>NC_134900.1:38356799-38406799 GCF_041734735.1 Babylonia areolata
TCAGGGCGTGTGGCATATACAGTTTGCTCATGGACCTGATATCAATACTCCTTATCTTGACTCGTGTGTAGCAATGCATATCTCACCATCAGTGGAGGGAGACCAATACAATGAATGCAGAAAGAAGGTCTGCTATTGACTTTTGTTGTTGACTTGGGAGGCTGAGGAAAATGTACACCTTGACCCATCAGTGGAGTTCAGTTGAATTCAGTTCACTTACTCAAGCAAAGTCACTGCGTTCTGACAAATCCGTATACGCAACACCACATCTGCCAAGCAGATGCGAGCCCAGCAGCATAACCCAACAGACAGGTCTTGAGAGGAAAAAAAGCAAACAGACAGATAATAAAATGAAATAAAATGCGGAAAATAAATAAATAGATAAAACCCATCGGTCGGTTTTACAGGATCGAACCCAGGAACCTCAGATTAAAAGCCAGACGCTCTTCCCAGTTGACTAGTGTGGCCGTCAACGCTGATCTGTTTGGAGAGACCACAGAGCACGAGGAAAGTGACCGAAAGCTGACTGCCGGTATAAACAACATGGAAACATAACTGAATGCTCTTCAGGAAAGTTGTGAGAGATTGAACGGGTTTTCCCGGAGACACAATGCACGGATGTACTGTGTATGATGAATGACATGCATACTTATATAGCAAATATCCTCGTTCACAGACCAAGCTCAAAGCGCTTTACAAACACAGTCATTCAAACAACAGGCTGCCAACCTCAGTAGAGCCAACTGACGGTTGCCTCTGGGTGCACATCATTCGTTTCCTGTGTCATTCAATCAGGTTCAGTCATGCACACATAGACACTCATAGAGACATGTAACAGTTTATGTATCTCACCATTTTTTTTTACCCCGCCATATATAGGCAGCCGTACTCCATTTTCTGGGGTGTGCATGCTGTGTATGTTCTTGTTCCAAAACCCACTAAACGCTGACATGCATTACAGGATCACACACACACGCACGCACGCACGCACACACACACACACACACACACACACACACACACACACACACACACACACACGCACGCACGCACACACACACACACACACACACACACACACACACACACACACGCACGCACGCACACACAGAGAGTAAACGTGACCGTAGCACCGTCAGTGGAAAACGCTTGCAGTAAGCGCGGATTGAAGGCCACACGGTGACAGAGAAGATCGTACAAAAGGGCTGGGAACACTGATCTAGTAATCAACGACTTTCTCCATCCCCACCCTACCCTGGGGCTGGGGTCTGTGAGAACCCTGACCCACTCTCTTCTGTCCTCCGGCGTTGCCTCGTGGTTTTAACCACTGCGCCACAGAAACACAAGAACGACCCTGAGTGCACGACTGCGAGCGTATGTGCGTGCGACAGGAGTTTGCACGGCGGTGTGCATGCGTGCGAAGTGTGTGTTTGAATCTGCCGACAGGAAAACGACACTTCCCACCGATGGATGACCAGGAACCACCCGAAAGGACCACCACCCCGAAGAGGAGCCAGGAGCCAGTGAGGACACCCCTCGGACAGCCAGCCAGGACAACAACCAGGTCAGGGCGTGTGACTGATGCTGTGTGGGGCCCGGGTTCCCCTGGCTGAACTAGGGGGCTTAACGGTTGCACACAGACATCAGTCATCAGTCATCCAGAGCGCCCCCCCACCCCCTATTGTGGATTGTCATCACACAGTCACAGACAAGACAAGACATCGCAAGGACCAGCCTTGGACCGAAGGACTCCACCACCCGAACACAGCCAGGACACAGCACAGACCACGGACATCGCCGGCGGCCTGAAGACAGGAAGGAGCATCCTCAAACAAGACCACAGGACCAACGCCTTGATCACATCACACCCCCATGGAAAAGGCCACAGCCACGAACAACTTGACCTTAAGGGCGTCAGGCCGATAGGTCATTAACTCAACTCTACCTGATTTAGTAACAGATGAATCCACCTATTTCTAGGGGGAGGGAGACACAACGACAGGGGTGGTCAGCTGTCTGTCTACCTCTCCCCCTTGTCTCCACCGGCTTGTCCTCAAACAGTAAACGTCTTTGAGAGCCGGGTCCCGATTACTATACAACTGTGAGAGACGAACATCTTTCATACTGTACATGGCAGTTTATCACAGTTATTACACAACCGTGAGAGACGAACATCTTTCATACTGTGCATAGCCATTTTCCGCAGTACTACACAACCGTGAGAGACGGCCATCTTTCATACTATGCATGGCAATTTACCGCAGTATTACACAAGCGTGAGAGACGAACATCTTCCCCATTGTGCATGGCCATTTATGAGCACCATTGCTGTGTGCCAGGTACCTGGTTTATCATGCCTATTTTACTGTGTCATATGTACTTTCTTGTCGCTCTCTAGTGCTTCAACTCTGCTATTCTGAGACATGATTTGCTTTTCACATGCATTTCTTTTATCCGATTACAAGCGGCTCAGAGTGAAACGATTCACTACAGTCGTGACATTCTTCTGGGAGCTCAATCGAGCTGCCCCGTGACTTTGACCCCACTGTCGTAGCAGACGAAAGAGCATGGCGGTGCAAAGCCGACACCACAATGCCGGCAAATGGATGATGATGATGATATGACGATATGGATTCTTTTATAATATAGCGCGTATCCTCAGTCGAAGACCAAGCTCTAAGAGCTTTACAAAGCGGAATCATTCGCACAACAGGTTGCTTAACTGGGTAGAGCCGACTCACAGCTGCCACTGGGCGCTCATCATTCGTTTCCTGTGTCATTCAATCAAGTTTCAGTCATGAACACATATTACTCATGCAGACATGTAACATTTTATGCACATTGAAGATCCTGTAATCCATGTCAGCATTCAGTGGGTTATGGAAACAAGAACAAACCCAGCAAGGACACCCCGAAAACGGAGTATGGCTGCGTACATGCTGGGGGTAAATAAACAAAATGGTTATACACGGTGATTTGACCAGGCGATTCTGGAATTGTACCTGGTGAATCTGGAACTGCCCGTCACGTCCAGTCTCTTATCAGGAAACTCCCGATGTCTCTGTCTTCGCACTGAACACTGTCTGTTTCCTTTTGTGATCATGTTCCCCCTAACTTCGTGTCTTGTCTTGTCCTGTCCCGTCTTGTCTTTTTAAATTGTCATGTCTTGTTGTCGTGTTGTCTTGTCAAGTTGTCTTGTCTTGTTTCTTGTAATGTCTTGTCTTGTTCCCCTGTCTGGTCCTTCTCTTCTTGTCTTGTATCGGCTTCCATCACCTGGCCCGCTATGCTGGATGTGTCCATGAGGGTTCTTCCTGTCTTGTATGTTCTTGTTCACGTCCCCCTGTCTTTCTTTCTTTCTCTCTCCCTTTCTTTCACTTCTCTCTTTTCCTTTCTTTTCTGAAGGTTTATGTCCTTATCTGGCAAGTTTACATTTCAACATCTGTAACACTTTCTCTTCTTGGGCAATGCTCTGGAGTTGATTTCTGAAAGACCACATGTACAGGAGTGGGTTGAGGCCTGAGCCAAGTGGTAGAACGAATACAACCATTGTGCCATAGATCCTGTCTGCGATAGTGCTGACTGAGTATGTCATGGTAACCAGGCCAAAAACCACCCAGAAAACAGTATTGACAACAGTCACTTTTCCCATGAGGTGAACTGAAGAATGAAGTGATATCTTCGTAGAATCAAGTGCGATTCTGTATTTTGGTATTCGGTGATAGATGAGAATTTGACCAGGCACCACAGTTAGACAAAAACCAAAGTTGATGGTAGTGATCACTGTGAACCATCTAAGTTTATGGGGTGAGTTATAGCTGTCAAATAAAGCCAGTCGGCACAGACCAGACTGACCATCTAGTCCCCAATGAGACAATCCAGGAAAAAATGGTATCGATGATAACAACAGTCCAACAGTCCATGTTATCACAAGCACTACAACTGTTGAACGTTTACTAGATGTCCATGAACATCCAGGGAAACACAGGATTAGGATATGAAACAAAGTGATGAACCAAAGGATCAAAACAGACATTTCATTTGACAGAAATGACAGAAATCCACTCACTCTACAAATCACACTGCCAGTCCATTTCTTTTCAATGTGGGTGTACTGTCCATGAATTAGTCTGTCTGCCACCACAGCAATGCCGACATGAGTTCCCATACAGATGTTAGCAAACTGTGAATGGACTATCGGCATCATAAAAAAACCGCTCAACATTTCTTTCACTGGGAAGGATGCTACACAGGAGAGCAAAGTGCCAAAAATGGCGGAGATACTGACAAGCCAAAAGAAGACCCGATACAGATCTGTTGGTAAAAGTGTTTTGCAGGAAGGAAGTAGGGTGTCGGGCACAAAGCAGTTGATCTTAGTGAATGTTTTAGGTAACAGATTTTCACAGCACAATCTAAAGTTTGACGAAAATATCCTTTTTAAACTGTTTAAGGTTGACAATAAATCCAGAGGAATATTGGTCATTATGTTCCCTCTTACGTCTAGCTCAGTTAGCTGTGGTGCATTTTTGAAACCCCTGCGTCCAATCGTTTCAATGGCTGAAAATGATATATTCAGACACTTCATTCGGGGCAGGTATATCGACAACTCACTGTCAAGTACAACGAGACGTGTTCTTGACATATCCATCCGTCTTAAGACATAATGAATGTGCTTCAAGAATGTGTTTGTCATTTGGTTGAGAGGGTTGTTTGATACTTGCAGATTCTTTAAATTTGGAAGCTCTAGAAAAACTGCGGTATCGAGAGTTTTTATCTGGTTATCTGAAAGATCGATGGATTGCAAGTTGGTGAGCTTCGTGCATGAAACGTTAACAAGGGAACAATTGGACAAACTCAAGTGAATCAAATACACGTTCAAAGTAAAATCAGTCAGCAGCATTCTGGAGTTTCTGGCATCCACGGTTCGTAATTGTGGGAACAGATCAACGGGAAAATTCACATCACACATGAAAGAATGACTTCGACACAGACAACCTTCAGTACATGTCATGTCACACAACATTTCATCATCTACCTGTGGGCACTGACCCCAGCCATCACACAGATGATCTCTATGCACACAAACCCTGGAAGACCGACATGTGTAGAAACCAGAACACGTCCTTGTTGCACAGTCCAGTTCGTCTTCTCCATAAACACAGTCATTGAATCCATTGCATCGGGTGTAAATAGGAAGACAGTATAACCACTCAGATGTACAACGATAATGACTGTCAGGACAAGGTTCGTCCCCATTCTTCACCTGCAGTGTAAAATAACCTGTACCATCCAGACTGATGAATAGTCCATGCTTCGTGTCATCGTCTCTGGCTTCAAAGTGGTGTGCATGGTCTTCTGGACAGCTCGTTTCATCAGAATCGTCCAGGCAGTCAGAGAATTCATTACAGCGTTGGCTGTTCAATACACACTGACCGTTGGAGCACAGAAACCCGTCACATGAGGTATGTTCACAAAAGGACTCGTCACTGTTATCTGGACAATCCTTTCTGAAGTCACACACCAGAGTGTGGTGCATTGTTGTAACATCATCATCACATGTGAACATGATATGTGTGTGTTTTATCTTCCCACGAAGTTTCATTTTAGTATTTTGTATGTCGCTACTGTTCAGGAACAAACGGAAAGATGAATATGTTGCTTTTCCACATAGGCTCTGGGCATCCTGGGACAAAAACTCGTGTGTCATACGATTGTCTGGGCAAACAGTTAAACATTGTCTCGTCTTTGTGAAAGTGGAAGGAGAGATGTGTACAACAGTTGATGGGATGTGTGATAGAAACACACTGGGGGACTGTAAGGTTACTTCACACAATACTGAATCCCATCTAAGAGACTCAATTTCTGTTTCTTTGCGAAGAGCCATGCTACGTAAAACCCTGGACTTCACAATCCTGGATGGAGAGTATGGAGGGAGAACAAGGAAATGATCCAGTTTGTAAATCACAGTTTTGTCAGACCACTTACGGAACTTGCTGTACATGAAAGGTACAAACTCCCAACCCGAAATGTAACCTAACAGCACCATAAATGCACGATAGTTTCCAAAAATATGAAGAGAATCATTCTGTTCTTTTCTCGTTTTCAGTGAAGCAATTCTTCCATGCATAAGTTTTATCATGCATTCATAGCTTATGAATGTATGTAATATAAGTCCATGATACGTAAGTACTTTAAAACACTTGTTACGTGAAGCCACCAAACCCTGACAACCAGGACCACTGAAAGGGCAGTGTTCTGTTTCATCTCGTCCATCTTCACACTCTGTCTTCACGTTACAATCCAGATACAGCTGAAATGTGGGATAGTGGCTTGTGGAACAGTTGTACAAGTTACTGTGCAGCTTGTGAAGCTGACGATTCTCAGGAAAGGCAGAAAATTGTATTTTGGTTGGGGGGAATGTATGGTATGTATATTTAAACCGAATTTGAAGGTACGTGGTGGCCAGAATGGAAGCAGGAGTGGAACGGTCAGGGCACACAGATTCAACACTTTGCTGACTTGTATTTGGCTTTCTGTATATGAGATCTATGTGTTTGTACGAAGGACAAGCTGCCGGATAAGCTGAATGCTGAATTGTTATTACAATTGCACATCTCGTGGGAATTTTGAAATTCTCCTCTTGATACAAATCCTGATGTGAATATGGTACAAGCACAAAACCAGAATAGTCAGATATATATCTTGTGATTAAATGGCGGCTTTTAATTGCACTGATGACAAATTTTATCACAGGATAGTTCGAGTGTTTTACGTTTATGGAATCGTCTTTAGAGTAATAAAACATGTCTTTGAAACTATGGTAACTACATTTTACTGTCAGATAATCGGAACCAGAATTTATACTTAATTCTAGTACTGTTTCCCATTGATTCCATTCACACCAGTATGCCAGCCGTTCAACAGCAGCTTGTGCATACAGACCCGCTGGTACCCCCACGTGCAGTCTACAGAAAGAAGTGGAATCCTCACACACCCCATACACCACTCCTGGCTGTGCTGTAAAATAGGGTAAGTTGTTCTTACAGTCTGAATGATTGACCTGCATCACTGTGTGGTTTGTAATGTTGTAGTTCATGAAGAATTTTATTCCTGGGCAGATGTCATGTACTTCCAGTGAACCAGCAGTGGTGTTCACACTGGTGCTGGTCAAGCTGACGTCTTGTGTGATGATGTGAGCACAGGCAAAGCAAAGCAATACAACACAGTGTGAAGAATACACACATACATAAAACGTCAACAGTGTGTGTTCTTCAGAATGCTGAAGATTGTGAGAAACATATTGCCACTCTGATATTGGAAAAACATAGTTTTCCGATCTATTTGAATTCTTTTCTATGATCAAAACATTTGGAGTTAGTTGCGGTTTTAATATAAAAAATAGTAAGGAATAATACTGTTAGCACATACAAATGGGGAGGGCGGTTGGAGGTTGGAGACTCACCTGGTGTACAAAAAATGTCACTCACGCAAGGTCGAGTTAAGAGGGAAAAATTAACAGACATCATGAAGGTGGCTGGCTGGGGCCAAATAGATATGTCAACAACGTAACCAAGCGAGGTCAAACATAGTGGACACTACTTTATCTCAATCAACGGAGTAAGTCGAGTGTGTGTGTGTGTGTGTGTGTGTGTGTGTGTGTGTGTGTGTGTGTGTGTGTGTGTGTGTGTGTGTGTGTGTGTGCACTTTACGGATAAGAGAATGACTGGAATGCAAACCACAGTCAACTGACTTAAACATAATCAGCAAACTTCATGTGGTGATTCCGCCAGCCCCTCAACCCACAACGCCCTGTGCAGTACGTCTGACCAAACCACAGCACCAGACCTGGGATGAAACTGCCAGTGGACTTCACAGACAATGTTCCGACCGGACCAGCAGGACAGCACAGTGGGTTGAAACTAGTGATTTCACTGCTGTCCACGTGACCTCTGCACTGCTCAAGTTGCTGTGAGAAACACTGTGAACTGCACTGCTCAAGTTGCTGTGAGAAACACTGTGAACTACACTGCTCAAGTTGCTGTGAGAAACACTGTGAACTGCACTGCTCAAGTTGCTGTGAGAAACACTGTGAACTGCACTGCTCAAGTTGCTGTGAGAAACACTGTGAACTGCACTGCTCAAGTTGCTGTGAGAAGCACTGTGAACTGCTCTGCTCAAGTTGCTGTGAGAAGCACTGTGAACAGCACTGCTCAAGTAACTGTGAGAAGCACTGTGAACTGCACTGCTCAAGTTGCTGTGAGAAGCACTGCTCAAGTTGCTGTGAGAAGCACTGCTCAAGTTGCTGTGTGAAGCACTGTGAACTACACTGCTCAAGTTGCTGTGAGAGACACTGTGAACTGCACTGCTCAAGTAACTGTGAGAAGCACTGCTCAAGTTGCTGTGAGAAGCACTGTGAACTGCACTGCTCAAGTTGCTGTGTGAACACTGTGAACTGCACTGCTCAAGTAACTGTGAGAAGCACTGCTCAAGTTGCTGTGAGAAACACTGTGAACTGCACTGCTCAAGTTGCTGTGAGAACACTGTTAACTGCACTGCTCAAGTTGCTGTGAGAAACACTGTTAACTGCACTGCTCAAGTTGCTGTGAGAAACACTGTGAACTGCACTGCTCAAGTTGCTGTGAGAAACACTGTGAACTGCACTGCTCAAGTTGCTGTGAGAAACACTGTGAACTGCACTGCTCAAGTTGCTGTGAGAAGCACTGCTCAAGTTGCTGTGAGAAGCACTGTGAACTGCACTGCTCAAGTTGCTGTGTGAAGCACTGCTCAAGTAACTGTGTGAAGCACCATGAACTAGACTGGCCAGCTGGTGAACCTTCGCCAAACGACTAACGCACATTCGTACTCCTGCTTGGAGAATCAGTTCATGCATTCATATTTCTATCATTCATTATTACCATGACAAAATGTGGCTCTTGTTGACGCTTTTGTTATTGGCTTTTTTTTCTTCTCTTTTTTGACATATACAAAATCTTTGGAAAACAGCAACAAAAATCCCAAGTGTTAAACGCCATCAGGCATTTCGTTTCATATATAAACTTCAGTGTACTCGGTTCTCATTTCTATATAAGAACATTAACAAACAGAAATACAATAATACAAGTAAATAATCATAATAATAATGATAACAATAATAATAATGATGATAATAATGATAACACTAATAATCTTCTTCTTCTTCTGCGTTCGTGGGCTTCAACTCCCAAGTTCACTCGTATATACGCGAGTGGGATTTTTACGTGTATGACCGTTTTTACCCCGCTATGTAGGCAGCCATACTCCGCTTTCGGGGGTGTGCATGCTGGGTATGTTTTTGTTTCCAAACCCACCGAACGCTGACATGGATTACAGGATCTTTAACGTGCGTATCTGATCTTATGCTTGTGTAAACACACGAAGGGTGTTCAGGCACTGGCAGGTCTGCACATATGTTGACCTGGGAGATCGTAAAAATCTCCACCCTTTACACACCAGGCGCCGTCACCGTGATTCGAACCCGGGACCCTCAGAATCCAACGCTTTAACAATTCGGCTATGGCGCCCGTCGATAAGACTAATAATTATGATGATAATCATAATAATAAAATTATTATTATTATTATTATTATTATCATCATCATCATTATCATCATCATCATCATCATCAAAATAAACATGATAATAATGATGATGATAATGATGATAATAATCATCATAATAATTTGTGTAGCGCCTACCCTGGGGGTCTAAGCGCATTTAATAATACACCAAATACAAATAAGACACAGGAACATAACTAAAAAATATCTTTAGATGCAAACTCGCAAAAACATCCAGTAAGAATTAGTCTATTATACAAATATCAATAACCAGGACCTCTTTAGAAGTTGCTTCCATGAGAGTCGTGCCTTCCGACTTTGGCCTGAATTTGGTATACTACACAACACTACACTACACAACACTATACTACACTACACTACACTACACAACACTATACTACACTACACTACACTACACTACACTACACTACACTACACAACACTACACTAAAGTGTTCACGGAAAACAGCGGAACCCAGCAAGCCCTCGGTAATAAAATAATAATTGATGCCGCTTCCTGTAAAGGGATGAATTGTATTCCACGTAAAATCCTTTTCATTTGCATGAAGTGTTCTTCACACGTCTGTTAGCTCTAAACGTCTACATCGTTTTACACTCTTTCTGGGCACTGAGTTATCATTGTCCAGTACAGTTCACTGTGAATTTGGAAGCAGAAAGAAACAAAGTATGAATTTCATGATAACCTTACGCATAGTCGACCACCTTCAGTGCATTATTATGAAAGACAAGTAGAGCTTGGGAAAGAAAGGACTATTTACAGTCATTCATATCTGCACCTGTCACATAAACCGTCAGTGTCATTCGGAAATAAAGATGGAAGCGCAGGACCGGCCGCAAACTACACACTGACATGTCAATAAATCTGCTGCGATTGTAAATCATAACAGATGTTTACGACGTATATCTGAAATGATATATCAGCCTGCAATAATGTGTGTGTGTGTGTGTGTGTGTGTGTGTGTGTGTGTGTGTGTGTGTGTGTGTGTGTGTGTGTGTGTGTGTGTGTGTGTGTGTGTGTGTGTGTGTGTTGAAAACTGAACACTGTACTTTTCACTATTAGCTTATTGGTTCGTATCAATGGTGGAAAGTTACAGACTGATGAACTGTGATGAAAAATACATGTAAAAAATGAAATTAGATATACAGATAACAGAAGATTCGTGACTTATTTTGCTCTCTCCGAAGCAGACCTAAGATGAAGATTTTCTTTTAAGTTTAAGAAAAGAAAAAAACACGTTAGGAAGGAGGGGGAGGGGGTGGAGTGGGGGGACAATTACAAACGTTAAAAGTTTTGTTGTTGTTTTTTAAGAAGAAAAAACAACAGTTAACATTCAACACAGCTTCTTTCCGCCTGAATAATTCCTGTATTCATTCATCTAGATATGGTGTAGGCATTACAAAGTGACAATGTAAGTAATGAGAACTGATACAGCGCTAAGTTGTGATGTGGTACAGGCATTAATCAGTGATAAAAACAGTCATGATAACGGAACTACTATAGCACTAAGTCGTGAAGGAAACAAACCAAAATGCTACACATACACATCACACACAGGTAAGCTTGGTATGGTAAATCAAGTAAACATTTGCGCGTACGCACACACACACACACACACACACACATGAATGAAAGGCATGCAGGCTTTTAACAAAGAGAACGACGTGGTGCTGTTGCGGTTCTGAACGTCACTTTGATACAAACATCACCCAGGGTGACACTCGGCACTGGGCAAAGTCCGCGGTAAAGAAGACGTTACCATCGCCTCAAGCACATGTACCCCTTTCTCTAGATCTGCGTAGATCCGTGTTCGTCAAGCTTTGTTTTACGACAACACGGTCCATTGAGTTTCTCTTTTATGTTCATTCTAGTCAATTCAGTATCTACTTTAAAATATTTATATGCAGTAAACACGTCGATGATGTAGTTGGTGTCACTTTGATTGCACAAGTGAGTCAAAAAGCGTTGAGGTGAAAAGGGCTGAAATCTGAGAAGTAACAAAATTCATGGTGCACTTGCACAAGGGAGTTAACTGGTTAGGTTTTCCTTCTCCCTTGACTGACAACTGTGTGATGAAGATTTTTCTATGGTCATGTGGGACATAATCCAGTATGTGATGAGACATACACAAATCTTTCTCTGAATTAACATTTGACGGTCTCCTTCGCCTCCACTCAATCATATGCTATTGTCAATTATCGACTGAATGCTGGATTTTGAAACAGAGATGCTGAAGAAAACAACATGGTAGCCTCTGAAGCGTGCACGTGCTCATTATCGTAAAGAGGTGAACGATATCGATCGTTGTATTTTCCGAAAAAGAACATCTTTGGCGAATGTACATAGTGAAAAACCTTCACACTGAGTGTGACACAAAAAAGCCTTTCTATGTATTGAGACATAAATTGAAAATGTAAAGTTTTAGATAGAAGAGATCAGTTGAAAAAAACAAAACAATTCCCATTGTGAAAAAGAAAGAATAATTTCCCTTAATTATAGTGCTCAAAAGAGATGCATTCATCAATGTAACTTCCATTCTAACTACACAACATTCCTGTTTGAACAACAAACGATGAAACGACTCCTACATATTCATATATCAGTGTGTGATATCAAAGTGACAGATTTTATAAATAGAAGATATAAATGTAACAGTAATTTTTGGTGCAAATATTGTGGCTTTTTAATTTTTGTGTGCTCATACCAGAGGTACATTGTCATTATAATCAGAATGATTGGAACGAACTGAATTTTTCCTATTTTTATGCCAAATTTGGTGTTGTGGATAGGATCCAGTGTCTGTAAAGTGCTTAGTGCTTCGTCTCCAACCAAGGCGCTATACAAGTATCCATATTATCAACAGAGACACAAATCTGTATGGGCTTAAAGTATCTGTCCAGAATGTATTTATCAAATCATCAATTACAAAGCAACCCCCTATTCTCCCCCTCACCCACCCCCCTCACCCCCGCCACCCCCACCCCCCTTAATTTTTATCATTTTTGTCAGCATTCGGGGCAATGTCAGCTATAATACTTTTTCTATTCACGATTTGCTGTTTTTAATTTCGCTTTCTGTTACAGAAACACACTGTAGTTCATACACAGAATCGGAACACGTGGTTGTCGTGATGACATCATCGTTTTCTGGATATGCTGCGTTAAAAGAGAATGTCACTATCAAGTGGCCCATTCGTTATTTGTGGAAAAATATATCTGTCCCAGTCAGACACGTCATTATGATAAGTTACAAGCAATCCACATCAATGCGACAAGATATGGACGTATATCGTCAGGTTCGTCTGTACGACCCTTCACTCGGCCAGTTCAAAGAATGCAGAACTCACGTCTGGAGCTCTACTCATGAGACGTCAGACTTTGCCCATGTGTATAGAACTGCACAGATCATTTTACGAGTTGACTGTCAGTCTTGCTGTTCACCCAGTGATGCCTGTTCTACATTGTTCTTTACATTTTTATCTTATAATGAAGGACCTAAAAACTTATCCAGTAGTTTGTGGAACTGCTCTGTGGCCCATTATTCCAGTTTTCAGCACCACGTGGACTGTAACCTGAAGACGGAGTGTGAGGATGGACGGGATGAAACAGAACACTGTCCTTTTAGCAGTGCTGACTGCCAGGGTCTGATTGCAGTTTGTAACAGTTGCTACAAACTTGTTGATAGTCTTCAAGGATTTGACAGTGATGAGACACATGTCAATAAAAGAGGAAATGAATACTGCAATACCATAGGAGGCACACTGAGTGTACCAACCTGTATGCTTAATATGTATGATGTACTTAGTGATTTAACAAATATAAAATGGTTAAGATTGACGTACCTTTTGACTGGTGTGACCTCCAACGACATGTCACTTCCTGTTATGTATAGACATGTAACTGTTGAGACCAGGGCTGTTCATCACCATAACTTGGTTATTTCGGGTAATTTCCTCTTTCATACAGACAGTGAGCAGCAATGTTATTATGCCTACATGTATATGGTTTTTGTTGATATCCACTGTGGAGACTGGAAAAATAAATTTGGCGCAATGTGTAAAGTCAGTAAAAACAGGACTACAGAGAACTCATATCACTCAAAGACAGTGTCATTGACCAAAACACAGTCAGTGCTTCCCAGAACGGGACTGTCAATGACTAAGTGTCTTGAAGGTCATGTGACACACACGTTTCTTTTGTGTGGTTCTAACAAGTACAGAGTGTGTGGTCAAAATCACACCCCTTGTAAGTTCTTCAACCCAAAGCCAGACAATGAGTTGTATTCATCAGATCTCCGTTCAACTCCCATTCCGACATACACATGCAGTGATGAAATCACCGCTTTGTCACACACACTGGTGTGTGATTTTATCAATGATTGTCGTGATAAAAGTGATGAATCGTTCTGTCAACATCCCATTTGTGTCAACACATTTTCATGCATGAATGGCCAATGTGTGTCTTTTGTCAATCTATGTGATCTGATGCCCGATTGTCTGGACGAATCAGATGAAAAGTCTTGTAGTCTCTTCAGACTTGTAAGTATATCGTTGCCAGACTTTCTTTCGCCTGCTTTTATCAACTTCGATGGGCTGCGACAGTTCATTTCAGTGAAGATGAATTCCAATGAGTCCTGCCCTGACAGTCACTATCGCTGTCCTGGAGAGTTCAATGACTGCATGCCTGTCTACACACGATGCAACGGGATGTACGACTGTAAAGGTCACGAAGATGAGGAAGGGTGTGAGGAAATGACATGTCCAGGATTTTTCCTGTGCAGAGCTTCCACAATATGTGTGCACGGTGATGATCTATGTGACGGCTGGCCCCACTGTCCAATGCATGATGATGAACTATCCTGTGGTGTGACCTGTCCTGTAGAATGTCTTTGTCAGAGTTACACCTTTTTGTGTCTTCAGCCTTTTTCTGCAGCACACTTCCCTTGGCTCCGCTCTCTGGACGCCACAGCCACTGGCATGTCACTGTCTGACGTGGGCAGCCTCACCTACCTTGTACACCTGGTCCTTGCTCAATGTTCTCTGACCCTCCTGACTGATGTGCAGTTGTTGAACTTGAAGTTTCTTGACATCAGTGGCAACATCTTGCAGCACGTTAACATCAGTTCTTTCCTTGGTCTGGACAATTTACAAACACTGGTACTGTCAGACAATCCTCTCACCATGTTCTGCAGTGGCATTCCGTCTGACATTCAATTAAAATCACTGACAACCATGGATCTGTCAAACACAAAAATCACTGTGTTTGATGGTGAAGTCTTCTCGTCATTTCCCCATATAAAGAATCTGAACATGTCTTTCACTTCCCTTCATGCTATCGTTTCTGGGGCATTTCAATTCACACCACAATTAACTGAACTGTATTTGGATGGAAGCCCAGTACAAACATTCCCATCTGACATATTCAGAGATCTATCACATCTAAAATTCATATCAACACAAAACTATAAACTCTGTTGCAATGAAATACTGCCATATCAATTTGACAAATCATTTTGCCATGCCCCTAAAGATGAAATTTCATCATGTGAAGATCTGTTGCAATCCTGGGCATACCGTGTGTTTCTGTGGATGATTGGATGTCTGTCATTAACAGGAAACGTTTTTTGTTTGTGTGCACGTTTGTTTGGGAGGAATAAGGCCTCTTCAAGTGGCTTCAGTGTGTTTGTCACCAACCTTACCATGTCTGACTTTCTGATGGGAGTCTATATCACTATAATTGGACAGGCTGATGAGCGATTCCGTGGTAAATATATCCATCATGACAGTGCATGGAAAAACAGCGTGACTTGTAAGGCAGCTGGTTTTCTGTCTCTGTTGTCCAGTGAGGTGTCAGCTCTGATGATCTGGATGATCACACTCGATCGCTTTCTTGTTCTTCGTTTTCCATTCAGCACCTTACGATTTGAGAAAAAGTCAGCAATGGTGGCATGTATTTTCACCTGGTTCATTGGCTGGTTTCTTGCATTGTTGCCTTTACTTCCAGTGACATCACACTGGCAGTTCTACAGTCAGACAGGTATTTGTATTCCACTTCCAATTACGAGGATGGAATTTAAAGGAAAACAATATTCTTTTGGTGTGTTAATTGTTATGAATTTTATTCTGTTTTTACTTGTTTCCATCGGCCAGATGTTTATCTACTGGTCAATACAGAACAATTCAATGAAAATAGACGCCACGAGAGTGTCACGTGACTTGACCATAGCTCGTCGGCTGATCACTGTTGCGGTGACTGATTTCATGTGCTGGTTTCCTATTGGACTGTGTGGTATCTTGGCACTGGCTGGTAGTCCAATTCCTGGTGAAATGAATGTGATATTAGCGATTTTTGTGTTGCCTTTAAACTCTGCTATTAATCCTTTCATATATACGTTCAATGCTTTGAAAGAAAAGCAGAGGAAATCCAACGAAACCCAACTGTTAAAATGGCTGCAATCCCATGGTGAATTTACGTTTACATGACAGGCTGTGTGATATCCTCTCTCACACACAGTGTTTTCGATATGCTTTCCTCAATTCAGCATTTTGTCCAACCGTAATCTTAGTAGCATAGGATCGCAGTCTTCTCAATTTGAATTCCGTTGAATGAGACAGCTGGTGATGATTTGCTCACAGGTTTTTTGTTGAGAGTGCATAGCACCGTTTGGACTCTTGCTGAAGATCCTGTGTCCTGGCACTGTCGGGCGATATTGGTCAGATCTTTTTTTCTGGATGGCTGCAGTTCTTTCTTGAGCATCTTTTGAAGCTTTGAAGACAAAGCCAGTATCTGCGTATTGAAGTACAGGAGGCACTTCAATTCTGTTCAGTTCTTTAAGTCTGTTTTCATAGACACTGTAAAACCCAGGGGAAAGACGTGATTCTTATGGCAGTTCCATGGGACGTTTATAGGGCCCAGAGATACAATGTCCAAGACGAAGGTTGGTGTTGTTCTTTATCCTGAAGTGCTGCTGCTTTGCATCTACTTAGGGTCAAACTCTCTTGACATATTAGATGCAGTTCTCTGTGAGTTGAGCAAGTGGACTTTACTGCATGCCTCTTCAGCTGAAGCCATTTGCCGCTGGTAGTGTTTCGTTTTCTTTCTTTGAAATCCATCATTTATCTCATAAAGGAAACAGACGGATTTTCACATGCACACTTACTGTTCTGTACCCACCTTTATTCGAAGGATGAATACGCCTTCGTTCAATGTCCCTTGCAAGTTTCCTCCCTGTAATGCGTTCCATGACTTTCCAGTTATATTTTGCAATTTCCATCGTGAAAACTGTTTTGATAGAGACTGAATAGCTCGCCTCTGTTTTCTCCAGAGAGCTCCTTGAATTCTGAGCAGCGAACTTTGTCTGGGCGGTGGGCAGTATCTTTTAATTTTTATTTTATTTTGCTATTGTTTCATTCAAATGAGATATAGCGTTGTCATCACTGGGTCCAGCTAAAGAGGAAGGTGGTAGAATAGTTGAGATACTTATCTGCCAATACAGTGTCTCACCCTTTCTCCTAAGTGTGACTGGAACGCACTTGGAACTCTAAACAAGAGCTCCAAAGTGTTGTCCTCTTGGAAACATCAGTAGAAATAATCCATTCTGATAGGTACACTGATATACATGCATACACTCAAGGCCTGACTAGGCGTATTCGGTTATGCTTTTATCAGGCATCTACCGAGCAGATGCGGTGTAGTGTATATGGGTTTGTCTGAACACAACGCCGCCTCCTTGAGAAACTGAAACTGAAACTGGCCCAGTTTGCATCGATTATGACCGAATTCGTCCACATATTTCTTCATTTATTTGTTTCGGAAAAAAAAATCCAAACATTTTTCTCCGGCAATTTCAGCGTTTTATCCTTTTTTTTTTTTTTTTTTTTTTTTCTTTTTTTTTTGCTGCCCCATCATCTGCACCGTTTCAGTGGCATTACTCCCACGCCGCTCATTTAGATTCCCCCATACACGGCCACACCCGGGTTCGTCCGTCGCAGTTCCAGCTTCGGCAGTCCACAGGGAACCATCGATGTTAGGTCGCCAGGAGGCCACACACCAGAGGAGACCGAGCAGATGCGGTGTAGTGTATATGGGTTTGTCTCAACACAACGCCGCCTCCTTGAGAAACTGAAACTGAAACTGGTCCAGTTTGCATTGATTATGACCGAATTCGTCCACATATTTCTTCATTTATTTGTTTCGGAAAAGAAATCCATACATTTTTCTCAGGCAATTTCAGCGTTTTATCCATTCATTCTGTCAAGATATTGTTAATGTTGAAAAGACACAACACCACACAACATGAAACAACACGAGGACAATACCACACACAATCATGATTTTGAACTTTGCAATTTGCAGGAAATGAAGAGGCAAACATGCTCTCCACAGCAGGCAGTAGGCTCTCCCAATCTGCCCATCTCCTTAGCTTTTGAGGCTATGTAGCCACGTTAAGAACAGATGGCGAGAACGGCTACATCTGGGACCAGAGGAGGACAGCATCCATCAACTGGGTCGAGCTCACCTGGTCACCATTTTCAGACTGCCCACAGACCACAGCCAGCTTCTCTCCCACCTCAACAAACTAAAAAATTCCCACACAGACCAATGTCCGTGTGACACCGCTCCTCAAACTCCAATCCATGTCCTGCAAGACTGCCCTCTACACAGAGAGCTGAGGCGCCAGATCTGGCCCAGTCCTGCAGTGCTCCAGGGCAAGTTGTGGGAAGGGCAGCAGAGCTCCAGCGGACTGCGGACTTCGTCACTCACTCCGGACTGACCGTCTGAGCATGGCCTGGGAACGCTGAAGAAGAAAAGAAAAAGAAAAGACCTTTGCAGTGAAACACAGCATTGAAGGGAATTGATTTGCAGAGAAGATCATCATGATTTAAGCACGATTATTTCCCTTTGACACGTTATGTCCCGCTGATCGGACATGGACTGACCGCTGGGAGATGGTCACTGCTTGACACAGGGCTCCAGCTGCGAATGTGCAGCCTGCCACAGTGTGTGTGTGTGCGTGTGTGTGTGTGTGTGTGGATGTGTTTGTGTGTTTGTGAAAGAGAGAGGGGATGTGTTTGTTTGTGTGTGTTTGTGTGTTTGCATGTGTGCGTGCGCGCACTCGTGTGTGTGTGTGTGTGTGTGTGTTTGTGTGTGTGTGTGCATCTGTGTGTGTGTGTGGATGTGTTTGTGTGTGAGTGGATGTGTTTATGTGTGTTTGAATGGATGGTGTGTGTGTGTGTGTGTGTGTGTGTGTTGTCCATCTTCTGTGCACTCCATTATGTGTGCTCTGTCGTTTTATTGACTCACTTGTGTAAACAAAGTGAGTCTATGTTTTAACCTGGTGTTCGGCTGTGTGTGTGTGTGTGTGTGTGTGTGTGTGTGTGTCTGTGTGTCCGTGGTAAACTTTAACATTGACATTTTCTCTGCAAATACTTTGTCAGTTGACACCAAATCAGGCGTAAAAATAGGAAAAAATCAGTTCTTTCCAGTCATCTTGTTTAAAACAAGATTGAACCTCTGGGATGGGCACAAAAAAATAAAAAAGAAGCCAAATTATATGCAAACTGCATTTACTGTTATATTTATATTTTTTATATTCTCTAAACTTGGCAGTTTGATCTGGTATTCTGACACAACAACAAGAGCAGTTATTATTATCATTTTTTTGTTTAAAGAGGAACTTCTTTTGCTAAGCATGGAAGTTTTATCTATTTTGCAAACGTTTTGGTGCAGTTAGTGAAAAAGGGAAATTAATCTGTAATCAATGCTAGGGGACTTAATTTGCTTTAAACTGATCTTTCTCATCTTAAACATTACATTTTGAAATTATACTCAATACATAAAAAGCTTGTGTGTTTTAATCTCAGTGTACAGGGCTTTCAGGTCAGGTCATTAGATCTGCTACTGGTAACCTGTAATCCAGTACAACCTGTTCAGGGTCGGGTTGCCGACGACTAAACCGGCACTTCCACCGCTCCCTTCTGGGACTGGTGAGGCGGGTGGCTAGACACCCTTATGGAGATCCATAAAAGGGCGTCGGCTCAGGAGAGCCACCAACGGCCATCTAGCTCCACTGTGCTGTGTGCATGCCACACGCAGTTGGCCCCCGGGGTGTGTCTACCCATGTATGCGAAGTCTGGATCCGGCAGAATCTGCGAAAGAAACCTATCGGTTCAACGGAGAGGAAGGCGGTTACAGCAACGCACTGTGGAGTGCAGAGAGCAAGGTGAGACACCGAAAGGATATCTTGGTCATTCACTGCATCCGTGCTCATCCTCCAGTCGTCTAGACTTAGTCTTGCCACTGGAAATTGGTGGACCCGGACGAGAGAGTGAGGTCGACGTTGCGCAACTCCTCTTCACTTTAAACAAACTCATCGCGCAAGGCATCAGTCATCCAAAATGACCTTTCATCCTTCATCATTTCATCACCCACAAGTCCTGTGGCGACAGGCGAGCGACGAAACGACAGGTGTGGGTACACTGGCAGTCGCAGCCGCAGACCTGCACGCAGGCGGCTCAGGCCATAGGGTCGTTCTTCGTCGACAGGAGCAGCGATGGAGCTCGGCAGCCGTCTGAGCGTCTGAGCAGCCCTCTTTAGGAATGCACTGCTCACCTCCCTGGCATGAGGAAGGGGCTAGAAAAGGTGCCCTAAAAATTGCCTGCTCCATATCACCCTGGCCAGCATACCGCGGCTGGCGGGGACCCTACATCAGCGGTCGAAACAAAAAGAAAGAAAAGAAAAAAACAAGGATCGTTCCTCTCACCATTGGTGCTTGGAACATAAGGACTCTCCTGGACAGAGATAACGCAGACAGACCCCAAAGGAGAACAGCACTAGTTGCATCCGAACTCGCCAGATACAACATTGACATCGCAGCCTTGAGTGAGACTCAGCTTGCAGGCGAAGGCGAGCTCTGTGAACGGGGATCTGGTTACACCTTCTTCTGGAGTGGACGAGGAAGCAAAGAGCGACGTGAGGCTGGCGTTGGTTTTGCAGTAAAAACAGCACTTGTCAGCAAGCTAGCTGGAATCCCAAAGGGAGTCAACGATAGGCTTATGACCATGAAACTCCCACTGGCATCTGGCCAGAAGCACCTCACCATTGTCAGTGCCTACGCCCCAACCATGACCAACCCGGATGAAGTGAAGGCGAAGTTCTACGAGGACCTTCACTCTGTCATTGCTGCCATCCCTAAAGCAGACAAGCTCATCATTCTTGGGGACTTCAATGCTAGAGTTGGCTCTGACTACATCTCCTGGGATGGAGTGATTGGAAAGCATGGTGTGGGCCACTGCAACCCAAATGGATTGCTTTTGCTTCAGACCTGTGCAGAGCACGAACTGCTGATAACCAACACAGTTTTCTGCCTCCCTACCCGTAACAGGACGTCATGGATGCACCCTCGCTCAAAGCATTGGCATCTCATCGATTATGTCATCGTCAGGAAAAGGGATAGGCAAGATGTACGTGTAACAAAGACCATGTGCGGCGCCGAGTGTTGGACAGACCATCGCCTTGTAGTCTCGAAGCTGAATATTCGAATCCAACCCAAGAGACGCCCCCAAGGCCAGAAGGCTCCAAAACGGCTCAACATCGCTAAGCTGAAAAGCATCACCATCAAACAGTCCTTTGTGGAGCTGCTGGAAGATCGTCTGGAATCCGCCTCTCTGGACAACCAGAATGTGGAGTCTGACTGGAGGACCCTGCGTGAGCTGATCTATAGTACAGCTTCAGAGACCCTTGGACCCATGACCAGAAAGCACAAAGACTGGTTTGATGAAAACTGTGATGAAATCAAGCAGCTTCTGGATGAGAAACGCCGTCTGCATCAAGCCCACCTGAGCAACCCAAAGTCCACATCAAAAAAGGATGCATGCAATGCCATCCGCAGGACTGTTCAGCAAAAGTTACGCCAGATGCAGGATAAGTGGCTGAGTGACAAAGCTGATGAGATCCAGGGATATGCTGACAGGCACGATATGAAGAGGTTCTATGATGCCTTAAAAGAAGTCTACGGCCCCACATCCTCAGGATCATCCCCCCTCCTCAGTGCAGATGGGAATACCTTGATCACTGAGAAGGAGAACATTCTCGAACGATGGGCTGAGCACTTCAACAATGTCTTAAATCGCCCTTCCTCCATAAATGATGAAGCCATAGACCGTCTCCCACAAGTCCCCACCAACGAAGCACTGGACGATCCGCCAACACTTCTTGAGACCCAGAAAGCAATCCGTCTGCTATCCAGTGGCAAAGCACCTGGCTCAGACTCCATACCAGCAGAGGTCTACAAGGATGGAGGCACTGTGCTGACTGAGAAGCTTCATCAGCTGTACTCACTCATGTGGAAAGAAGAGACGATCCCCCAGGATTTCAAAGATGCATCTATCATTCACTTGTACAAGCGAAAGGGGAACCGGCAAGCCTGTGATAACCATCGGGGCATTTCCTTGCTCTCCATCGCAGGCAAGATACTTGCCAGGATCCTACTTAACCGCCTCACAGCACACCTTGACCAAGGTCATTTGCCTGAGAGCCAATGTGGATTCCGGAAAGAGCGCGGAACCACTGACATGGTGTTTGCTGCAAGGCAGCTGCAAGAGAAATGTCAGGAGCAAAATGCTGATCTGTTCTCCACCTATGTCGACCTCACTAAGGCCTTCGACACCGTGAGTAGAGAGGGACTGTGGAAGATCATGGCCAAGTACGGATGCCCTCGGAAATTTATTTCCTTGGTCAGCCAATTCCATGAAGGCATGCAGGCTCGAGTCCAGGACAATGGTGAAACATCTGCTCCTTTTGCTGTCACAAATGGTGTCAAGCAAGGCTGCGTCCTGGCTCCAACGCTGTTCAGCCTCATGTTCTCTGCAATGCTTACTGATGCCTTCAGAGATGGCGATGTTGGAATCGGCCTAAAGTACCGAACAGATGGCAAGCTGTTTAACCTCAGAAGGCTTCAAGCAAAAACGAAGGTCATGACAGACATCATCAGAGACTTTTTGTTTGCTGATGATTGTGCCCTCAACGCTGGATCTGAAGCTGACATGCAACTCAGCGTCGACAAGTTTGCCACTGCCAGCAGGAACTTCGGCCTTACCATCAGCACGAGGAAAACTGAAGTTCTCCATCAGCCAGCCCCAGGGAAACCCTACGTTGAGCCCAACATCACAGTCAACGGTCAGAGACTCAGTGCGGTGGAGCGGTTCACATACCTTGGCAGCACACTGTCACGAAATGCGACCATCGACGATGAAGTGAACGTCAGGATTGCAAGAGCAAGCGCAACTTTTGGTAGACTCAATGCAAATGTCTGGAACAGAAGAGGCATTAGTCTTGAGACCAAGCTAAAGGTCTACAGAGCAGTAGTTCTCCCCACACTACTGTACGCCTGCGAAACTTGGACAGTGTACCAACGACATGCCAAGAAGCTGAACCACTTCCACACAACATGCCTAAGGAAGCTACTGAACATCAAGTGGCAAGACAAGACCCCAGACACAGAGGTGCTCGCAAAAGCCACCCTTCCCAGCATCTTCACCATCCTGATGCAGTCCCAGCTTCGCTGGGCTGGACACGTGGCGCGCATGCCAGACCATCGGCTGCCCAAAAGGCTCTTCTATGGCGAGCTGCAACAAGGGAAGAGATCACACGGAGGTCAGAAGAAGCGCTTCAGAGATACTCTGAAAGTCTCTCTGAAAGCGTTTGATATCAACCCTGACTCCTGGGAGGAATCTGCAGTGGACCGTGACAAATGGCGCGCTGCTGTGCACAAAGGCACCAGGTTGTGCGAGGCCAACAGGACTGCTGCAGCTGTTCAGAAGAGGCAGGCCAGAAAGTCACGGGCAAACAAGCTCCCTGACAATGATATGCCTGTCTTTGTCTGCCCCAACTGTCAGCGAACATTTCGTGCGCAGATTGGACTATTCAGCCATCTGCGCACTCACAGATAGATTCATGAGCATCCTTCCCCCCACCCCACCACCACCCTCCCCCCATCCCCCATCCCCCATCTGGATGACAACGATGGTCATCATCGATCTCGATGGACACACCACCACCACAGGGCTTTCACTATGTTCATTCGCCCAAGTGGTCTTTTTCGGAAAATACTAAAATCAATACGACGAGTGGACTTTACAGATCTATTGGCTGAGCCCTGAAGGTCATGGGCAGAAATCAATTGCGTACAAATATCTATACACATTGAAAGCGCGTGCTCATATTCTTCGCGAACGCGAACGCGAACGACGCCATTTTGTTTCAAGTTGTTGAGCTGCCCGCTCAATCCTATATTCAATGGACAATACACGATAACATGTGATGGAAAGTTGGAGAAGGAGACCTTTACATATTTATTCAGAGAAAGATTTGTGAACGCCTCATCACTTACTGGATTATGCCCAAAACTGTCATAAAAATATCCACAGAATCAGTTGGAATTCACAGTTAAAAATTGTAAACCATGCGAGTTAATACCCTTGAATTGATCACGATGAAACGAAAAAATTTCCAGTCTTGACTTCTCTCAAAATGAAGTCCTTTTCACTTCTTACAACGTTTAGAAGTACTTGTACTTGGCTGTACATGTTATTAGTTTAACAAAATACTCAATTTTCATATCAACTTTAAAACTGTAAAACTAGAATGGACATAAAAGAGAAATTGAATCGACCGTGTCGTACTACATTCCCGGCGGGTGTAACTAAACTTGTACATCTATCTAGATCTAGAGAAAACGGTTAAATGTTGCAGTGTGATTGCGGCAATAGCCACGTCTCCTTTACCGTGGACTTAAAAAGAATTTTTAATTGCCCTTAAATATTTTTTGAATGCCCAATATACACCAAAATAGTATCATTTAAACAGCGTTCTCACTGCGAATACCGCAATTGATTTATCGCCCTTTAAAAAAGTATGTTCAAACATTAAATTTTAGAACGTCAGTTAAGGAGCCACGATAGTGTAATGGGTAAGACAGTTTCTTTTCACCCAAACATGCGAGATTCGAATCTGGTTAGGACTTTTTTTTTTTAACCCAAAGCTTTATAATAACAAATACAGAACACTTTTTAACGATTAGATTTTTTTTTAAAGTGTATCACAAGTGAGTCTTGGAAGCCTTGCCTCTCTTGTTATATTTGTTTCCTTCCCATCACAGTCAGACCCGTGTTCGTCCTAATCAATCCCAGCTTCAGTTCTGTTAAGTCACTACGTTCTAACAAATCCTAATACGCTACACATTACTCAACAGATACATGACCAGAAGCATAACCCAACAAATCCCAGCATCGGCAGTCCGTTGGAGGTAATGTGCATAAATGTTAGGTTGCCAGGTGGTGACACACCAGAGGAGACTGTGCACTGGCAATTTTTAAAACAGCAGGTGACGAAACACAAACTAGCTCTAGTGGCTTGAAAGAGCAGAGGTGCGAACACCATTTTTGATTTTGTCACCCAAGACGTTGCACAAGCTTTACAAGTCTTTGAAGAGAATGCATTTTATACTTGTGGTTAAAAGAAAATCTTATGGTTTATTGACGCAAATGAAAGTGGAAATAGTGATTTGCAGAGAGGGTGGAGGGTGGGGGTAGTTATAGAGCTAGATGTTACAATAAAGGTGAGAGAGCTGACCATAGGCCAAGAATAGCTCTGTGGATGACCCAGAATTGACATCAAGACACCACGTCCCATTATTCAGGACAGGGAGGGAGGGAGTGTCTGATGAAGGGGGCGGAACAATGTCTGCATTGCATGAATTACTGGAGAAACATGGTTTTTGAAAATCACATTGGCATTGATGAAAGAAGGGAATCAGCTATCATCTGCAGGCGAAAATCTGAACAGTAATCACACCCCTTGCACGTGAAGGATCTGCGTGTGTGTGTGTGTGTGTGTGTGTGTGTGTGTGTGTGTGGTGTGTGTGTGTGTGTGTGATATTTCTCTTGAAAAATAACTATATTAAATATAAAACTGATTTGCTTTCCACATTCTTACTGCAGTTACCAAGAAACTGTGTGTGAACAACGGGCGCAAAATGTGTCGAAATCCCGAAATTTGGATAACAATTCATGAGTCTTTGGATTCATAAGGTACGGCGACACATTTACTTTTTATTTTTCATGCATTTTCAGGTTCATTTCAGCTGCTGTTACTAACAATCTGTAATATATATATTCAGAAAGTATGCAGAGACTGTATAATAATTATGTTTGATGACACGAGGAAGCAACACACGTGAACACGGAATGCTGTTTATTTTAACGCCTGTTGTGTACTCAGTGGGTACATGTTGAGTGTGGTTGAGTGGGGTTGAGTTGACATGGGATAGGGAGAGAGATATAGGGGGGAGAGAGAGAGAGAGAGAGAGAGAGAGAGAGAGAGAGATAGAGGGAGGGAGGGTCAGGGATTTAATTTACTTCTTTTTTTTTTTGCTCTGGCCTGTTAGTGGTTCAACTATAAGTCTTTTTTTCTCCAGTCTTCGGAACAAGCAAAGAAAGCAAGCAAAAAAAACGAAAGTACCTGTTTATTGTTTCTGTCGCTGTGGTTTTATGTCACACACACATGCGCGCGTGGTCTGATAAGATGGTCGTGTCAGACGATGTGAGCCACAAAGGCAACAATGCCCATCCCCTTGAGGGCCCCTTTCCCCTGTCACCCCTCACTGGACACTGGGAAAGTGACCATTACTGACTCTGCCCAAAGCTGACCATTGGTCAACGTCACCAGCCCACGTCACGGGTTGACCACAATATGAAGACCCCATGGAAGAGCCTCATGATTGCAGGCTGGCAGACAGAGGTGGTGGAGGGCTGGTGGGTCTTCCTGAATGACCAGAGGGGGGAAAAGAGACCCCTCTCTGACCACCCCCTCAGTCAGGCCACTGATGAAGATCCACTGGCCCTCAGAATGGAGCCAAGCTCTGTCGACAGTTCCTCCAGCAGCGACTCCCCAGCCGACAGCAGGGAGCCAGACAGGAAGAGGAGGAAGACTGCAGCTCCTCCCACCTCTGTCTACACCTGAGTGCCACCTTCATCTTCCTCATCGTCAGCAGGTCTGACAGAGGACCAGGTCCGAGAGGGGTGGAGGAGAGTCTATAGCTTAAAACAAAAGAGATATTATTTTTTATGATAATGTCACAAAAGTGTCAGTGTGGTACTTGAAAGATGTCCAACACCTTGAAGAGTTACAAAAGACGAAGCCCTGCCATGTTTATCTTGTGAGTATTGCAAACGTATTACTTTTTTTTTAATTTGGTAACTTAATTTTGGTAAATTTCATCATTTCTCACTTTTGTATTTGTATGTCAGTCCTAATAAAATGAGAAATAAGGAACAACAAGCAAAAAGAGACAGAGGGAGTAAGAGAATCATGCATGATCCATTTCAGTTTTGGGGAAATATATTGTGGACTTCATGCTTCTTGTTCTTTTATTTTAACACATGAGATCACCTTCGGATTTCTATCAGTAGTCTATCTGATGTATTGTATGACTTCAGGAATAACACTGACCTCAACAACAAGACAAAAAACCTTGTTAAATTCAGAACACCTGCCATGTGGTGAGAGACTGTTTTAATCCATTCTTCTTCTTCTGCTTCTCTTCTGCTCGTGAATTATTGTTTTCGTCTGCATATGGATACATTACCCTGGTACATCACTGTGTGTAGGACTGTTGACAAAGCTATCATTGAAACTTGTTATCAAGAGATGCTTCTGTCAAACAGAACGAGTGTTGGTTATGGTGATTAACAAATAGTAAAGAGTGGTAACTGTCTCAGCTCACAACGTACACAACTTTAAGTCAATGCTGGTTATGCGCCCGATTTAGCTAGCACACAGGTAAATAAATGGTACACTGGAACAAACCCAGACACTTCCTCAAAAAAAAGGAAGTGCCGGGCTTGTCCTTACATCAATCATTTGACATGTGCACGCAGAAACAATGGCAGGAAAAAAATGTACAGACACAATTTAGCTTTATACTCAAGGCTGGCATTGCCTTCTAATCCTGAATAAGCTACACAGAAGATACAGACATTTGGTTAGAGTGGTGCTATTTCGTATTGATTTTGGATGATATTCTATCATTTTGTTCATAGTATAACCCGATTTCGAACGGAATCGTTTGTTATAGTTTATGGAAAACAGATCTGGTTAACGTATGTCCATACTGAATTTATCATTGAATACTGAATTTCATTCAGACGTGTGGCTGTGCGACTCGACTTCGCATTAAACTGGGACACATTTTATTTTTGCATTACATAACCTGATCTCGAACTGAGTCGGTTGCTTTTGGAAAACATGTCTCGTGAATGCATGTCCGTCTTGCATTTATGGATCTTCATTCTTGTAAATGTTGTTGGTGTGTCCATTGTAAACTACTATAAATAAACACAGTACAAAATGTTATCATATTTGTGTCAGTTACATGAAATATATAACATTTTCATGTGTCCCCACAGGGTTCCCTGAAATAAACATGTCTTGTCTTGTACAAAATCCAATGTCCGTCCTGCAGGCATGATTCTTATTGTTGGAACTGCTGTTGTTTATTCTTAACATTTATACACATGGTAATTTCACATTATTTGTTACTTTTGTGTGCGTCAGCAGCAGATACGTCGAGCTGTGCACGCACACGCACGTGTGTATGTGTATGCGCGCACGTGCCTTTCTGTACGTGTGTGCGAGCTAGTATTTTGTCCATTGAGTGGTGACGTGCACGCTAGTCATTGGATAAGACGTTAAACCGAGGTCCCGTGTGTAGCACAGACTTAACACACGTAAAATGACCCGCGGCAACAAAAGAATGGTTCCTGGCTTTCTATGGAACAATCCACTTTAATAGGAAAGCAAATACACCTGTAGGCGATGCACTGTTGAAACGTACTTTCTCTGTGGGAGCAGCCCGAATTTCACACAGAGCGGTCAAGAATCAATACAATACAACACAATACAAGACAGTTTCATTTCAGTTTCAGTAGCTCAAGGAGGCGTCACTGCGTTCGGACAACCCCATATACGCTACACCACATCTGCCAAGCAGATGCCTGACCAGCAGCGTAACCCAACGTGCTTAGTCAGGCCTTGAGTAAAAAAGTAAATAAATAATAGATAAATACATAAAAAAGAACTACTACTACTAAAAATAAAATATATAAGGCGCAAAAACTTGATGAAGTCAACTATAAGTGTACATAAATAAATAAATAAATAAATAATAATTTAAAGAAAGTAATAATAATAATAATAATAATAATAATAATAATAATAATAATAAAATGGATAAATAAAAAAAGACAACAATGATGATAAATAAGCAAATAAATATAAAACATGCAGACACACATTCACACATACACACACATATGCATAACAGATATGCACCAAACATGCAGTTTCACAGATATGAAAGCAAGAAATACAAGACAATATAATACTCAAGACTGGCCATGGTTATTGCTTTATTGCTTTTTCCATTTTCTTTATTATGAGCACTTTTGGGTTTTTTGGGTTGTTTTTTTTATCTCATCGGAATTGAGCTTGTCAGCACTGCTTGGAGGCCGGGTTTTTGGCTTTACACCAACCAGTCTTGGGTGGGCCATGTCTGTTGACCGAAATCGATTCGGTGCAGATGCGGTTTAGCGTATATGGATTTGTCCGAACGCATTGGCGCCCCCTTGAGAAACTCTCCTTCACTTGGTGTGTGGAATAAGACGCCTGAGTCATATCAGCCCATGTTGTGAAGCAGAGCTGTGTTCTATGTGTGCGTGACGTCACCACCTGAGTCATATCAGCCCATGTTGTGAAGCAGAGCTGTGTTCTATGTGTGCGTGACGTCACCACCTGAGTCATATCAGCCCATGTTGTGAAGCAGAGCTGTGTTCTATGTGTGCGTGACGTCACCACCTGAGTCATATCAGCCCATGTTGTGAAGCAGAGCTGTGTTCTATGTGTGCGTGACGTAACCACCTCGGGGTGCAGCTCTCAGGTCAGCGCCGTGACCTTGAGGGACAGAGACAGGCCGGCCACTGACCTCCACCCGGGACCGATGGACGCCATTCTGAGACCCCTCATTAGGACTGGTCCTCATCACAAAGGTCGTCAGCCCGTCCTTAGTGAAGGGACCGGTCCTGCCCGAGGCTCCCAAACCCACTTCGCCCCCATGCCCCACCCGCACCTTCGTCCTGCAAGCACAGGTTGTCAGTGTGACTCCAGACCGCATGCCCCCAACCCTCTGTTGTTCCGGGACCAGTGGTGGCTGACCTGCAAGTCCCCAGCCCATCCCACGTGCTGCCTGGGCCTGTCCTAGCTATGGACCTTGTGCGATGGTGTCCCCTTGGAGGATTGCGCTCCGTGCCAACAGTGCCGTCATCGGTGACGCAGCTGCCATGGTGACGCCCGCAGGTCTGTTGGGCAACAGCTGAAGAGCACAGCTGTGTTCGTCATATCGCCATTGGTCAACGTCACAAACCACGTGACGGGCATTGGTGCTGTCTGTCCACTGCTTTGAAGGGCTTCAGTCAGTGTGAGGTGACCACATTTGACAGGAGACTGCCGTCAGTGTTCTTCCAGCATGCTTCCTTGCCGTCAGTCATCACTGAGTTCTCAACTTTGGTCAGCGCAGCATGGAGACACCGCTGTTGAGCTTAAGGAAGGCCGGCTGGCCAAAGCAAGTGGTTCACGGTCGGTGGGCGTTCTACAATGAAAGAAGACGGAAAATCAGGCCCCTGACGGACCACGTCCTCAGCAAGGCCACAGTTGAGGACTCCTTAGCCCTGACCACCGCCTCACCCAGGACAAGGGCTGTTCCCGCTGGCAGTCTCCGGACAGCACGGACACGGACAGCAAAAGGAGGAAGGTGGGGGCACAAGGTGAGGCACTTCCCTCCTCTTCCCTGTCTGGTGGTATCCCACCTCACTCGTCGTCTACCTCTTCCTCGTCCTCTTCGTTGTCGTCGTCTGTGTGCCTCACAGAGACGCAGATCCTGGAAGGCTGGAGACACAAATAGAGCCTCAAAATGAAGAGGAATTATTATCACAACAAAACAAACAAACATTTCTGTTTGGGAGATGAAAGACTTGCCGCAATATGAAATCCTTCAACACAGCAGGCCTCGTTGATTGGAAGGACGTGTGTGTGTGTGTGTGTGTGTGTGTGTGTGTGTGGCTGCGAGTGTGTGCGGGCTTGCGTTGCAATCATGGTTTATTATTTTGAATATATTATTTAACTGTATCCAGTTGTTTTGTTCAGTTAGATAAGACTTATTTTATGTGGAAAAATACGTGTTCCTTATCTGTAAGGAGTCAAAGTGATACCAATGATAGATGGATTTGGACTTTAAAGCGCTGTGAGGAATACGGGTGGGAGTTGCGTGAGATTCTTAGTTATGTGGCTGGTGAGATAGGTAGTTAGAGAGAGAGTTGGGGAGGGGCCTGGGGGGTGAGTTTGGAGAGTTGTGATAGAACTGATTTGTGGTTTTATGTTACGTTTTGAGTGTGCTGTACATGTCGCCCACAAAGAAGTTTTCATTGCATTTTTATGTGGACATTAAACTGATTTGATTGACTGACTGATTGATTTGATGTAGTGACTGTGAAGATTGACGGTCATTATCTCTACACTAATTGTTCCCCGCCTCCTCCTCCATCTTCCAGTAACCCCCACCTCTCTATTCTCTCATGCTCACTCAAAACACGCAACAAACATGCAGTTTCACAGATAAGAAAGCACAAACAAAAGTCCACAGGCCCAACACTACACCTAAAACTAAAGCACACGAGCGCCGACACAGACACACACAGATACACACGCGCACGAACGCACGCACACACGCACACACACACACACACACACACACACACACACCCCTTCTCCTACATTACTCTGCACACACCACACCCCATTCTCCCACACGCACGTTCCTACATATTGCAGCTTCCACGCCAAACACACACACACATACATACACACACACACACAATCGAGCGCGCGCGCGCGTGCACCCGTACCGCATACATACAAATACAAATATAAATATATGTATATAGAGAGATATACATACATACACACACACACACACACACACACACACACACACACACACACACACATATATATATATATATATATATATATATATATATATATATATATATATATAGATATATATAATGGTCAGTGCTATCTTTTTATTATCCCTCAACGTTGTGATCAAAGATGGAGACTCTACTGTGATTGATTCATTGATCTGGATTCGTATATAGCGCTTATCCTCGGTCAGAGACCAAGCTCTAAGCGCTTTACATACACGGGGACATTTGCACCACAGGCTGTTACCTGGGTACAGCCGACTGACGGCTGCCACTGGGCGCTCATCATTCGTTTCCTGTGTCATTCAATCAGATTTCAGACGCGCGCACATACACACTCAGACAGACATGTAACATTTTACGTGTATGACAGTTTTTCTTTATTTATTTACCCCGCCATGTAGGCAGCCATACTCCGTTTTCGGGTGTGTGCATGCTGGGTATATTCTTGTTTCCATAACCCACCGAACGCTGACATGGATTACGGGATCTTTAAGGTGCGTATTTGATGTTCTGCGTGCGCATACACACGAAGGGGGCTCAGGCACTAGCAGGTCTGCACATATGTTGACCAGGGAGATCGGAAAAATCTCCACCCTTTACCCACCAGGTGCACCGAGATTCGAACCCAGGACCCTCAGATTGAAAGTCCAGCGCTTTAACCATTCGGCTATTGCACCCGTCGGAGCCCAAAGCTTGCCGGCCGGCGGACATCAGTGGTCTAGAGCCTGTGGGTTTTCCCGAACAACCCAAAAGGAGAAAGCAGACATCTAACAGACCTCCACCTCCGCCAGGTCACAGCCCTGCTCTCCCTGGCCCTGAATTCTCTTGTGGCAACAAGGAGGTCTGTCACCACGACACGAGGGCAGGTCACCACAGCAGGGAGACGGACTGCCGGAGGTGGAAGGTTCAGAACTCTTCTCTTGACCACACACACATGAGTTATTTGCCCTTCATTTTTATTTTATTTATTTGTTGGTGTTTTTTTTATTGGGCACAATAATAGAAAAAATCACTCAATTTATTTGCTGTTTTATTCTTAATGTTACATTTTCTTAGCTCTTTCATTCACGATAACATATGATGAAAAGGATGTAAAAGAGGCTTTTGTTTTTAACTCTGAGAAAGATTGGTCCATGTCTCATCACTCACTGGATTATGTCCCAAATGGCCATTAACAATCATAACATCTGAATCGCTACTGCTGGGAATTGAAACGAAAACCTGGACCACTTCTCTCCCTTGGTGCAACAGCATCATGAATTTTGCCACCTTTTAACTGTAAGTTCTTTCACATCATACAACCTTTTTAGTACTTTGATTTGGCCGTGCATGCCATTAGTTTTACAAAATGTTTAATTTTTTGTATCAACTTTCAGACCGTGAACACGAACTTAAAAGACATTTTGTGGTCACATACAACTTATTGATGAGGTGAACGTGATTCAAAATTATTCATATCATAAATTAATATCTGAATATGATAAGACATCTTTTAAAATCTGATATCGAATTCGTGTTGCTTTGGTCCCTGACGGCAACGACTGGCGCTGAATAATCCTGTTGCTGCTCACTTTCAAACATTGTCTTTACTTAGTGTGTTCATAGTCATACATTTTCTCCGAGTTCTGAACAGTTAAGACTTGTTTGCAGTCATATTTCTTGTCCTGAATATGTTCAGTGTGTCTCCGTGCACGTATCCGTTTGTTTGCATGTGTATGCTTGTTTGTGTGTCGAAATACTATCTCAGGTCTCCCAAAAAATAAGAGGGATGAAAATTTAGCATGATTAAGAAATACTCCAAGGAGGTGAATTTAGGATACCGTCAAAACCAACTCCAGGATAAAATACAAGGGAGCGGGGTCATTGTAGTGAGCTACACCGGCTTCACCTGCCATAGTCTCAGCACGGCCAGTCCAAGGGAAACACCAACAATGTCATGTCGGCAGGAGGCTACACACCAGAAGAGACCCTGCACTGCTGCCGAATCACTTCGTTGGTGTACATTGGTGCACATTGGTGCCTATTCTGATGCAACACACGCTAGACACCACTTATTCACCACCACCCTCCGACTGACGACAATATCTTTTTGTCACGGAACGAGACTGAGTGTCCCCAACAGAGTGGAGACCGCCACCACTTCCCTCCAGTGACAAACCCTGATGAATCTGTCGATACTGAAGATCCTGACAGGAACTCACTTCAGGCATGGAAGTTGGGGGGGGGGGGGGGGGCGGGGGGGGGGGGGATCGGAACTGAGGTTACCCTGGAAGCAGAGCATGAGAGGCTTTTCAATCTGGGACACGTATTCCTGTATTGAATTCAGTGACGTGTGGGGATGGAGATGGTGATGATGCTGTAAATGGAGACCTATCCAGGTGGGGACTATTTGACAAGGCTGTATTCTGTGGCCAGGGAGTTCTCTTGATTTAACCGCCAGGTGGATGATTCTCGATTCTTGGTCCCAGATTCCTCATTAACCATAGGCACCCTTTCTGGGTAGGAGCTGGCCACGGGCCGAACCGCAAACCCAACACCCCCCACCCCCCTTCTGCTGGGACTCGAAATCCGCATCCTCTCAGACATCAGTCCACGGCACTAACCACTTCGTCACAGCGGCTGGTGATTGCTGACGACATGGCTGTGGTGTCAGAAAATTGATGGCTGGCACACGCAGCGAACAGTTAACGTCTTTGAGAGCCGCGTCCCGATTACTACACAACTGTGAGAGACGGCCATCTTTCATACTGTACATGGCAATTTATCACAGTTATTACACAACCGTGAGAGACGAACATCTTTCATGCTGTACATGGCAATTTAGCGCAGTTATTACACAAATGTGAGAGACGAACATCTTTCATACTGTACATGGCAATTTACCGCAGTTATTACACAAATGTGAGAGACGGACATCTTCCCCATTGCGCATGACCATTTATGAGCACCGCAGTATTACACAAGCGTCAGAGACGGCCATCTTTCATACTGTGCATAGCCATTTTCCGCAGTATTACACAAGCGTGAGAGACGGCCATCTTTCATACTGTGCATAGCCATTTTCCGCAGTATTACACAACCGTGAGAGACGGCCATCTTTCATACTATGCATGGCAATTTACCGCAGTAATACACAAGCGTGAGAGACGAACATCTTCCCCATTGTGCATGGCCATTAATGAGCACCAGAGTGAAACATTTCACCACAGTCGTGACATTCTTCTGGGAGCTCAATCGAGCTGCCCCGTGACTTTGACCCCACTGTTGTAGCAGACGAAAGAGCATGGCGGTGCAAAGCCGACACCACAATGCCGGCAAATGGATGATGATGATGATGATGATGATGATGATGATATGACGATATAGATTCTTTTATAATATAGCGCGTATCCTCAGTCGAAGACAAAGCTCTAAGTTCTTTACAACGCGGAATCATTCGCACAACAGGTTGCTTAACTGGGTAGAGCCGACTCACAGCTGCCACTGGGCGCTCATCATTCGTTTCCTGTGTCATTCAATCAGGTTTCAGTCATGCACACAGATTACTCATGCAGACATGTAACATTTTATGCACATTGTAATCCATGTCAGCATTCAGTGGGTAATGGAAACAAGAACAAACCCAGCAAGGACACCCCGAAAACGGAGTATGGCTGCGTGCATGGTGGGGGTAAATAAACAAAATGGTTATACACGGTGATTTGACCAGGCGATTCTGGAATTGTACCTGGTGAATCTGGAACTGCCCGTCACGTCCAGTCTTTCATCAGGAAATTCCCAAAGTCTCTTTCTTCGCATTAAACACATTGCGACGGGATGAACTGAATTAAACCTGCATGTGTTATTCTGAAGGTGTTGTTGCTTCACTGCACGGTGTTATCTTTTCTTGCACTGTCTGTTTCCTTTTGTGATCATGTTCCCCCTAACTTCGTGTCTTGTCCTGTCCTGTCCCGTCTTGTCTTTTTATATTGGCATGTCTTGTTGTCATGTTGTCTTGTCAAGTTGTCTTGTCTTGTTTCTTGTAATGTCTTGTCTTGTTCCCCTGTCTGGTCCTTGTCCTCTTGTCTTGTATCGGCTTCCATCACCTGGCCCGCTATGCTGGATGTGTCCATGAGGGTTCTTCCTGTCTTGTATGTTCTTGTTCACGTCCCCCTGTCTTTCTTTCTTTTTCTCTTCCTTTCTTTCACTTCTCTCTTTTCCTTTCTTTTTTGAAGGTTTATGTCCTTATCTGGCAAGTTTACATTTCAACATTTGTAACACTTTCTCTTCTTGGGCAATGTTCTGGAGTTGATTTCTGAAAGACCACATGTACAGGAGTGGGTTGAGGCCTGAGCCAAGTGGTAGGACGAATACAACCATTATGTCATAGATCCTGTCTGCGATAGTGCTGACTGAGTCTGTCATGGTAACCAGGCCAAAAACCAGCCAGAAAACAGTATTGACAACAGTCACTTTTCCCATGAGGTGAACTGAAGAATGAAGTGATATCTTTGTAGAATCAAGTGCGATTCTGTATTTTGGTATTCGGTGGTAGATGATAATTTGACCAGGCACCACAGTTAGACAAAAAGCAAAGTTGATGGCAGTGATCACTGTGAACCATCTAAGTTTATGGGGTGAGTTATAGCTGTCAAATAAAGCCAGGCGGCACAGACCAGACTGACCATCTAGTCCCCAATGAGACAATCCAGGAAAAAATGGTATCGATGATAACAACAGTCCAACAGTCCATGTTATCACAAGCACTACAACTGTTGAACGTTTACTAGATGTCCATGAACATCCAGGGAAACACAGGATTAGGATATGAAACAAAGTGATGAACCAAAGGATCAAAACAGACATTTCATTTGACAGAAATGACAGAAATCCACTCACCCTACAAATCGCACTGCCAGTCCATTTCTTTTCAATGTGGGTGTACTGTCCATGAATTAGTCTGTCTGCCACCACAACAATGCCGACATGAGTTCCCATACAGATGTTAGCAAACTGTGAATGGACTATCGGCATCATAAAAAAACCTCTCAACATTTCTTTCACTGGGAAGGATACTACACAGGATAGCAAAGTGCCAAAAATGGCGGAGATACTGACAAGCCAAAAGAAGACCCGATACAGATCTGTTGGTAAAAGTGTTTTGCAGGAAGGAAGTAGGGTGTCGGGCACAAAGCAGTTGATCTTAGTGAATGTTTTAGGTAACAGATTTTCACAGCACAATCTAAAGTTTGACGAAAATATCCTCTTTAAACTGTTTAAGGTTGACAATAAATCCAGAGGAATATTGGTCATTATGTTCCCTCTTACGTCTAGCTCAGTTAGCTGTGGTGCATTTTTGAAACCCCTGCGTCCAATCGTTCCAATGGCTGAAAATGATATATTCAAACTCTTCATTCGGGGCAGGTATATCGACAACTCACTGTCAAGTACAACCAGACGTGTTCTTGACATATCCATCCGTCTTAAGACATAATGAATGTGCTTCAAGAATGTGTTTGTCATTTGGTTGATAGGGTTGTTTGATACTTGCAGATTCTTTAAATTTGGAAGCTCTAGAAAAACTGCGGTATCGAGAGTTTTTATCTGGTTATCTGAAAGATCGATGGATTGCAAGTTGGTGAGCTTCGTGCATGAAACGTTAACAAGGGAACAATTGGACAAACTCAAGTGAATCAAATACACGTTCAAAGTAAAATCAGTCAGCAGCATTCTGGAGTTTCTGGCATCCACGGTTCGTAATTGTGGGAACAGATCAACGGGAAAATTCACATCACACATGAAAGAATTACTTCGACACAGACAACCTTCAGGACATGTCATGTCACACATCAGTTCATCATCTCCCTGTGGGCACTGACCCCAGCCATCACACAGATGATCTCTATGCACACAAACCCTGGAAGACCGACATGTGTAGAAACCAGAACATGTCCTTGTTGCACAGTCCAGTTCGTCTTCTCCATAAACACAGTCATTGAATCCATTGCATCGGGTGTAAACAGGAAGACAGTATAACCACTCAGATGTACAACGATAATGACTGTCAGGACAAGGTTCGTCCCCATTCTTCACCTGCAGTGTAAAATAACCTGTACCATCCAGACTGATGAATAGTCCATGCTTCGTGTCATCGTCTCTGGCTTCAAAGTGGTGTGCATGGTCTTCTGGACAGCTCGTTTCATCAGAATCGTCCAGGCAGTCAGAGAATTCATTACAGCGTTGGCTGTTCAATACACACTGACCGTTGGAGCACAGAAACCCGTCACATGAGGTATGTTCACAAAAGGACTCGTCACTGTTATCTGGACAATCTTTTCTGAAGTCACACACCAGAGTGTGATGCATTGTTGTAACATCATCATCACATGTGAACATGATATGTGTGTGTTTTATCTTCCCACGAAGTTTCATTTTAGTATTCTGTGTGTCGCTACTGTTCAGGAACAAACGGAAAGATGAATATGTTGCTTTTCCACATAGGCTCTGGGCATCCTGGGACAAAAACTCGTGTGTCATACGATTGTCTGGGCAAACAGTTAAACATTGTCTGGTCTTTGTGAAAGTGGAAGGAGAGATGTGTACAACAGTTGATGGGATGTGTGAAGGAAACACACTGGGGGACTGTAAGGTTACTTCACACAACACTGAATTCCATCTAAGAGACTCAATTTCGCTTTCTTTGCGAAGAGCCATGCTATGTAATACCCTGGACTTCACAATCCTGGATGGAGAGTATGGAGGGAAAACAAGGAAATGATCCAGTTTGTAAATCACAGTTTTGTCAGACCACTTACGGAACTTGCTGTACATAAAAGGTACAAACTCCCAGCCTGAAATGTAACCAAAAAAAGTAAGAAAATAACGATAGTTTCCAAAAAAATGAAGAGCATCATTCTGTTCTTTTCTCGTTTTCAATGAAGCAATTCTTCCATTCTTATGTTTTATCGTGCATTCATAGCTTATGATTGAATAGAACATACAGTATTCAAATATAATTAATTCATAGCACTTCTTACGTGAAGCCACCAAACCCTGACAACCAGGACCACTGAAAGGGCAGTGTTCTGTTTCATCTCGTCCATCTTCACACTCTGTCTTCACGTTACAATCCAGATACAGCTGAAATGTGGAGTAGTGGCTTGTGGAACAGTTGTACAAGTTACTGTGCAGCTTGTGAAGCTGACGATTCTCAGGAAAGGCAGAAAATTGTATTTTGGTTGGGGGGTATGAAGAGAATGTATATTTAAACCGAATTTGAAGGTACGTGGTGGCCAGAATGGAAGCAGGAGTGGAACGGACAGGGCACACAGATTCAACACTTTGCTGACTTGTATTTGGCTTTCTGTATATAAGATCTATGTGTTCGAGTGAAGGACAAGCCGCCGGATAAGCTGAATGCTGAATAGTTATTACAATTACACATCTTGTGGGAATTTTCAAATTCTCCTCGTGATACAAAACATTGGGTGAATATGGTACAAGCACATAACCAGAATAATCAGATATATATCTTGTGATTAAATGGCGTCTTTTCATTGCACTGATGACAAATTTTATCACAGGATAGTTCGAGTGTTTTACGTTTATGGAATTGTCTTGAGTGTAACACAACATGTATCTGAAACTATGGTAACTACATTTTACCGTCAGATCATCATAACCAAAAAGTACACCTAATTCTAGTAGTGTTTCCCATTGTTTCCATTCACACCAGTATGCCAGCCGTTCAACAGCAGCTTGTGCATACAGACCCGCTGGCACCCCCACGTGCAGTCTACAGAAAGAAGTGGAATCCTCACACACCCCATACACCACTCCTGGCTGTGCTGTAAAATAGGGTAAGTTGTTCTTACAGTCTGAATGATTGACCTGCATCACTGTGTGGTTTGTAATGTTGTTGTTCATGAAGAATTTTATTCCTGGGCAGATGTCATGTACTTCCAGTGAACCAGCAGTGGTGTTCCCACTGGTGTTGGTCAAGCTGACGTCTTGTGTGATGATGTGAGCACAGACAAAGCAAAGCAATACAACACAGTGTGACGGATACAGTGCATAAAACGTCAACAGTGTGTTCTTCAGAATGTTGAAGATTATGAGAAACATATTGCCACTCCGATATTGGAAAAAACCATAGTTTTCCAATTTGTTTGAATTCTTTTCTATGAGCAAAACATTTGGAGTTGATGCGGTTTTAATATAAAAAAAAAATAGTAAGGAATAATAGTGTTAACACATACAAATGAGGAGGGGGTTTGGAGGTTGGAGACTCACCTGGTGCACAAAAAATGTCAACTTATGTGAGGAGTTCACTCACACAAGGTCGAGTTAAGAGGGAAAAATTACCAGACATCATGAAGGTGGCTGGCTGGGGCCAAATAAATATGTCAACAACTTAACCAAGCGAGGTCAAACAGAGTGGACACTACTTTATCTCAATCAACGGGGTAAGTCGAGTGTGTGTGTGTGTGTGTGTGTGTGTGTGTGTGTGTGTGTGTGTGTGTGTGCACTTTACGAATAAGATAATGACTGGAATGCAAACCACAGTCAACTGACTTAAACACAGTCAGCAAACTTCATGTGGTGATTCCGCCAGCCCTTCAACCCACAACGCCCTGTGCAGTACGTCTGACCAAACCACAGCACCAGACCTGGGATGAAACTGCCAGTGGACTTCACAGACAGTGTTCCGACCGGACCAGCAGGACAGCACAGTGGGTTGAAACTAGTGATTTCACTGCTGTCCACGTGAACTCTTCACTGCTCAAGTTGCTGTGAGAAGCACTGTGAACTGCACTGCTCAAGTTGCTGTGAGAAACACTGTGAACTGCACTGCTCAAGTTGCTGTGAGAAACACTGTGAACTGCACTGCTCAAGTAACTGTGAGAAACACTGTGAACTGCACTGCTCAAGTTGCTGCGAGAAACGCTGTGAACTACACTGCTCAAGTTGCTGTGAGAAACGCTTTTAACTAGACTGCTCAAGTTGCTGTGAGAAACACTGTGAACTGGACTGCCCAGCTGGTGAACCTTCGCCAAACAACTAACGCACATTCGTACTCCTGGTTGGAGAACGAGTTCATGCATTCATATTTCTATCATGCACTATTACCATGACAAAATGGGGCTCTTGCTGACGCTGTTGTTATTGGCTTTTTTTTTTTTTCTTTTTTGACATATACACAATCTTTGGAAAACAACAACAAAAACCCTAAGTGTTAAACGCCATCAGGCATTTCGTTTCATATATAAACTTGAGTGCACTCAGTTCTCATTTCTATATAAGAACATTAACAAACAGAAATACAATAATACAAGGAATAATCATAATAGTAATGATAACAATAATAATAATGATGATCATAATAATAACACTAATAATTATGATGATAATCATAATATTAAAATTATTATTATTATTATTATTATTATTACCAAAACAAACATGATAATAATGATGATGATAATGATGATAATAATCATAATAATAATTTGTATAGCGCCTACCCTGGGGCTCTAAGCGCATTTTAATAATGCACCTTCACCTTCACCTTCACCTTCACCTCTCCCGTAGTCTGGGTTCAGACCGTTGGGGCACCGCTGCTGACCTGGCCACCACCCCTCTCCACTCTTCACGGTTTTCTGATTTCCTCAGGGCGTCACCGAGCGTCAAGCCTGTCCACCCCCGGATGTTGTCTTCCCATCTCTTCTTCTGCCGTCCTCTCCTTCTGCCTCCTTGTACGGTGCCTTGCAGGAACGTTTTGGCAAGACCAGATGATCGGGAGATGTGTCCATACCACCTAAGTTTGCGTTTTTTCACAATGGACAGAAGGTCTTCGTAGGGTCCAATACTTTGCTTGATTCTGTTCTTCACTTCCGTGTTAGTGATGTGGTCTCTGTAGGAGATGCCAAGTAGTCTACGAAAGCATCTCATCTCGACAGCTTGGATTCTTCTCTCGATGTCTGCAGTCAGGGTCCAAGTCTCGCAGGCGTAGAGCAATATTGATATAACCAGGGAACGCATCAGTCTGATTTTTGAGCTGAGAGCGATGTTTTTGTTGTTCCAGATGGTGTTCAGCTTGTTGAGTGCCGTTGTTGTTTGGGCAATTCTCGAGAGTACTTCTGGTTTACATCCTTCATCTGACACGATTGCTCCCAGATTTTTGAAGCTGTGGACTGTTTTAAGCTTTTCGTCGTTGACTTTGATGTCAATGCTGATGCCGTTGGTGTTGTTAGTCATCAGTTTGGTTTTCTCCGCACTGATTTGCATTCCATACGATGTGGAGGCTTTGTCTAGATGTTTGACCAGGCTTGCCATTTCTTCTTCTTTTCCAGCCAGTCCATCAATGTCGTCGGCAAAACGTAGGTTTGTGATTGTTCTGCCGCCTATGCTGACTGTTCCTACATGCTCTTCCAGTGCGTCAGTCATTATTCTTTCTAAGAAGATGTTGAAGAGTGTTAGGGAGAGTAGACAGCCTTGTCTCACTCCGACTGTGGTTCTGAACCAGTCCCCGATGCTATTGTTGAGGTAGACGGCGCTGGTGGCTTTGTCATAGAGGTGCTGTATCAGTCTGATCAGGTTGGCGTTGATGTTGTACAGATTCATGGTAGCCCACAAAGCTGCATGCCAGACCCTGTCAAATGCCTTCTTAAAATCAATGAAGACGTGGTAGAGGTCTTGTTGGTGTTGATGGTACCTCTCACATAGCAACCTCAAGTTGAAGATTTGTTCAGTTGTGCTCCTTCCTGGTCTGAAACCTGCCTGTTCTTCAGCAATAATGTTTTCTGCTTGTGGTTTCAGTCTGTTAAGCAGGATCTTCAACATGACTTTGCTGGGATGACTAATCAGGCTGATGGTGCGGTAGTTTTGACACTGCTGGAGATTGCCCTTTTTGGGAAGGGTGATGATCAGTGATTGTGTCCACGGTGTGGGCCATTCCCCTGTTTGCCAGAAATGCACCAAATACAAATAAGACACAGGAACATAACTAAAAATATCTTTAGATGCAAACTCACAAAAAACATCCAGTAAGTATTCATCTATTATACAAATATCAATAACCAGGACCTCTTTAGAAGTTCCTTCCATGGTAGTTGTGCCTTCCGACTTTAGCCTGAATTTGGTATACTACACAACACTACACTACACTACACTACACTAAAGTGTTCACAGAAAATAGCGGAACCCAGCAATCCCTCGGTAATAAAATAATAATTGAAGCCGCTTTCTGTAAAGGGATGAATTGTATTCCACGTAAAATCCTTTTCATTTGCATGAAGTGTTCTTCACGCGTCTGTTAGCTCTAAACGTCTACATCGTTTTACACTCTTTCTGGGCACTGAGTTATCATTGTCCAGTACAGTTAACTGTGAATTTGGAAGCAGAAAGAAACAAAGTATGAATTTCATGATAACCTTACGCATAGTCAACCACCGTCAGTGCATTATTATGAAAGACAAGTAGAGCTTGGGAAAGAAAGGACTATTTACAGTCATTCATATCTGCACCTGTCACAGAACCGGGGTGGTGAAACGGAAGGAACTTCAGCAAACTACACACTGACATGTCAGTAAATCAAGGAGGGTTCTGTTTTTCGTTCTGTCTTCCTGCTGTGGTTGTAAATCATGATAGATGTTTACTACGTGTGTCTGAAATAGTAAACCAGCCTGCAATAATGTGTGTGTGTGTGTGTGTGTGTGTGTGTGTGTGTTGTGTGTGTGTGTGTGTCTGTGTGTGTGTGTGTGTGTGTGAAAGAGAGAGAGAGAGAGAGAGAGAGAGAGAGAGAGAGCATTTGCGTGTGTGTTTATTCGTGTGCATACATGTGTGTGTGTGTGTGTGTGTGTGTGTGTGTGTGGTGAACACTGAACACAGTACTTTTAACTATTAGCTTATTGGTTTGTATCAGTTTTGGAAAGTTACAGACTGACGAACTGTGATGAAAAATACATTTATAAACCACGTATGTTGAGTGCACTGTTTACAAACACCACCGAGCACTCGACAAACTGATTCGTTTATGAAAGACAAGTTATCTATAACATGGACAGACGACTATCGTTTTTGGCGGAAATGCAGGCTGACATAGCCGTACTTTCGGCATTGCGACAACAAAAATGAACTTCCGTTTCTTTCTGAGATACCCAACATGGACATGATAGTCTTTCGTTTTGATTTCTTTCGGTTGCATTGGTTTGGAAACAATCTGTTGGTGTAGAACCGTGACGTTGCAAGTTTTCACGTATATCATTCTGACTCTGACATAATGAGCTTCAAATCTCAAATGCACTTGGCGTTCCCCCTTCCATTTTTTTTTTTTTTTTTTTTTTTTTTTTTACCATATCCGTTGCACGAGAAAATGCTGTGTTTTGTGTTTAGCATGGAATCAGAACCGTCGTTGAGGTCCAACAGTGGTCATAATTGTGCCAAATCCACAACATTTGAATATCATATGCCATTGCTGGAATTAAACAAATGTGTATGTGGTTCTTATTTTGTTTGGAGCGTTACCATTTGTCAAAGTTAGTTTATTTCTTATGACAGACAATACATTACGTGTTTTTCGGTTGGTTCTTTATTTTATTTTTTTCCTTGTCTTTTCTGTTTTCTCTTTGTTTGAAAAATAATTTGGCTGTAAGTTTGATTGAGATCACTATTAAAAAGAAATTTATGTAAAAAATGAAATTACATATACAGATAGCAGAATATTCGGGACTCATTTTGCTCTCCCCGAAGCAAACCTAAGATGAAGATTTTCTTTTAAGTTTAAAAAAAAAGAAACAAATACGTTAGGAAGGGGGAGGTGTGGGGGTGGGGGGGGGGGGGGGGACAATTACAAACGTTAAGAAGAAAAAAACAACAACTAGCATTCAACACAGCTTCATTCCGCCTGATTAATTCCTGTATTCATTCATATAGATGTGGTGTAGGCATTACAAAGTGACAATGTAAGTAATGAGAACTGATACAGCACTAAGTTGTGATGTGGTACAAGCATTATTCAGTGGTAAAAACAGGCAAGATAACGGAACTACTATATGACTAAGTCGTAAAGGAAACAAACCAAAATGCTACACATACACATCTCATGCAGGATAGCTTGGTTATAGCTCGCGGCTATGGACTAAAATAAGCTGGTATGGTAAATAAAGTAAACATTTGCGCGCGAGCGCGCGAGCGCGCGCACACACACACACACACACACACACATGAATGAAAGGCATGCAGGCTTTAAACAAAGAAAACAACGGGGTCCTGTTGCGGTTCTGAACGTCACTTTGATACAAACATCACCCAGGGTGACACTCGGCACTGGGCAAAGTCCGCGGTAAAGAAGACGTTACCATCGCCTCAAGCACATGTAACCCTTTCTCTAGATCTGCGTAGATCCGTGTTCGTCAAGCTTTGTTTTACGATGACACGGTCCATTCAGTTTCTCTTTTATGTTCATTTCTAGTCAATTCAGTATCTACTTTAAAATATTTATATGCAGTAAACACGTCGATGATGTAGTTGGTGTCACTTTGATTGCACAAGTGAGTCAAAAAGCGTTGAGGTGAAAAGGGCTGAAATCTGAGAAGTAACAAAATTCATAGTGCACTTGCACAAGGGAGTTAACTGGTTGGGTTTTCCTTCTCCCTCAACTGACTACTGTGCGATGAAGATTTTTTGATTTTTTTGTGGTTATGTGGGACATAATCCAGTTAGTGGTGAGACATACACAAATCTTTCTCTGAATTAACATTTGACGGCCTCCTTCGCCTCCACTCAATCATATGCTATTGTCAATTATCGACTGAATGCTGGATTTTGAAACAGAGATGATGAAGGAAACAACATGGCGGCCTCTGAAGCCACACACGCACTCATTATCAGAAAGAGGTGAACGCTATCGATCGTTGTATTTTCCGAAAAAGAACACTTTGGCGAATGTACATAATGAAAAACCTTCACACTGAGTGTGACACAAAAAAGCCTTTCTATGTATTGAGACATAAATTTGAAATGTAAAGTTTTAGATAGGCGAGATCAGTTGAAAAAAAAATCCCATTGTGAAAAAAAAGAAAGAATTTCCCTTAATTATAGTGCTCAGAAGAGATGCATTCATCAATGTTATTTCCATTCTAACTACACAACATTCCTGTTTGAACAACAAACGATAAAACGACTCCTACTTATTCATATATCAGTATGTGATATCAGAATGACAGATTTTATATATAAAAGATATAAATGTAACAGTAATTTTTGGTGCAAATATTCTGGCTTTTTAAATTTTTTTGTGCTCATACCAGAGGTGCATTAATTGTCATTATAATCAGAATTAGGGGAACAAACTGAATTTTTCCTATCCTTATGCCATTTTGGTGTTGTGCATAGGATCCAGTGTCTGTAAATTGCTTAGAGCTTCGTCTCCAACCGAGGATAGGCGCTGTACAAGTATCCATATTATCAACGCATACACAAATCTGTATGGGCTTAAAGTATCTGTCCAGAATGTATTCATCCAATCGTCAATTTCAAAGCAACCCCCCATTCTTCACCCCCCCCACCCCCACCCCCCAACACACACCCCCCTTAATTTTATCAGTATTGTCAGCATTCGGGGCAATGTCAGCTATAATACTTTTACCATTCACGATTTGCTATCTTTAATTTTCGCTTTCTTTTACAGAAACACACTGTAGTTCATACACAGAATCGGAACATGTGGTTGTCGTGATGACATCACCATTATCTGGATACGCTGCGTTAAAAGAAAATGTCACTATCAAGTGGTCCATTCGTTATTTGTGGAAAAATATATCTGTCCCAGTCAGACATGTCATTATGATAAGTTACAAGCAATCCGCATCAAGACGACATGATATGCACGTATATCGTCAGGTTCGTCTGTACGACCCTTCACTCGGCCAGTTCAAAGAATGCAGAACTCACGTCTGGAGCACGACTCTTATGATGTCAGACTTTGCCCATGTGTATAGAACTGCACAGATCATTTTACGAGTTGACTGTTTTGGATGCTGTTTAGCTAGAGATCCCTGCTTTCGATTGTTCTTTACATCTTTACCTTACAATGAAGCGCCTCAAAACTTACCCAGCGGTTTGTGGAACTGCTCTGTGGCCCATTATTCCAGTTTTCAGCACCACGTGGACTGTAACCTGAAGACGGAGTGTGAGGATGGAAGGGATGAAACAGAACACTGTCCTTTTAGCAGTGCTGACTGCCAGGGTCTGATAGCAGTTTGTAACAGTTGCTACAAACTTGTTGATAGTCTTCGTGGATTTGACAGCGAAGAGACACATACCAATAAAAGAGGAAATGAATACTGCAATACCATAGGAGGCACACTGAGTGTGCCAACCTGTATGGTTTATATGTATGAGGTACTGTTTGATTTAACAAATGTATATAGGTTAAGATTGGCTAACCTTTTAACTGGCGTGACCTCCAACGACATGTCACTTCCTATTATGTATAGACATGTCACTGTTGAGAACAGGGCTGTTCATTATCATGATTTAATTTATTATGGTGAAACTATCAGTCACAGTGACAATGAGCAGCAATGTTATTCCTCCACCATGTATTCCCCTCATGTGGCTTACCGCTGTGATGACTGGAAATACACATTTGGCGCAATGTGTGAATACAGAAAATACAGGACTAGAGAGAACTCGCCAAACTCAAAGACAGTGTCATTGACCAAAACACAGTCAGTGCTTCCCAGAACGGGACTGTCAATGACTAAGTGCCTTGAAGATCATATGACACACACGTTTCTTTTGTGTGGTTCTAACAAGTACAGAATGTGTGGTCAAAATCACACCCCTTGCAAGTTCTTCAACCAGATGTCAGACAATAATGATTTGTATTCATCAGATCTCCGTTTAACTTCCATTCCAACATACACATGCAGTGATGAAATCACCGCTTTGTCACACACACTGGTGTGTGATTTTATCAATGATTGTCGTGATAAAAGTGATGAATCGTTCTGTCAACATCCCATTTGTGTCAACACATTTTCATGCACGAATGGCCAGTGTGTGTCTTTTGTCAATTTATGTGATCTGATGCCCAATTGTCTGGACGAATCAGATGAAAGGTCTTGTAGTCTCTTTAGAGATGTCAGTATATTGTTGCCAGCCTTTCCTTCACCTGCTTTTACACAATTCGATGGGCTGCGACAGTTCATTTCAGTGAAGATGAATTCCAATGAGTCCTGCCCTGACAGTCACTATCGTTGTCCTGGAGAGTTCAATGACTGCATGCCTGTCTACACACGATGCAACGGGATGTACGACTGTAAAGGTCACGAAGATGAAGAAGTGTGTGAGGAAATAACATGCCCAGGATTTTTCCTGTGCAGAGCTTCCACAATATGTGTGCACGGTGATGATCTATGTGACGGCTGGCCCCACTGTCCAATGCATGATGACGAACTATCCTGTGGTGTGACCTGTCCTGTAGAATGCCTTTGTCAGAGTTACACCTTTCTGTGTCTTCAGCCTTTTTCTGCAGCACACTTCCCTTGGCTCCGCTCTCTGGACGCCACAGGTACTGGCATGTCACTGACTGACGTGGACAGCCTCACCTACCTTGTACACCTGGTCCTTGCTCAGTGTTCTCTGACCCTCCTGACTGATGTGCAGTTGTTGAACTTGAAGTTTCTTGACATCAGTGGCAACATCTTGCAGGACGTTAACATCAGTTCTTTCCTTGGTCTGGACAATTTACAAACACTGGTACTGTCAGACAATCCTCTCACCATGTTCCACAGTGGCATGCCATCTGACATTCAATTAAAATCACTGACAACCATGGATCTGTCAAACACAAAAATCACTGTGTTTGATGGTGAAGTCTTCTCGTCATTTCCCCATATAAAGAATCTGAACATGTCTTTCACTTCCCTTCATGCTATCGTTTCTGGAGCATTTCAGTTCACACCACAATTAACTGAACTGTATTTGGATGGAAGCCCAGTACAAACATTCTCATCTGACATATTCAGAGATCTATCACATCTAAAGTTCATATCAACACAAAACTATAAACTCTGTTGCAATGAAATACTACCATATCAATTTGACAGATCAACACAAAACTATAAACTCTGTTGCAATGAAATACTACCATATCAATTTGACAGATCATTTTGTCATGCCCCTAAAGATGAAATTTCATCATGTGAAGATCTGTTGTTATCCTGGGCATACCGTTTATTTCTGTGGATGATTGGCTGTCTGTCACTAACAGGAAACGCTTTTTGTTTGTGTTCACGTTTCTGTGGGAGGAATAAGACCTCTTCAAGTGGCTTCAGTGTGTTTGTAAGCAACCTTACCATGGCTGACTTTCTGATGGGAGTCTATATCACTATCATTGGACAGGCTGATGAGCGATTCCGTGGTAAATATATCCATCATGACAGTGCATGGAAAAACAGCATGACTTGTAAGGCAGCTGGTTTTCTGTCTCTGTTGTCCAGTGAGGTGTCAGCTCTGATGATCTGGATGATCACACTCGATCGCTTTCTTGTTCTTCGTTTTCCATTCAGCACCTTACGATTTGAGAAAAAGTCAGCAATGGTGGCATGTATTTTCACCTGGTTCATTGGCTGGTTTCTTGCATTGTTGCCTTTACTTCCAGTGACATCACACTGGGAGTTCTACAGTCAGACAGGTATTTGTATTCCACTTCCAATTACGAGGATGGAATTTAAAGGAAAACAATATTCTTTCGGTGTGTTAATTGTTATGAATTTTATTCTGTTTTTACTTATTTCTTCTGGCCAGACGTTTGTCTACTGGTCAATACAGAACAATTCCATGAAAACAGACGCCACGAGAGTGTCACGTGACTTGACCATAGCTCGTCGGCTGATCACTGTTGCAGTGACTGATTTCATGTGCTGGTTTCCTATTGGACTGTGTGGTATCTTGGCACTGGCTGGTAGTCCAATTCCTGGTGAAATGAATGTGATATTAGCGATTTTTGTGTTGCCTTTAAACTCTGCCATCAATCCTTTCATATATACGTTCAATGCTTTGAAAGAAAAGCAGAGGAAATCCAACGAAACCCAACTGTTAAAATGGCTGGAATCCCATGGTGAATTTACGTTTACATGACAGACTGCGTGATATCCTCTCACACACGCACAGTGTTTTCGATATGCTTTCCTCAGTTCAGTATTTCGTCAAACCGTAATCTTAGTAGCCTAGGATCGCAGTCTTCTCAATCTGAATTCCGTCGAATGAGACAGCTGGTGATGATTTGCTCACAGGTTTTTTGTTG
>NC_134900.1:38411799-38426799 GCF_041734735.1 Babylonia areolata
CTTCGCATTAAACACATTGCGACGGGATGAACTGAATTAAACCTGCATGTGTTATTCTGAAGGTGTTGTTGCTTCACTGCACGGTGTTATCTTTTCTTGCACTGTCTGTTTCCTTTTGTGATCATGTTCCCCCTAACTTCGTGTCTTGTCCTGTCCTGTCCCGTCTTGTCTTTTTATATTGGCATGTCTTGTTGTCATGTTGTCTTGTCAAGTTGTCTTGTCTTGTTTCTTGTAATGTCTTGTCTTGTTCCCCTGTCTGGTCCTTGTCCTCTTGTCTTGTATCGGCTTCCATCACCTGGCCCGCTATGCTGGATGTGTCCATGAGGGTTCTTCCTGTCTTGTATGTTCTTGTTCACGTCCCCCTGTCTTTCTTTCTTTTTCTCTTCCTTTCTTTCACTTCTCTCTTTTCCTTTCTTTTTTGAAGGTTTATGTCCTTATCTGGCAAGTTTACATTTCAACATTTGTAACACTTTCTCTTCTTGGGCAATGTTCTGGAGTTGATTTCTGAAAGACCACATGTACAGGAGTGGGTTGAGGCCTGAGCCAAGTGGTAGGACGAATACAACCATTATGTCATAGATCCTGTCTGCGATAGTGCTGACTGAGTCTGTCATGGTAACCAGGCCAAAAACCAGCCAGAAAACAGTATTGACAACAGTCACTTTTCCCATGAGGTGAACTGAAGAATGAAGTGATATCTTTGTAGAATCAAGTGCGATTCTGTATTTTGGTATTCGGTGGTAGATGATAATTTGACCAGGCACCACAGTTAGACAAAAAGCAAAGTTGATGGCAGTGATCACTGTGAACCATCTAAGTTTATGGGGTGAGTTATAGCTGTCAAATAAAGCCAGGCGGCACAGACCAGACTGACCATCTAGTCCCCAATGAGACAATCCAGGAAAAAATGGTATCGATGATAACAACAGTCCAACAGTCCATGTTATCACAAGCACTACAACTGTTGAACGTTTACTAGATGTCCATGAACATCCAGGGAAACACAGGATTAGGATATGAAACAAAGTGATGAACCAAAGGATCAAAACAGACATTTCATTTGACAGAAATGACAGAAATCCACTCACCCTACAAATCGCACTGCCAGTCCATTTCTTTTCAATGTGGGTGTACTGTCCATGAATTAGTCTGTCTGCCACCACAACAATGCCGACATGAGTTCCCATACAGATGTTAGCAAACTGTGAATGGACTATCGGCATCATAAAAAAACCTCTCAACATTTCTTTCACTGGGAAGGATACTACACAGGATAGCAAAGTGCCAAAAATGGCGGAGATACTGACAAGCCAAAAGAAGACCCGATACAGATCTGTTGGTAAAAGTGTTTTGCAGGAAGGAAGTAGGGTGTCGGGCACAAAGCAGTTGATCTTAGTGAATGTTTTAGGTAACAGATTTTCACAGCACAATCTAAAGTTTGACGAAAATATCCTCTTTAAACTGTTTAAGGTTGACAATAAATCCAGAGGAATATTGGTCATTATGTTCCCTCTTACGTCTAGCTCAGTTAGCTGTGGTGCATTTTTGAAACCCCTGCGTCCAATCGTTCCAATGGCTGAAAATGATATATTCAAACTCTTCATTCGGGGCAGGTATATCGACAACTCACTGTCAAGTACAACCAGACGTGTTCTTGACATATCCATCCGTCTTAAGACATAATGAATGTGCTTCAAGAATGTGTTTGTCATTTGGTTGATAGGGTTGTTTGATACTTGCAGATTCTTTAAATTTGGAAGCTCTAGAAAAACTGCGGTATCGAGAGTTTTTATCTGGTTATCTGAAAGATCGATGGATTGCAAGTTGGTGAGCTTCGTGCATGAAACGTTAACAAGGGAACAATTGGACAAACTCAAGTGAATCAAATACACGTTCAAAGTAAAATCAGTCAGCAGCATTCTGGAGTTTCTGGCATCCACGGTTCGTAATTGTGGGAACAGATCAACGGGAAAATTCACATCACACATGAAAGAATTACTTCGACACAGACAACCTTCAGGACATGTCATGTCACACATCAGTTCATCATCTCCCTGTGGGCACTGACCCCAGCCATCACACAGATGATCTCTATGCACACAAACCCTGGAAGACCGACATGTGTAGAAACCAGAACATGTCCTTGTTGCACAGTCCAGTTCGTCTTCTCCATAAACACAGTCATTGAATCCATTGCATCGGGTGTAAACAGGAAGACAGTATAACCACTCAGATGTACAACGATAATGACTGTCAGGACAAGGTTCGTCCCCATTCTTCACCTGCAGTGTAAAATAACCTGTACCATCCAGACTGATGAATAGTCCATGCTTCGTGTCATCGTCTCTGGCTTCAAAGTGGTGTGCATGGTCTTCTGGACAGCTCGTTTCATCAGAATCGTCCAGGCAGTCAGAGAATTCATTACAGCGTTGGCTGTTCAATACACACTGACCGTTGGAGCACAGAAACCCGTCACATGAGGTATGTTCACAAAAGGACTCGTCACTGTTATCTGGACAATCTTTTCTGAAGTCACACACCAGAGTGTGATGCATTGTTGTAACATCATCATCACATGTGAACATGATATGTGTGTGTTTTATCTTCCCACGAAGTTTCATTTTAGTATTCTGTGTGTCGCTACTGTTCAGGAACAAACGGAAAGATGAATATGTTGCTTTTCCACATAGGCTCTGGGCATCCTGGGACAAAAACTCGTGTGTCATACGATTGTCTGGGCAAACAGTTAAACATTGTCTGGTCTTTGTGAAAGTGGAAGGAGAGATGTGTACAACAGTTGATGGGATGTGTGAAGGAAACACACTGGGGGACTGTAAGGTTACTTCACACAACACTGAATTCCATCTAAGAGACTCAATTTCGCTTTCTTTGCGAAGAGCCATGCTATGTAATACCCTGGACTTCACAATCCTGGATGGAGAGTATGGAGGGAAAACAAGGAAATGATCCAGTTTGTAAATCACAGTTTTGTCAGACCACTTACGGAACTTGCTGTACATAAAAGGTACAAACTCCCAGCCTGAAATGTAACCAAAAAAAGTAAGAAAATAACGATAGTTTCCAAAAAAATGAAGAGCATCATTCTGTTCTTTTCTCGTTTTCAATGAAGCAATTCTTCCATTCTTATGTTTTATCGTGCATTCATAGCTTATGATTGAATAGAACATACAGTATTCAAATATAATTAATTCATAGCACTTCTTACGTGAAGCCACCAAACCCTGACAACCAGGACCACTGAAAGGGCAGTGTTCTGTTTCATCTCGTCCATCTTCACACTCTGTCTTCACGTTACAATCCAGATACAGCTGAAATGTGGAGTAGTGGCTTGTGGAACAGTTGTACAAGTTACTGTGCAGCTTGTGAAGCTGACGATTCTCAGGAAAGGCAGAAAATTGTATTTTGGTTGGGGGGTATGAAGAGAATGTATATTTAAACCGAATTTGAAGGTACGTGGTGGCCAGAATGGAAGCAGGAGTGGAACGGACAGGGCACACAGATTCAACACTTTGCTGACTTGTATTTGGCTTTCTGTATATAAGATCTATGTGTTCGAGTGAAGGACAAGCCGCCGGATAAGCTGAATGCTGAATAGTTATTACAATTACACATCTTGTGGGAATTTTCAAATTCTCCTCGTGATACAAAACATTGGGTGAATATGGTACAAGCACATAACCAGAATAATCAGATATATATCTTGTGATTAAATGGCGTCTTTTCATTGCACTGATGACAAATTTTATCACAGGATAGTTCGAGTGTTTTACGTTTATGGAATTGTCTTGAGTGTAACACAACATGTATCTGAAACTATGGTAACTACATTTTACCGTCAGATCATCATAACCAAAAAGTACACCTAATTCTAGTAGTGTTTCCCATTGTTTCCATTCACACCAGTATGCCAGCCGTTCAACAGCAGCTTGTGCATACAGACCCGCTGGCACCCCCACGTGCAGTCTACAGAAAGAAGTGGAATCCTCACACACCCCATACACCACTCCTGGCTGTGCTGTAAAATAGGGTAAGTTGTTCTTACAGTCTGAATGATTGACCTGCATCACTGTGTGGTTTGTAATGTTGTTGTTCATGAAGAATTTTATTCCTGGGCAGATGTCATGTACTTCCAGTGAACCAGCAGTGGTGTTCCCACTGGTGTTGGTCAAGCTGACGTCTTGTGTGATGATGTGAGCACAGACAAAGCAAAGCAATACAACACAGTGTGACGGATACAGTGCATAAAACGTCAACAGTGTGTTCTTCAGAATGTTGAAGATTATGAGAAACATATTGCCACTCCGATATTGGAAAAAACCATAGTTTTCCAATTTGTTTGAATTCTTTTCTATGAGCAAAACATTTGGAGTTGATGCGGTTTTAATATAAAAAAAAAATAGTAAGGAATAATAGTGTTAACACATACAAATGAGGAGGGGGTTTGGAGGTTGGAGACTCACCTGGTGCACAAAAAATGTCAACTTATGTGAGGAGTTCACTCACACAAGGTCGAGTTAAGAGGGAAAAATTACCAGACATCATGAAGGTGGCTGGCTGGGGCCAAATAAATATGTCAACAACTTAACCAAGCGAGGTCAAACAGAGTGGACACTACTTTATCTCAATCAACGGGGTAAGTCGAGTGTGTGTGTGTGTGTGTGTGTGTGTGTGTGTGTGTGTGTGTGTGTGTGTGCACTTTACGAATAAGATAATGACTGGAATGCAAACCACAGTCAACTGACTTAAACACAGTCAGCAAACTTCATGTGGTGATTCCGCCAGCCCTTCAACCCACAACGCCCTGTGCAGTACGTCTGACCAAACCACAGCACCAGACCTGGGATGAAACTGCCAGTGGACTTCACAGACAGTGTTCCGACCGGACCAGCAGGACAGCACAGTGGGTTGAAACTAGTGATTTCACTGCTGTCCACGTGAACTCTTCACTGCTCAAGTTGCTGTGAGAAGCACTGTGAACTGCACTGCTCAAGTTGCTGTGAGAAACACTGTGAACTGCACTGCTCAAGTTGCTGTGAGAAACACTGTGAACTGCACTGCTCAAGTAACTGTGAGAAACACTGTGAACTGCACTGCTCAAGTTGCTGCGAGAAACGCTGTGAACTACACTGCTCAAGTTGCTGTGAGAAACGCTTTTAACTAGACTGCTCAAGTTGCTGTGAGAAACACTGTGAACTGGACTGCCCAGCTGGTGAACCTTCGCCAAACAACTAACGCACATTCGTACTCCTGGTTGGAGAACGAGTTCATGCATTCATATTTCTATCATGCACTATTACCATGACAAAATGGGGCTCTTGCTGACGCTGTTGTTATTGGCTTTTTTTTTTTTTTCTTTTTTGACATATACACAATCTTTGGAAAACAACAACAAAAACCCTAAGTGTTAAACGCCATCAGGCATTTCGTTTCATATATAAACTTGAGTGCACTCAGTTCTCATTTCTATATAAGAACATTAACAAACAGAAATACAATAATACAAGGAATAATCATAATAGTAATGATAACAATAATAATAATGATGATCATAATAATAACACTAATAATTATGATGATAATCATAATATTAAAATTATTATTATTATTATTATTATTATTATTACCAAAACAAACATTATAATAATGATGATGATAATGATGATAATAATCATAATAATAATTTGTATAGCGCCTACCCTGGGGCTCTAAGCGCATTTTAATAATGCACCTTCACCTTCACCTTCACCTTCACCTCTCCCGTAGTCTGGGTTCAGACCGTTGGGGCACCGCTGCTGACCTGGCCACCACCCCTCTCCACTCTTCACGGTTTTCTGATTTCCTCAGGGCGTCACCGAGCGTCAAGCCTGTCCACCCCCGGATGTTGTCTTCCCATCTCTTCTTCTGCCGTCCTCTCCTTCTGCCTCCTTGTACGGTGCCTTGCAGGAACGTTTTGGCAAGACCAGATGATCGGGAGATGTGTCCATACCACCTAAGTTTGCGTTTTTTCACAATGGACAGAAGGTCTTCGTAGGGTCCAATACTTTGCTTGATTCTGTTCTTCACTTCCGTGTTAGTGATGTGGTCTCTGTAGGAGATGCCAAGTAGTCTACGAAAGCATCTCATCTCGACAGCTTGGATTCTTCTCTCGATGTCTGCAGTCAGGGTCCAAGTCTCGCAGGCGTAGAGCAATATTGATATAACCAGGGAACGCATCAGTCTGATTTTTGAGCTGAGAGCGATGTTTTTGTTGTTCCAGATGGTGTTCAGCTTGTTGAGTGCCGTTGTTGTTTGGGCAATTCTCGAGAGTACTTCTGGTTTACATCCTTCATCTGACACGATTGCTCCCAGATTTTTGAAGCTGTGGACTGTTTTAAGCTTTTCGTCGTTGACTTTGATGTCAATGCTGATGCCGTTGGTGTTGTTAGTCATCAGTTTGGTTTTCTCCGCACTGATTTGCATTCCATACGATGTGGAGGCTTTGTCTAGATGTTTGACCAGGCTTGCCATTTCTTCTTCTTTTCCAGCCAGTCCATCAATGTCGTCGGCAAAACGTAGGTTTGTGATTGTTCTGCCGCCTATGCTGACTGTTCCTACATGCTCTTCCAGTGCGTCAGTCATTATTCTTTCTAAGAAGATGTTGAAGAGTGTTAGGGAGAGTAGACAGCCTTGTCTCACTCCGACTGTGGTTCTGAACCAGTCCCCGATGCTATTGTTGAGGTAGACGGCGCTGGTGGCTTTGTCATAGAGGTGCTGTATCAGTCTGATCAGGTTGGCGTTGATGTTGTACAGATTCATGGTAGCCCACAAAGCTGCATGCCAGACCCTGTCAAATGCCTTCTTAAAATCAATGAAGACGTGGTAGAGGTCTTGTTGGTGTTGATGGTACCTCTCACATAGCAACCTCAAGTTGAAGATTTGTTCAGTTGTGCTCCTTCCTGGTCTGAAACCTGCCTGTTCTTCAGCAATAATGTTTTCTGCTTGTGGTTTCAGTCTGTTAAGCAGGATCTTCAACATGACTTTGCTGGGATGACTAATCAGGCTGATGGTGCGGTAGTTTTGACACTGCTGGAGATTGCCCTTTTTGGGAAGGGTGATGATCAGTGATTGTGTCCACGGTGTGGGCCATTCCCCTGTTTGCCAGAAATGCACCAAATACAAATAAGACACAGGAACATAACTAAAAATATCTTTAGATGCAAACTCACAAAAAACATCCAGTAAGTATTCATCTATTATACAAATATCAATAACCAGGACCTCTTTAGAAGTTCCTTCCATGGTAGTTGTGCCTTCCGACTTTAGCCTGAATTTGGTATACTACACAACACTACACTACACTACACTACACTAAAGTGTTCACAGAAAATAGCGGAACCCAGCAATCCCTCGGTAATAAAATAATAATTGAAGCCGCTTTCTGTAAAGGGATGAATTGTATTCCACGTAAAATCCTTTTCATTTGCATGAAGTGTTCTTCACGCGTCTGTTAGCTCTAAACGTCTACATCGTTTTACACTCTTTCTGGGCACTGAGTTATCATTGTCCAGTACAGTTAACTGTGAATTTGGAAGCAGAAAGAAACAAAGTATGAATTTCATGATAACCTTACGCATAGTCAACCACCGTCAGTGCATTATTATGAAAGACAAGTAGAGCTTGGGAAAGAAAGGACTATTTACAGTCATTCATATCTGCACCTGTCACAGAACCGGGGTGGTGAAACGGAAGGAACTTCAGCAAACTACACACTGACATGTCAGTAAATCAAGGAGGGTTCTGTTTTTCGTTCTGTCTTCCTGCTGTGGTTGTAAATCATGATAGATGTTTACTACGTGTGTCTGAAATAGTAAACCAGCCTGCAATAATGTGTGTGTGTGTGTGTGTGTGTGTGTGTGTGTTGTGTGTGTGTGTGTGTCTGTGTGTGTGTGTGTGTGTGTGAAAGAGAGAGAGAGAGAGAGAGAGAGAGAGAGAGAGAGCATTTGCGTGTGTGTTTATTCGTGTGCATACATGTGTGTGTGTGTGTGTGTGTGTGTGTGTGTGTGGTGAACACTGAACACAGTACTTTTAACTATTAGCTTATTGGTTTGTATCAGTTTTGGAAAGTTACAGACTGACGAACTGTGATGAAAAATACATTTATAAACCACGTATGTTGAGTGCACTGTTTACAAACACCACCGAGCACTCGACAAACTGATTCGTTTATGAAAGACAAGTTATCTATAACATGGACAGACGACTATCGTTTTTGGCGGAAATGCAGGCTGACATAGCCGTACTTTCGGCATTGCGACAACAAAAATGAACTTCCGTTTCTTTCTGAGATACCCAACATGGACATGATAGTCTTTCGTTTTGATTTCTTTCGGTTGCATTGGTTTGGAAACAATCTGTTGGTGTAGAACCGTGACGTTGCAAGTTTTCACGTATATCATTCTGACTCTGACATAATGAGCTTCAAATCTCAAATGCACTTGGCGTTCCCCCTTCCATTTTTTTTTTTTTTTTTTTTTTTTTTTTTTACCATATCCGTTGCACGAGAAAATGCTGTGTTTTGTGTTTAGCATGGAATCAGAACCGTCGTTGAGGTCCAACAGTGGTCATAATTGTGCCAAATCCACAACATTTGAATATCATATGCCATTGCTGGAATTAAACAAATGTGTATGTGGTTCTTATTTTGTTTGGAGCGTTACCATTTGTCAAAGTTAGTTTATTTCTTATGACAGACAATACATTACGTGTTTTTCGGTTGGTTCTTTATTTTATTTTTTTCCTTGTCTTTTCTGTTTTCTCTTTGTTTGAAAAATAATTTGGCTGTAAGTTTGATTGAGATCACTATTAAAAAGAAATTTATGTAAAAAATGAAATTACATATACAGATAGCAGAATATTCGGGACTCATTTTGCTCTCCCCGAAGCAAACCTAAGATGAAGATTTTCTTTTAAGTTTAAAAAAAAAGAAACAAATACGTTAGGAAGGGGGAGGTGTGGGGGTGGGGGGGGGGGGGGGGGACAATTACAAACGTTAAGAAGAAAAAAACAACAACTAGCATTCAACACAGCTTCATTCCGCCTGATTAATTCCTGTATTCATTCATATAGATGTGGTGTAGGCATTACAAAGTGACAATGTAAGTAATGAGAACTGATACAGCACTAAGTTGTGATGTGGTACAAGCATTATTCAGTGGTAAAAACAGGCAAGATAACGGAACTACTATATGACTAAGTCGTAAAGGAAACAAACCAAAATGCTACACATACACATCTCATGCAGGATAGCTTGGTTATAGCTCGCGGCTATGGACTAAAATAAGCTGGTATGGTAAATAAAGTAAACATTTGCGCGCGAGCGCGCGAGCGCGCGCACACACACACACACACACACACACACACACATGAATGAAAGGCATGCAGGCTTTAAACAAAGAAAACAACGGGGTCCTGTTGCGGTTCTGAACGTCACTTTGATACAAACATCACCCAGGGTGACACTCGGCACTGGGCAAAGTCCGCGGTAAAGAAGACGTTACCATCGCCTCAAGCACATGTAACCCTTTCTCTAGATCTGCGTAGATCCGTGTTCGTCAAGCTTTGTTTTACGATGACACGGTCCATTCAGTTTCTCTTTTATGTTCATTTCTAGTCAATTCAGTATCTACTTTAAAATATTTATATGCAGTAAACACGTCGATGATGTAGTTGGTGTCACTTTGATTGCACAAGTGAGTCAAAAAGCGTTGAGGTGAAAAGGGCTGAAATCTGAGAAGTAACAAAATTCATAGTGCACTTGCACAAGGGAGTTAACTGGTTGGGTTTTCCTTCTCCCTCAACTGACTACTGTGCGATGAAGATTTTTTGATTTTTTGTGGTTATGTGGGACATAATCCAGTTAGTGGTGAGACATACACAAATCTTTCTCTGAATTAACATTTGACGGCCTCCTTCGCCTCCACTCAATCATATGCTATTGTCAATTATCGACTGAATGCTGGATTTTGAAACAGAGATGATGAAGGAAACAACATGGCGGCCTCTGAAGCCACACACGCACTCATTATCAGAAAGAGGTGAACGCTATCGATCGTTGTATTTTCCGAAAAAGAACACTTTGGCGAATGTACATAATGAAAAACCTTCACACTGAGTGTGACACAAAAAAGCCTTTCTATGTATTGAGACATAAATTTGAAATGTAAAGTTTTAGATAGGCGAGATCAGTTGAAAAAAAAATCCCATTGTGAAAAAAAAGAAAGAATTTCCCTTAATTATAGTGCTCAGAAGAGATGCATTCATCAATGTTATTTCCATTCTAACTACACAACATTCCTGTTTGAACAACAAACGATAAAACGACTCCTACTTATTCATATATCAGTATGTGATACCAGAATGACAGATTTTATATATAAAAGATATAAATGTAACAGTAATTTTTGGTGCAAATATTCTGGCTTTTTAAATTTTTTTGTGCTCATACCAGAGGTGCATTAATTGTCATTATAATCAGAATTAGGGGAACAAACTGAATTTTTCCTATCCTTATGCCATTTTGGTGTTGTGCATAGGATCCAGTGTCTGTAAATTGCTTAGAGCTTCGTCTCCAACCGAGGATAGGCGCTGTACAAGTATCCATATTATCAACGCATACACAAATCTGTATGGGCTTAAAGTATCTGTCCAGAATGTATTCATCCAATCGTCAATTTCAAAGCAACCCCCCATTCTTCACCCCCCCCACCCCCACCCCCCAACACACACCCCCCTTAATTTTATCAGTATTGTCAGCATTCGGGGCAATGTCAGCTATAATACTTTTACCATTCACGATTTGCTATCTTTAATTTTCGCTTTCTTTTACAGAAACACACTGTAGTTCATACACAGAATCGGAACATGTGGTTGTCGTGATGACATCACCATTATCTGGATACGCTGCGTTAAAAGAAAATGTCACTATCAAGTGGTCCATTCGTTATTTGTGGAAAAATATATCTGTCCCAGTCAGACATGTCATTATGATAAGTTACAAGCAATCCGCATCAAGACGACATGATATGCACGTATATCGTCAGGTTCGTCTGTACGACCCTTCACTCGGCCAGTTCAAAGAATGCAGAACTCACGTCTGGAGCACGACTCTTATGATGTCAGACTTTGCCCATGTGTATAGAACTGCACAGATCATTTTACGAGTTGACTGTTTTGGATGCTGTTTAGCTAGAGATCCCTGCTTTCGATTGTTCTTTACATCTTTACCTTACAATGAAGCGCCTCAAAACTTACCCAGCGGTTTGTGGAACTGCTCTGTGGCCCATTATTCCAGTTTTCAGCACCACGTGGACTGTAACCTGAAGACGGAGTGTGAGGATGGAAGGGATGAAACAGAACACTGTCCTTTTAGCAGTGCTGACTGCCAGGGTCTGATAGCAGTTTGTAACAGTTGCTACAAACTTGTTGATAGTCTTCGTGGATTTGACAGCGAAGAGACACATACCAATAAAAGAGGAAATGAATACTGCAATACCATAGGAGGCACACTGAGTGTGCCAACCTGTATGGTTTATATGTATGAGGTACTGTTTGATTTAACAAATGTATATAGGTTAAGATTGGCTAACCTTTTAACTGGCGTGACCTCCAACGACATGTCACTTCCTATTATGTATAGACATGTCACTGTTGAGAACAGGGCTGTTCATTATCATGATTTAATTTATTATGGTGAAACTATCAGTCACAGTGACAATGAGCAGCAATGTTATTCCTCCACCATGTATTCCCCTCATGTGGCTTACCGCTGTGATGACTGGAAATACACATTTGGCGCAATGTGTGAATACAGAAAATACAGGACTAGAGAGAACTCGCCAAACTCAAAGACAGTGTCATTGACCAAAACACAGTCAGTGCTTCCCAGAACGGGACTGTCAATGACTAAGTGCCTTGAAGATCATATGACACACACGTTTCTTTTGTGTGGTTCTAACAAGTACAGAATGTGTGGTCAAAATCACACCCCTTGCAAGTTCTTCAACCAGATGTCAGACAATAATGATTTGTATTCATCAGATCTCCGTTCAACTTCCATTCCAACATACACATGCAGTGATGAAATCACCGCTTTGTCACACACACTGGTGTGTGATTTTATCAATGATTGTCGTGATAAAAGTGATGAATCGTTCTGTCAACATCCCATTTGTGTCAACACATTTTCATGCACGAATGGCCAGTGTGTGTCTTTTGTCAATTTATGTGATCTGATGCCCAATTGTCTGGACGAATCAGATGAAAGGTCTTGTAGTCTCTTTAGAGATGTCAGTATATTGTTGCCAGCCTTTCCTTCACCTGCTTTTACACAATTCGATGGGCTGCGACAGTTCATTTCAGTGAAGATGAATTCCAATGAGTCCTGCCCTGACAGTCACTATCGTTGTCCTGGAGAGTTCAATGACTGCATGCCTGTCTACACACGATGCAACGGGATGTACGACTGTAAAGGTCACGAAGATGAAGAAGTGTGTGAGGAAATAACATGCCCAGGATTTTTCCTGTGCAGAGCTTCCACAATATGTGTGCACGGTGATGATCTATGTGACGGCTGGCCCCACTGTCCAATGCATGATGACGAACTATCCTGTGGTGTGACCTGTCCTGTAGAATGCCTTTGTCAGAGTTACACCTTTCTGTGTCTTCAGCCTTTTTCTGCAGCACACTTCCCTTGGCTCCGCTCTCTGGACGCCACAGGTACTGGCATGTCACTGACTGACGTGGACAGCCTCACCTACCTTGTACACCTGGTCCTTGCTCAGTGTTCTCTGACCCTCCTGACTGATGTGCAGTTGTTGAACTTGAAGTTTCTTGACATCAGTGGCAACATCTTGCAGGACGTTAACATCAGTTCTTTCCTTGGTCTGGACAATTTACAAACACTGGTACTGTCAGACAATCCTCTCACCATGTTCCACAGTGGCATGCCATCTGACATTCAATTAAAATCACTGACAACCATGGATCTGTCAAACACAAAAATCACTGTGTTTGATGGTGAAGTCTTCTCGTCATTTCCCCATATAAAGAATCTGAACATGTCTTTCACTTCCCTTCATGCTATCGTTTCTGGAGCATTTCAGTTCACACCACAATTAACTGAACTGTATTTGGATGGAAGCCCAGTACAAACATTCTCATCTGACATATTCAGAGATCTATCACATCTAAAGTTCATATCAACACAAAACTATAAACTCTGTTGCAATGAAATACTACCATATCAATTTGACAGATCAACACAAAACTATAAACTCTGTTGCAATGAAATACTACCATATCAATTTGACAGATCATTTTGTCATGCCCCTAAAGATGAAATTTCATCATGTGAAGATCTGTTGTTATCCTGGGCATACCGTTTATTTCTGTGGATGATTGGCTGTCTGTCACTAACAGGAAACGCTTTTTGTTTGTGTTCACGTTTCTGTGGGAGGAATAAGACCTCTTCAAGTGGCTTCAGTGTGTTTGTAAGCAACCTTACCATGGCTGACTTTCTGATGGGAGTCTATATCACTATCATTGGACAGGCTGATGAGCGATTCCGTGGTAAATATATCCATCATGACAGTGCATGGAAAAACAGCATGACTTGTAAGGCAGCTGGTTTTCTGTCTCTGTTGTCCAGTGAGGTGTCAGCTCTGATGATCTGGATGATCACACTCGATCGCTTTCTTGTTCTTCGTTTTCCATTCAGCACCTTACGATTTGAGAAAAAGTCAGCAATGGTGGCATGTATTTTCACCTGGTTCATTGGCTGGTTTCTTGCATTGTTGCCTTTACTTCCAGTGACATCACACTGGGAGTTCTACAGTCAGACAGGTATTTGTATTCCACTTCCAATTACGAGGATGGAATTTAAAGGAAAACAATATTCTTTCGGTGTGTTAATTGTTATGAATTTTATTCTGTTTTTACTTATTTCTTCTGGCCAGACGTTTGTCTACTGGTCAATACAGAACAATTCCATGAAAACAGACGCCACGAGAGTGTCACGTGACTTGACCATAGCTCGTCGGCTGATCACTGTTGCAGTGACTGATTTCATGTGCTGGTTTCCTATTGGACTGTGTGGTATCTTGGCACTGGCTGGTAGTCCAATTCCTGGTGAAATGAATGTGATATTAGCGATTTTTGTGTTGCCTTTAAACTCTGCCATCAATCCTTTCATATATACGTTCAATGCTTTGAAAGAAAAGCAGAGGAAATCCAACGAAACCCAACTGTTAAAATGGCTGGAATCCCATGGTGAATTTACGTTTACATGACAGACTGCGTGATATCCTCTCACACACGCACAGTGTTTTCGATATGCTTTCCTCAGTTCAGTATTTCGTCAAACCGTAATCTTAGTAGCCTAGGATCGCAGTCTTCTCAATCTGAATTCCGTCGAATGAGACAGCTGGTGATGATTTGCTCACAGGTTTTTTGTTGAGAGTGCATAGCACCGTTTGGGCTTTTGCTGAAGATCCTGTCCTGGCACTGTCGGGCGATATTGGTCAGATCTTTTTTTCTGGATGGCTGCAGTTCTTTCTTGAGCATCTTTTGAAGCTTTGAAGACAAAGCCAACATCCGCCTATTGAAGGCAGGCACTTCAATTCTGTTCAGTTCTTTAATTCCGTTTTCATAGACACTGTAAAGCCCAGGAGAAAGACGTGATTGTTATGGCAGTTCCATGGGACGTTTATAGGGCCCAGAGATACAATGTCCAAGACGGAGGTCGATGTTGTTCTTTATCCTGAAGTGCTGTTGCTTTGCATCTACTTAGGGTCAAACTCTCTTCACACATTAGATGCAGTTCTGTGAGTTGAGCAAGTGGACTTTACTGCATGCCTCTTCTACTGAAGCCATTTGCCGGTGGTAGTCTTTGAAATCCATCATTTATCTAATAAAGGAAACAGACGGATTTTCACATGTACACTT
>NC_134900.1:38431799-38445353 GCF_041734735.1 Babylonia areolata
GACGATGTGAGCCACAAAGGTAACAATGCCCATCCCCTTGAGGGCCCCTTTCCCCTGTCACCCCTCATTGGACACTGGGAAAGTCACCATCACTGACTCTGCCCAAAGCTGACCATTGGTCAACGTCACCAGCCTACGTGACGGGTTGACCACAATATGAAGACCCCAACGAAGAGCCTCATGATTGCAGGCTGGCAGACAGAGGTGGTGGAGGGCTGGTGCGTCTTCCTGAATGACCAGAGACCCCTCTCTGACCACCTCCTCAGTCAGGCCACTGACGAGGATCCACTGGCCCTCAGAATGGAACCAAGCTCTGTCGACAGTTCCACCAGCATTGACTCCCTGGCCGACAGTAGGGAGCCAGACAGGAAGAGGAGGAAGACTGCAGCTCCTCCCACCTCTGTCTACACCTGAGTGCCACCTTCATCTTCCTCGTCGTCAACAGGTCTGACAGAGGACCAGGTCCAAGAGGGGTGGAGGAGAGTCTATAGTTTAAAACAAAAGAGATATTATTTTTTATGATAATGTCACAGAAGTGTCAGTGTGGTACTTGAAAGATGTCCAACACCTTGAAGAGTTACAAAAGACGAAGCCCTGCCATGTTTATCTTGTGAGTATTGCAAACGTATTACTTTTTTTTAATTTGGTAAATTAATTTAGGTAAATTTCATCATTTCTCACTTTTGTTTTTGTATGTCAGTCCTAATAAAATGAGAAATAAGGAACAACAAGCAAAAAGAGACAGAAGGAGTAAGAGAATCATACATGATCCATTTCAGTTTTGGGGAAATATATTGTGGACTTCATGCTTCTTGTTCTTTTATTTTAACACATGAGATCACCTTCGGATTTCTATCAGTAGTCTATCTGATGTATTGTATGACTTCAGGAATAACACTGACCTCAACAACAAGACAAAAAACCTTGTTAAATTCAGAACACCTGCCATGTGGTGAGAGACTGTTTCAATCCATTCTTCTTCTTCTGCTTCTCTTCTGCTCGTGAATTATTGTTTTCGTCTGCATATGGATACATTACCCTGGTACATCACTGTGTGTAGGACTGTTGACAAAGCTATCATTGAAACTTGTTATCAAGAGATGCTTCTGTCAAACAGAACGAGTGTTGGTTATGGTGATTAACAAATAGTAAAGAGTGGTAACTCTCTCAGCTCACAAGGTACACAACTTTAAATCAATGCTGGTTATGCGCCCGATTTAGCTAGCACACAGGTAAATAAATGGTACACTGGAACAAACCCAGACACTTCCTCAAAAAAAAGGAAGTGCCGGGCTTGTCCTTACATCAATCATTTGACATGTGCACGCAGAAACAATGGCAGGAAAAAAAATGTACAGACACAAATTAGCTTTATACTCAAGGCTGGCATTGCCTTCTAATCCTGAATAAGCTACACAGAAGATACAGACATTTGGTTAGAGTGGTGCTATTTCGTATTGATTTTGGATGATATTCTATCATTTTGTTCATAGTATAACCCGATTTCGAACGGAATCGTTTGTTATAGTTTATGGAAAACAGATCTGGTTAACGTATGTCCATACTGAATTTATCATTGAATACTGAATTTCATTCAGACTTGTGGCTGTGCGACTCGACTTCGCATTAAACTGGGACACATTTTATTTTTGCATTACATAACCTGATCTCGAACTGAGTCGGTTGCTTTTGGAAAACAGGTCTCGTGAATGCATGTCCGTCTTGCATTTATGGATCTTCATTCTTGTAAATGTTGTTGGTGTGTCCATTGTAAACTACTATAAATAAACACAGTACAAAATGTTATCATATTTGTGTCAGTTACATGAAATATATAACATTTTCATGTGTCCCCACAGGGTTCCCTGAAATAAACATGTCTTGTCTTGTACAAAATCCAATGTCCGTCCTGCGGGCATGATTCTTATTGTTATTGTTGAACTGCTGTTGTTTATTCTTAACATTTATACACATGGTAATTTCACATTATTTGTTACTTTTGTGTGCGTCAGCAGCAGATACGTCGAGCTGTGCACGCACACGCACGTGTGTATGTGTATGCGCGCACGTGCCTTTCTGTACGTGTGTGCGAGCTAGTATTTTGTCCATTGAGTGGTGACGTGCACGCTAGTCATTGGATAAGACGTTAAACCGAGGTCCCGTGTGTAGCATAGACTTAACACACGTAAAATGACCCGCGGCAACAAAAGAATGGTTCCTGGCTTTCTATGTAGCAATCCACTTTAATAGGAAAACAAATACACCTGTAGGCGATGCACTGTTGAAACGTACTTTCTCTGTGGGAGCAGCCCGAATTTCACACAGAGCAGTCAGGAATCAATACAATACAACACAATACAAGACAGTTTCATTTCAGTTTCAGTAGCTCAAGGAGGCGTCACTGCGTTCGGACAACTCCATATACGCTACACCACATCTGCCAAGCAGATGCCTGACCAGCAGCGTAACCCAACGTGCTTAGTCAGGCCTTGAGAAAAAAAGTAAATAAATAATAGATAAATACATAAAAAAGAACTACTACTACTAAAAATAAAATATATAAGGTGCAAAAACTTGATGAAGTCAACTATAAGTATACATAAATAAATAAATAATAATTTAAAGAAAGTAATAATAATAATAATAATAATAATAATAAAATGGATAAATAAAAAAAGACAACAATGATGATAAATAAGCAAATAAATATAAAACATGCAGACACACATTCACACATACACACACATATGCATAACAGATATGCACCAAACATGCAGTTTCACAGATATGAAAGCAAGAAATACAAGACAATATAATACTCAAGACTGGCCATGGTTATTGCTTTATTGCTTTTTCTATTTTCTTTATTATGAGCACTTTTGGGTTTTTTGGGTTGTTGTTTTTTTTATCTCATCGGAATTGAGCTTGTCAGCACTGCTTGGAGGCCGGGTTTTTGGCTTTACACCAACCAGTCTTGGGTGGGCCATGTCTGTTGACCGAAATCGATTCGGTGCAGATGCGGTTTAGCGTATATGGATTTGTCCGAACGCATTGGCGCCCCCTTGAGAAACTCTCCTTCACTTGGTGTGTGGAATAAGACACCTGAGTCATATCAGCCCATGTTGTGAAGTAGAGCTGTGTTCTATGTGTGCGTGACGTCACCACCTGAGTCATATCAGCCCATGTTGTGAAGCAGAGCTGTGTTCTATGTGTGCGTGACGTCACCACCTGAGTCATATCAGCCCATGTTGTGAAGCAGAGCTGTGATCTATGTGTGCGTGACGTCACCACCTCGGGGTGCAGCTCTCAGGTCAGCGCCGTGACCTTGAGGGACAGAGACAGGCCGGCCACTGACCTCCACCCGGGACCGATGGACGCCATTCTGAGACCCCTCCTTAGGACTGGTCCTCATCACAAAGGTCGTCAGCCCGTCCTTAGTGAAGGGACCGGTCCTGCCCGAGGCACCCAAACCCACTTCGCCCCCATGCCCCACCCGCACCTTCGTCCTGCAAGCACAGGTGGTCAGTGTGACTCCAGACCGCATCCCCCCAACCCTCTGTTGTTCCGGGACCAGTGGTGGCTGGCCTGCAAGTCCCCAGCCCATCCCACGTGCTGCCTGGGCCTGTCCTAGCTATGGACCTTGTGCGATGGTGTCCCCTTGGAGGATTGCGCCCCGTGCCAACAGTGCCGTCATCGGTGACGCAGCTGCCATGGTGACGCCCGCAGGTCTGTTGGGCAACAGCTGAAGAGCACAGCTGTGTTCGTCATATCGCCATTGGTCAACGTCACAAACCACGTGACGGGCATTGGTGCTGTCTGTCCACTGCTTTGAAGGGCTTCAGTCAGTGTGAGGTGACCACATTTGACAGGAGACTGCCGTCAGTGTTCTTCCAGCATGCTTCCTTGTCGTCAGTCATCACTGAGTTCTCAACTTTGGTCAGCGCAGCATGGAGACACCGCTGCTCAGCTTAAGGAAGGCCGGCTGGCCAAAGCAAGTGGTTCACGGTCGGTGGGCGTTCTACAATGAAAGAAGACGGAAAATCAGGCCCCTGACGGACCACGTCCTCAGCAAGGCCACAGTTGAGGACTCCTTAGCCCTGACCACCGCCTCACCCAGGACAAGGGCTGTTCCCGCTGGCAGTCTCCGGACAGCACGGACACGGACAGCAAGAGGAGGAAGGTGGGGGCACAAGGTGAGGCACTTCCCTCCTCTTCCCTGTCTGGTGGTATCCCACCTCACTCGTCGTCTACCTCTTCCTCGTCCTCTTCGTTGTCGTCGTCTGTGTGCCTCACAGAGACGCAGATCCTGGAAGGCTGGAGACACAAATAGAGCCTCAAAATGAAGACGTATTATTATCACAACAAAACAAACAAACATTTCTGTTTGGAGATGAAAGACTTGCCGCAATATGAAATCCTTCAACACAGCAGGCCTCGTTGACTGGAAGGACGTGTGTGTGTGTGTGTGTGTGTGTGTGTGTGTGTGTGTGTGGCTGCGAGTGTGTGCGGGCTTGCGATGCAATCATGGTTTATTATTTTGAATATATTATTTAACTGTATCCAGTTGTTTTGTTCAGTTAGATAAGACTTATTTTATGTGGAAAAATATGTGTTCATTATCTGTAAGGAGTCAAAGTGATACCAATGATACATGGATTTGGACTTTAAAGCGCTGTGAGGAATACGAGTGGGAGTTGCGGGAGATGCTTAGTTATGGGGCTGGTGAGATAGGTAGTTAGAGAGAGAGTTGGGGAGGGGCCTGGGGGGTGAGTTTGGAGAGTTGTGATAGAACTGATTTGTGGATTTATGTTACGTTTTGAGTGTGCTGTACATGTCGCCCACAAAGAAGTTTTCATTGCATTTTTATGTGGACATTAAACTGATTTGATTGACTGACTGATTGATTTGATGTAGTGACTGTGAAGATTGACGGTCATTATCTCTACACTAATTGTTCCCCGCCTCCTCCTCCATCTTCCAGTAACCCCCACCTCACTATTCTCTCATGCTCACTCAAAACACGCAACAAACATGCAGTTTCACAGATAAGAAAGCACAAACAAAAGTCCACAGGCCCAACACTACACCTAAAACTAAAGCACACGAGCCCCGACACAGACACACACAGATACACACGCGCACGAACGCACGCACACACGCACACACACACACACACACACACACACACCCCTTCTCCTACATTACTCTGCACACACCACACCCCATTCTCCCACACGCACGTTCCTACATATTGCAGCTTCCACGCCAAACACACACACACATACATACACACACACACACAATCGAGCGCGCGCGCGCGTGCACCCGTACCGCATACATACAAATACAAATATAAATATATGTATATAGAGAGATATACATACATACACACACACACACACACACACACACACACACACACACACACACACACACATATATATATATATATATATATATATATAGATATATATAATGGTCAGTGCTATCTTTTTATTATCCCTCAACGTTGTGATCAAAGATGGAGACTCTACTGTGATTGATTCATTGATCTGGATTCGTATATAGCGCTTATCCTCGGTCAGAGACCAAGCTCTAAGCGCTTTACATACACGGGGACATTTGCACCACAGGCTGTTACCTGGGTACAGCCGACTGACGGCTGCCACTGGGCGCTCATCATTCGTTTCCTGTGTCATTCAATCAGATTTCAGACGCGCGCACATACACACTCAGACAGACATGTAACATTTTACGTGTATGACCGTTTTTCTTTATTTATTTACCCCGCCATGTAGGCAGCCATACTCCGTTTTCGGGTGTGTGCATGCTGGGTATATTCTTGTTTCCATAACCCACCGAACGCTGACATGGATTACGGGATCTTTAAGGTGCGTATTTGATGTTCTGCGTGCGCATACACACGAAGGGGGCTCAGGCACTAGCAGGTCTGCACATATGTTGACCAGGGAGATCGGAAAAATCTCCACCCTTTACCCACCAGGTGCACCGAGATTCGAACCCAGGACCCTCAGATTGCAAGTCCAGCGCTTTAACCATTCGGCTATTGCACCCGTCGGAGCCTAAAGCTTGCCGGCCGGCGGACATCAGTGGTCTAGAGCCTGTGGGTTTTCCCGAACAACCTCCACCTCCGCCAGGTCACAGCCCTGCTCTCCCTGGCCCTGAATTATCTTGTGGCAACAAGGAGGTCTGTCACCACGACACGAGGGCAGGTCACCACAGCAGGGAGACGGACTGCCGGAGGTGGAAGGTTCAGAACTCTTCTCTTGACCACACACACATGAGTTATTTGCCCTTTATTTTTATTTTATTTATTTGTTGGTGTTTTTTTGCTGGGCACAAAAAAATCACTCAATTTATTTGCTGTTTTATTCTTAATGTTACATTTTCTTAGCTCTTTCATTCACGATAACATATGATGAAAAGGATGTAAAAGAAGCTTTTGTTTTTAACTCTGAGAAAGATTGGTCCATGTCTCGTCACTCACTGGATTATGTCCCAAATGGCCATAAACAATCATAACATCTGAATTGCTACTGCTGGGAATTGAAACGAAACCTGGACCACTTCTCTCCCTTGGTGCAACAGCATCGCGAATTTTTGACATCTTTTAACTAAGTTCTTTCACATCATACAACCTTTTTAGTACATTGATTTGGCCGTGCATGCCAATAGTTTTTACAAAATGTTCAATTTTTTGTATGACCTTTCAGACCGTGAACACGAACTTAAAAGACACTTTGTGGTCACATACAACTTATTGATGAGGTGAACGTGATTCAAAATTATTCATATCATAAATTAATATCTGAATATGATAAGACATCTTTTAAAATCTGATATCGAATTCGTGTTGCTTTGGTCCCTGACGGCAACGACTGGCGCTGAATAATCCTGTTGCTGCTCACTTTCAAACATTGTCTTTACTTACTGTGTTCATAGTCATACATTTTCTCCGAGTTCTGAACAGTTAAGACTTGTTTGCAGTCATATTTCTTGTCCTGAATATGTTCAGTGTGTCTCCGTGCACGTATCTGTTTGTTTGCATGTGTATGCTTGTTTGTGTGTCGAAATACTATCTCAGGTCTCCCAAAAAATAAGAGGGATGAAAATTTAGCATGATTAAGAAATACTCCAAGGAGGTGAATTTGGGATACCGTCAAAACCAACTCCGGGATAAAATACAAGGGAGCGGGGTCATTGTAGTGAGCTACACCGGCTTCACCTGCCATAGTCTCAGCACGGCCAGTCCAAGGGAAACACCAACAATGTCATGTCGGCAGGAGGCTACACACCAGAAGAGACCCTGCACTGCTGCCGAATCACTTCGTTGGTGTACATTGGTGCCTGTTCTGATGCAACACACGCTAGACACCACTTATTCACCACCACCCTCCGACTAACGACAATATCTTTTTGTCACGGAACGAGACTGAGTGAGTGTTCCCAACAGAGTGGAGACCGCCACTACTTCCCTCCAGTGACAAACCCTGATAAACCTGTCGATACTGAAGATCCTGACAGGAACTCACTTCAGATATGGAAGTTGGGGGACGGAGGGGGCGGGGGGAATTGGAACTGAGGTTACCCTGGAAGCAGAGCATGAGAGGCCTTTCAATCTGGGACACGTATTCCTGTATTGAATTCAGTGACGTGTGGGGATGGAGATGGTGATGATGCTGTAAATGGAGACCTATCCAGGTGGGGACTATTTGACAAGGCTGTATTCTGTGGCCAGGGAGTTCTCTTGATTTAACCGCCAGGTGGATGATTCTCGATTCTTGGTCCCAGATTCCTCATCTGAAACCATAGGCACCCTTTCTGGGTAGGAGATGGTCACAGGCCGAACCACACCCCCAACAACCCCCACCTCTCTTTTTGCTGGGACTCGAAATCCGCATCCTCTCAGACATCAGTCCGCGGCACTAACCACTTCGTCACAGCGGCTGGTGATTGCTGACGACATGGCTGTGGTGTCAGAAAATTGATGGCTGGCACACGCAGCGAACAGTTAACGTCTTTGAGAGCCGCGTCCCGATTACTACACAACTGTGAGAGACGGCCATCTTTCATACTGTACATGGCAATTTATCACAGTTATTACACAACCGTGAGACGGACATCTTTCATACTGTACATGGCAATTTATCACAGTTATTACACAACCGTGAGACGGACATCTTTCATACTGTACATGTCAAGTTACCACAGTTATTACACAACCGTGAGAGACGGCCATCTTTCATACTGTACATGGCAATTTACCACAGTTATTACACAACCATGAGAGACGAACATCTTTCATATTGTGCATAGCCATTTACCGCAGTATTACACAACCGTGAGAGACGGACATCTTCCCCATTGTGCATGGCCATTTATGAGCACCATGTACTTTCTAGTCGCTCTCTAGTTCTTCATCTCTGCTGCTGCGACTGTTTGTTCTGAGACATGATTTGCTTTTCACATGCATTTACTGTACAAGCGGCTCAGAGTGAAACGATTCACGACAGTCGTGACATTCTTCTGGGGGCTCAATCGAGCTGCCCCGTGACTTTGACCCCACTGTTGTAGCAGACGAAAGAGCATGGCGGTGCAAAGCCGACACCACAATGCCGGCAAATGGATGATGATGATGATATGACGATATGGATTCTTTTATAATATAGCGCGTATCCTCAGCCGAAGACGAAGATCTACGAGCTTTACAAAGCGGAATCATTCGCACAACAGGTTGCTTAACTGGGTAGAGCCGACTGACAGCTGCTACTGGGCGCTCATCATTCGTTTCCTGTGTCATTCAATCAGGTTTCAGTCATGCACACATATTACTCATGCAGACATGTAACATTTTATGCACATTGAAGATCCTGTAATCCATGTCAGCGTTCAGTGGGTTATGGAAACAAGAACAAACCCAGCAAGGACACCCCAAAAACGGAGTATGGCTGCGTGCAAGGTGGGGGTAAATAAACAAAATGGTTATACACGGTGATTTGACCTGGCGATTCTGGAATTGTACCTGGTGATTCTGGAACTGCCCGTCACGTCCAGTCTTTCATCAGGAAACTCCCGATGTCTCTCTCCTCGCACTGAACACTGTCTGTTTCCTTTTGTGATCATGTTCCCCCTAACTTCGTGTCTTGTTCTGTCCTGTCCCGTCTTGTCTTTTTATATTGGCATGTCTTGTTGTCGTGTTGTCTTGTCAAGTTGTCTTGTCTTGTTTCTTGTAATGTCTTGTCTTGTTCCCCTGTCTGGTCCTTGTCCTCTTGTCTTGTATCGGCTTCCATCACCTGGCCCGCTATGCTGGATGTGTCCATGAGGGTTCTTCCTGTCTTGTATGTTCTTGTTCACGTCCCCCTGTCTTTCTTTCTTTTTCTCTCCCTTTCTTTCACTTCTCTCTTTTCCTTTCTTTTTTGAAGGTTTATGTCCTTATCTGGCAAGTTTACATTTCAACCTTTCTAACACTTTCTCTTCTTGGGCAATGCTCTGGAGTTGATTTCTGAAAGACCACATGTAGAGGAGTGGGTTGAGGCCTGAGCCAAGTGGTAGCACGAATACAACCATTGTGCCATAGATCCTGTCTACGATAGTGCTGACTGAGTTTGTCATGGTAACCAGGCCAAAAACCAGCCAGAAAACAGTATTGACAACAGTCACTTTTCCCATGAGGTGAACTGAAGAATGAAGTGATATCTTTGTAGAATCAAGTGCGATTCTGTATTTTGGTATTCGGTGATAGATGATAATTTGACCAGGCACCACAGTTAGACAAAAAGCAAAGTTGATGGCAGTGATCACCGTGAACCATCTAAGTCTATGGGGTGAGTTAGTGCTGTCAAATAAAGCCAGTCGGCACAGACCAGACTGACCATCTAGTCCCCAATGAGACAGTCCAGGAAAAAATGGTATCGATGATAACAACAGTCCAACAGTCCATGTTATCACAAACACTACAACTGTTGAACGTTTACTAGATGTCCATGAACATCCAGGGAAACACAGGATTAGGATATGAAACAAAGTGATGAACCAAAGGATCAAAACAGACATTTCATTTGACAGAAATGACAGAAATCCACTCACCCTACAAATCGCACTGCCAGTCCATTTCTTTTCAATGTGGGTGTACTGTCCATCAATTAGTCTGTCTGCCACCACAACAATGCCGACATGAGTTCCCATACAGATGTTAGCAAACTGTGAATGGACAATCGCCTTCATGAAAAAACCGCTCAACATTTCTTTCACTGAGAACGACACAACACAGGACAGCAAAGTGCCAAAAATGGCGGAGATACTGACAAGCCAAAAGAAGACCCGATACAGATCTGTTGGTAAAAGTGTTTTGCAGGAAGGTAATAGAGTGCCAGGCACAAAGCAGTTGATCTTAGTGGATGTTTTAGGTAACAGATTTTCACAACACAATCTGAAGTTTGACGAAAATATCCTTTTTAAACTGTTTAAGGTTGACAATAAATCCAGAGGAATATTGGTCATCATGTTCCCTCTTACGTCTAGCTCAGTCAGCTGTGGTGCATTTTTGAAACCTCTGCGTCCAATCGTTTCAATGGCTGAAAATGATATATTTAAACACTTCATTCGGGGCAGGTATATCGACAACGCACTGTCAAGTACAACGAGACGTGTTCTTGACATATCCATCCGTCTTAAGACATAATGAATGTGCTTCAAGAATGTGTTTGTCATTTGGTTGAGAGGGTTGTTTGATACTTGCAGATTCTTTAAATTTGGAAGCTCCAGAAAAACTGAGGTATCGAGAGTTTTTATTTGGTTATCTGAAAGATCGATGGATTGCAAGTTGGTGAGCTTCGTGCATGAAACGTTAACAAGGGAACAATTGGACAAACTCAAGTGAATCAAATACACGTTCAAAGTAAAATCAGTCAGCAGCATTCTGGAGTTTCTGGCATCCACGGTTCGTAATTGTGGGAACAGATCAACGGGAAAAGTTACATCACACATGAAAGAATGACTTCGACACAGACAACCTTCAGGGCATGTCATGTCACACATCATTTCATCATCTACCTGTGGGCACTGACCCCAGCCATCACACAGATGATCTCTATGCACACAAACCCTGGAAGCTCGACATGTGTAGAATCCAGAACATGTCCTTGTTGCACAGTCCAGTTCGTCTTCTCCATAAACACAGTCATTCAATCCATTGCATCGTGTGTAAACAGGAAGACAATATAACCACTCAGCTGTACAACGATAATTACTGTCAGGACAAGGTTCGTCCCCATTCTTCACCTGCAGTGTAAAATAACCTGTACCATCCAGACTGATGAATAGTCCATGCTTCGTGTCATCGTCTCTGGCTTCAAAGTGGTGTGCATGGCCTTCTGGACAGCTCGTTTCATCAGAATCGTCCAGGCAGTCAGAGAATTCATTACAGCGTTGGCTGTTCAATACACACTGACCGTTGGAGCACAGAAACCCGTCACATGAGGTATGTTCACAAAATGACTCGTCACTGTTATCAGGACAATCCTTTCTGAAGTCACACACCAGAGTGTGATGCATTGTTGTAACATCATCATCGCATGTGAACATGATATGTGTGTGTTTTATCTTCCCACGAAGTTTCATTTTAGTATTCTGTGTGTCGCTACTGTTCAGGAACAAACGGAAAGATGAATATGTTGCTTTTCCACATAGGTTCTGGGCATCCTGGGACAAAAACTCGTGTGTCATAAGATTGTCTGGACAAACAGTTAAACATTGTCTGGTCTTTGTGAAAGTGGAAGGAGAGATGTGTACAACAGTTGATGGGATGTGTGAAGGAAACACACTGGGGGACTGTAAGGTTACTTCACACAGTGCTGCCCTCCTACGCTGTGATTCAATTTGTTTTTCATGGCGAAGAGCCATGCTACGTAAAACCCTGGACTTCACAATCCTGGATGGAGAGTATGGAGGGAGAACAAGGAAATGATCCAGTTTGTAAATCACAGTTTTGTCAGACCACTTACGGAACTTGCTGTACATAAAAGGTACAAACTCCCAGCCTGACATGTAACCAAAAAAAGTCAGAAATGAACGATAGTTTCCAAAAATATGAAGAGAATCATTCTGTTCTTTTCTCGTTTTCAGTGAAGCCAGTCTTCCATGCTTATGTTTTATCATGCATTCATAGCCTGTGAATGAATAGAACACATTGTTTTCAAATGTAATTAATTCAAAGCACTTGTTACGTGAAGCCACCAAACCCTGACAACCAGGACCACTGAAAGGGCAGTGTTCTGTTTCATCTCGTCCATCTTCACACTCTGTCTTCACGTTACAATCCAGATACAGCTGAAATGTGGAGTAGTGGCTTGTGGAACAGTTGTACAAGTTACTGTGCAGCTTGTGAAGCTGACGATTCTCAGGAAAGGCAGAAAATTGTATTTTGGTTGGGGGGTATGAATAGTATGAATATTTAAACCGAATTTGAAGGTACGTGGTGGCCAGAATGGAAGCAGGAGTGGAACGGTCAGGGCACACAGATTCAACACTTTGCTGAGTTGTATTTGGCTTTCTGTATATAAGATCTATGTGTTTGTACGAAGGACAAGCCACCGGATAAGCTGAATGCTGAATAGTTATTACAATTACACATCTTGTGGGAATTTTCAAATTTTCCTCATGATACAAATCCTTGGGTGAATATGGTACAAGCACATAACCAGAATATTCAGATATATATCTTGTGATTAAATGGCGGCTTTTAATTGCACTGATGACAAATTCAAGCACAGGATAGTTCGAGTGTTGTACATTTAGGGCACTGTGTTTGGAGTAATAAACCATGTCTTTGAAACTATGATAACTACATTTTATCTTCACAAAATCAAGTTCCGAAGGCATTGAGCTTAGTACTGTTTCCCATTGATTCCATTCACACCAGTATGCCAGCCGTTCAACAGCAGCTTGTGCATACAGACCCGCTGGCACCCCCACGTGCAGTCTACAGAAAGAAGTGGAATCCTCACACACCCCATACACCACTCCTGGCTGTGCTGTAAAATAGGGTAAGTTGTTCTTACAGTCTGAATGATTGACCTGCATCACTGTGTGGTTTGTAATGTTGTAGTTCATGAAGAATTTTATTCCTGGGCAGATGTCATGTACTTCCAGTGAACCAGCAGTGGTGTTCACACTGGTGTTGGTCAAGCTGACGTCTTGTGTAATGATGTGAGCACAGACAAAGCAAAGCAATACAACACAGTGTGAATAATACAGTGCATAAAACATCAACAGTGTGTTCTTCAGAATGTTGAAGATTATGAGAAACATATTGCCACTCTGATATTTGAAAAAACATAGTTTTCCAATCTGTTTGAATTCTTTTTTATGAGCAAAACATTTGGAGTCAGATGCGGTTTTAATATAAAAAATAGTAAGGAATAATACTGTTAGCACATACAAATGGGGAGGGGGTTTGGAGGTTGGAGACTCACCTGGTGCATAAAAAATGTCAGCTTATGTGAGGAGTTCATTCACACAAGGTCGAGTTAAGAG
>NC_134900.1:38445453-38492953 GCF_041734735.1 Babylonia areolata
ATTGAGCGTCTCCTCCAGAATGGAGACCGTCACCACGTCCCTCCAACGCAATGCCCCATGAATCAGCTGACACTGAAGACCTTGAGAAGACTCACCCCAATTGTGGAGATGAGGGGGTATCGAAACTGAGGTCACCATGGAATCAGGGCATGAACAGTCACATATTCTGGGGCTTTTCAAAAAACAAACAAACAACAACAAAAAATCATACATACGGGACCTCGGTTTATCGTCTCGCCCGAACGACTAGCGTCCAAACTACCACCCAAGGTCTAGTGGAGGCGACTCACTTCCTAGGCAGACACGTTACCTCTGGGCCAACACTCCACTTGTTAGAACTATCTGTTTTCACTCAACATTGTTGGTTCCAAATCAAAACGTTGACAGCCAGTCACTGGACACACTGTTCCAGGACGCTGCTCTCCGCACAGGTCCGTGCTGACGTCACGCCACTCCACCAGGTGCTGACTGCTGAAGTCAAGGAGGGAGTTCTCTGAGCGACTGCTGTGTGTCAGGGCCAGAACCAACCGCTTGAGGCACTCCTTCCTCCCAACAGCCGTGGGGCTCCACAACGAGTCCCTTCAGTGACACCACCTGACTGCTCTCTCTCTCTCTTCATCACTGACACTGACACTGTGTGTGTGTGTGTGTGTGTGTGTGTGTGTGTGGCTGCGTGTGTTTGTGGGCAGTGTGCAAGCATAATAATTATGGTTTATCATTTTGAACATACATATACATATATATATATATATATATATATATATATATATATATATATATATATATTTAACTGTCTTCAGTTGTTTCATTCAATTCGATAAAATTCTTTGATGTGGAGATATATGAGTTATATGTAAGGAGTCAATGAGATATCATAGATAGATGTAAAGCGCTGTGAGGAATATGAGTGGGAGTTGCGGGAGATGCTCAGTCATGGAGCTCATGATAGATGGGGGATACTTAAAAGAGAGAGAGGGGGTTGGGGGGGAGGGGGTTAGAGAGTTGTCATAGAACTGATTTGTGGTTTTATGTCTTATATTTTTTACGTTTTGAGTGTGCTATACTTGTCGTCCCCAAAGCAGTTTTCATTGCATTTTTTATGTGGACATTAAAGTGATTTGACTGACTAATTAATTTGATGGAGTGACCGTGAAGACTGATGGTCATTACACTACACTAATTGTTCCCCGCCTCCTCCTCCGTCTTACAGTAACCCCCACCTCGCTATTCTGTCATGCTCACTCACAACACACACACACACACACACACACACACACACACAAACACACACACTCATCCATTCGAGAAAACACACGGACGTACACCAGTTTACAGAACTTGAGATTCTGAGATAATAAATCGTTTAAGTGATATATATCAATATACAGACGTTTTTCAATCAGTTCTGTTTTATTTTCATTTTTAGCAGACTTCCTAAATCTTTTATATTTTCTTCTAACGCGATGTTCCATTAACTATTTTTTCGTATTGAAAATATCGACTTCCTATGGGCTACATCACACACACTTGTGGGGGTCTGATAAGTTTCAGTTTCAGTTTCAGTAGCTCAAGGAGGCGTCACTGCGTTCGGACAAATCCATATACGCTACACCACATCTGCCAAGCAGATGCCTGACCAGCAGCGTAACCCTGATAAGGTCACGTGAAACAATGTGAGTGACAAAGGTGGCAACAGTCCAACCCCTTGAGGGCCCCTTTCCCCGTCACCCCTCATTGGACACTGGGAAAGAAACCATCACAGACCCCGCCCAGAGCTGACCATTGGTCAACATCACCAACACACGTGACGGGTATCGCCATTGTGCATGGTCATTTATCACCATTGCTGTGTGCCAGGTTCCCGGTTTGTGATGTCTATTTTACTGTGTCATATGTACTTTCTTGTCGCTCTCTAGTTCTTTGACTCTGCTGCTTCATCTGTTTGTTCTGAGACATGATTTGCTTTTCACATACATTTCTTTTATCCGATTTACAGTACAAGCGGTTTAGAGTGAAACAATTCACTACAGTCGTGACATTCTTCTGGGGGCTCAATCGAGCTGCCCCGTGACTTTGACCCCACTGTTGTAGCAGACGAAAGAGCATGGCGGTGCAAAGCCGACACCACAATGCCGGCAAATGGATGATGATGATGTATTCTTTTACAATATAGCGCGTAGCCTCGGTCGAAGACAAAGCTCTAAGTGCTATACAACATGGAGTCATTCGCACAACAGATTGCTTACCTGGGTAGAGCCGACAGACAGCTGCCATTGGGTGCTTATCATTCGTTTCCTGTGTCATTCAATCAGGTTTCAGTCATGCACACATATTACTCATGCAGACATGTAGCATTTTATGCACATTGAAGATCCTGTAATCCAGGTCAGCATTCAGTGGGTTATGGAAACAAGAACAAACCCAGCAAGGATACCCCGAAAACGTAGTATGGCTGCATACAAGGCGGGGGTAAATAAACGAAATAGTCATACACGGTGATTTGAACTGGCGTATTCCGGAACTGCCCGTCACGTCCTGTCTTTCATCAGGAAACTCCCAAAGTCTCCCTCTTCGCACTGAACACATTGCGACGGGATGAATTGAATTAAACCTGCATGTGTTATTCTGAAGGTGTTGTTGCTTCACTGCACGGTGTTATCTTTTCTTGCACTGTCTGTTTCCTTTTGTGATCATGTTCCCCCTAACTTCGTGTCTTGTCCTGTCCTGTCCCGTCTTGTCTTTTTATATTGGCATGTCTTGTTGTCATGTTGTCTTGTCAAGTTGTCTTGTCTTGTTTCTTGTAATGTCTTGTCTTGTTCCCCTGTCTGGTCCTTGTCCTCTTGTCTTGTATCGGCTTCCATCACCTGGCCCGCTATGCTGGATGTGTCCATGAGGGTTCTTCCTGTCTTGTATGTTCTTGTTCACGTCCCCCTGTCTTTCTTTCTTTTTCTCTCCCTTTCTTTCACTTCTCTCTTTTCCTTTCTTTTCTGAAGGTTTATGTCCTTATTTGGCAAGTTTACATTTCAACATTTGTAACACTTTCTCTTCTTGGGCAATGCTCTGGAGTTGATTTCTGAAAGACCACATGTACAGGAGTGGGTTGAGGCCTGAGGCAAGTGGTAGAACGAATACAACCATTGTGCCATAGATCCTGTCTGTGATAGTGCTGACTGAGTTTGTCATGGTAACCAGGCCAAAAACCAGCCAGAAAACAGTATTGACAACAGTCACTTTTCCCATGAGGTGAACTGAAGAATGAAGTGATATCTTTGTAGAATCAAGTGCGATTCTGTATTTTGGTATTCGGTGATAGATGATAATTTGACCAGGCACCACAGTTAGACAAAAACCAAAGTTGATGGCAGTGATCACTGTGAACCATCTAAGTGTATGGGGTGAGTTATAGCTGTCAAATAAAGCCAGGCGGCACAGACCAGACTGACCATCTAGTCCCCAATGAGACAATCCAGGAAAAAATGGTATCGACGATAACAACAGCCCAACAGTCCATGTTATCGCAAACACTACAACTGTTGAACGTTTACTAGATGTCCATGAACATCCAGGGAAACACAGGATTAGGATATGAAACAAAGTGATGAACCAAAGGATCAAAACAGACATTTCATTTGACAGAAATGACAGAAATCCACTCACCCTACAAATCGCACTGCCAGTCCATTTCTTTTCAATGTGGGTGTACTGTCCATGAATTAGTCTGTCTGCCACCACAGCAATGCCGACATGAGTTCCCATACAGATGTTAGCAAACTGTGAATGGACAATCGCTTTCATGAAAAAACCGGTCAACATTTCTTTCACTGAGAACGACACAACACAGGAGAGCAAAGTGCCAAAAATGGCGGAGATACTGACAAGCCAAAAGAAGACCCGATACAGATCTGTTGGTAACAGTGTTTTACAGGAAGGTAACAGAGTGTCGGGAACAAAGCAGTTGATCTTAGTGGATGTTTTAGGTAACAGATTTTCACAACACAATCTGAAGTTTGACGAAAATATCTTTTTTAAACTGTTTAAGGTTGACAATAAATCCAGAGGAATATTGGTCATTATGTTCCCTCTTACGTCTAGCTCAGTCAGCTGTGGTGCATTTTTGAAACCTCTGCGTCCAATCATTTCAGTGGCTGAAAATGATATATTCAAACTCTTCATTCGGGGCAGGTATATTGACAACTCACTGTCAAGTACAACGAGACATGTTCTTGACATATCCATCCGTCTTAAGACATAATGAATGTGCTTCAAGAATGTGTTTGTCATTTGGTTAAGAGGGTTGTTTGATACTTGCAGATTCCTTAAATTTGGAAGGTCTAGAAAAACTGTAGTATCGAGAGTTTTTATTTGGTTATTGGAAAGATCAATGAACTGCAAGTTGGTGAGCTTCGTGCGAGATACATTAATAAGGGAACAATTGGACAAACTCAAGTGAATCAAATACACGTTCAAAGTAAAATCAGTCAGCAGCATTCTGGAGTTTCTGGCATCCACAGTTCGTAATTGTGGGAACAGATCAACAGAAAAATTCACATCACACAGGAAAGAATGACTTCGACACAGACAACCTTCAGGGCATGTCATGTCACACAACATTTCATCATCTACCTGTGGGCACTGACCCCAGCCATCACACAGATGATCTCTATGCACACAAACCCTGGAAGACCGACATGTGTAGAATCCAGAACATGTTCTTGTTGCACAGTCCAGTTCGTCTTCTCCATAAACACAGTCATTGAAACCATTGCATCGGGTGTAAACAGGAAGACAGTATAACCACTCAGTTGTACAACGATAATGACTGTCAGGACAAGGTTCGTCCCCATTCTTCACCTGCAGTGTAAAATAACCGGTACCATCCAGACTGATGAATAGTCCATGCTTCGTGTCATCGTCTCTGGCTTCAAAGTGGTGTGCATGGTCTTCTGGACAGCTCGTTTCATCAGAATCGTCCAGGCAGTCAGAGAATTCATTACAGCGTTGGCTGTTCAATACACACTGACCGTTGGAGCACAGAAACCCGTCACATGAGGTATGTTCACAAAAGGACTCGTCACTGTTATCTGGACAATCCTTTCTGAAGTCACACACCAGAGTGTGATGCATTGTTGTAACATCATCATCACATGTGAACATGATATCTGTGTGTTTTATCTTCCCACGAAGTTTCATTTTAGTATTCTGTGTGTCGCTACTGTTCAGGAACAAACGGAAAGATGAATATGTTGCTTTTCCACATAGGCTCTGGGCATCCTGGGACAAAAACTCGTGTGTCATAAGATTGTCTGGACAAACAGTTAAACATTGTCTGGTCTTTGTGACAGTGGAAGGAGAGATGTGTACAACAGTTGATGGGATGTGTGAAGGAAACACACTGGGGGACTGTAAGGTTACTTCACACAGTACTGAATCCCAACTAAGAGACTCAATTTCTCTTTCTTTGCGAAGAGCCATGCTACGTAATACCCTGGACTTCACAATCCTGGATGGAGAGTATGGAGGGAGAACAAGGAAATGATCCAGTTTGTAAATCACAGTTTTGTCAGACCACTTACGGAACTTGCTGTACATAAAAGGTACAAACTCCCAACCCGAAATGTAACCTAACACCACCATAAATGCACGATAGTTTCCAAAAATATGAAGAGAATCATTCTGTTCTTTTCTCGTTTTCAGTGAAGCCAGTCTTCCATGCTTATGTTTTATCATGCATTCATAGCCTGTGAATGAATAGAACACATCATTTTCAAATGTAATTAATTCAAAGCACTTGTTACGTGAAGCCACCAAACCCTGACATCCAGGACCACTGAAAGGGCAGTGTTCTGTTTCATCTCGTCCATCTTCACACTCTGTCTTCACGTTACAATCCAGATACAGCTGAAATGTGGGATAGTGGCTTGTGGAACAGTTGTACAAGTTACTGTGCAGCTTGTGAAGCTGACGATTCTCAGGAAAGGCAGAAAATTGTATTTTAGCTGGGGGATATGAATAGTATGCATATTTAAACCGAATTTGAAGGTACGTGGTGGCCAGAATGGAAGCAGGAGTGGAACGGTCAGGGCACACAGATTCAACACTTTGCTGAGTTGTATTTGGCTTTCTGTATATGAGATCTATGTGTTTGTACGAAGGACAAGCCGCCGGATAAGCTGAATGCTGAATAGTTATTACAATTACACATCTTGTGGGAATTTTCAAATTTTCCTCGTGATACAAATCCTTGGGTGAATATGGTACAAGCACATAACCAGAGTATTCAAATATATATCTTGTGATTAAATGACGGGTTTTAATTGCACTGATGACAAATTTTATCACAGGATAGTTCGAGTGTTTTGTCGTTATGGAATTGTCTTCAGAGTAATAAAACATGTATCTGAAACTATGATAACTACATTTTACTGTCAGATCATCATAACCAGAAAACAGCTTTAACTTAAGTAGTGTTTCCCATTGATTCCATTCACACCAGTATGCCAGCCGTTCAACAGCAGCTTGTGCATACAGACCCGCTGGCACCCCCACGTGCAGTCTACAGAAAGAAGTGGAATCCTCACACACACCATACACCACTCCTGGCTGTGCTGTAAAATAGGGTAAGTTGTTCTTACAGTCTGAATGATTGACCTGCATCACTGTGTGGTTTGTAATGTTGTAGTTCATGAAGAATTTTATTCCTGGGCAGATGTCATGTACTTCCAGTGAACCAGCAGTGGTGTTCACACTGGTGTTGGTCAAGCTGACGTCTTGTGTGATGATGTGAGCACAGACAAAAAAAAAAGCAAAGCAATACAACACAGTGTGAGACACAACACACAAATCGTCAACAGTGTGTGTTCTTCAGAATGTTAAAGGTTAAAAGAAACACATTGCCATTTTCCTGTCAGGACATCTGAAAAAACCTGTCTAGTGAATTTTCGCTTTCTTTTTTCAAAGTAAAACATTTCCAAGTAGTTGCCATGGTAATTTCAATGATAGTAATGAATGATAATCTTATCATTGACACAATGATGAGGAGAATGGTTGTAGGGCAGAAACTTCACTAATGCACAAAATATGGTCGGCAGAACGTGGAAAGGAAAGCAAATGATGAACATTAAAAGGCTGAAGCAAAATGGAAGGAAACACGAACATCAAACAACTATAACAACTGTAACAAATGTCCTATTGGACTACGCAGCAAACCTTTTGCAATGACAAATGGCATCTTGAAATATTGTCAAAAACACGTTCATGAGAACTTTCCGAGAAGTTTGGTAAAAACGATTTTAGATTCTGGCATTGAAACATTACGCACGTGCGCGAGTGTGTGTGTGTGTGTGTGTGTGTGTGTGTGTGTACGTGCGTGTATGTGTGTGTGTGTGTGCGTGTGTGTGTGTGTGTGTGCGTGTATGTGCGTGTGTGCGTGTGTGTGCGTGTGTGCGTGCGTGCGTGCGTGTGTGCGCGCGTGTGTGTGTGTGCATGTGTGTGTGTGTGTGTGTGTGTGTGCACGTGTATGTGCACATATAAGAATAAGAGAATAATCAGAAAGCAACCTACAGTCAACTGACTCAATCTGACTCAGCAAACTTCATGTGGTGATTCCGCCAGCCCCTCAACCCACAACGCCCTGTGCAGTACGTCTGACCAAACTACAGCACGAGACCTGGGCTGAAACTGCCAGTGGACTTCACAGACAGTGTTCCGACCGGACCAGCAGGACAGCACAGTGGGTTGAAACTAGTGATTTCACTGCTGTCCACGTGACCTCTGCACTGCTCAAGTTGCTGTGTGAAACACTGTGAACTACACTGCTCAAGTTGCTGTGAGAAACACTGTGAACTGCACTGCTCAAGTAGCTGTGAGAAACACTGTGAACTGCACTGCTCAAGTTGCTGTGAGAAACACTGTGAACTGCACTGCTCAAGTTGCTGTGAGAAACACTGTGAACAGCACTGCTCAAGTTGCTGTGTGAAGCACTGCTCAAGTTGCTGTGAGAAACACTGTGAACTGCACTGCTCAAGTTGCTGTGAGAAGCACTGTGAACAGCACTGCTCAAGTTGCTGTGAGAAACACTGTGAACTGCACTGCTCAAGATGCTGTGAGAAACACTGTGAACTGCACTGCTCAAGATGCTGTGAGAAGCACCATGAACTGGACTGGCCAGCTGGTGAACTTTCGTCAAACAACTAACGCACATTCGTACTCCTAGTTGGAGAACGAGTTCATGCATGTGTATTTCTATCATGCACTATTCCTGTCACAAAATGTGGCTCTTGTTGACGCTGTTGTTATTGGCTTTTTTTCTTTTTGACATATACAAAATCTTTGGAAAACAACAACAAAAAACCCAAGTGTTAAACGCCATCAGGCATTTCGTTTCATATATAAACTTCAGTGTACTCGGTTCTCATTTCTATATAAGAACATTAACAAACAGAAATACAATAAAACAAGTAATAATCATAATAATAACAATGATAACAATAATAATTATGATGATCATAATGATAACACTATTAGTTATGATTATTATTATTATTAATATAATTATTATTAATATAATTATTATTATCATTATTATTATTATCATCATCATCATCATCGTCATCAAAACAAACATAATAATAATGATGATGATGATGATGATGATAATAATCATAATAATATTTTCTATAGCGCCTACCTTGGGGGTCTAAGCGCATTTTAATAATACACCAAATACAAATAAAACACAGGAACATAACTAAAAATATCTTTAGATGCAAACTCGCAGAAAAGCATCCAGTAAGTATTCATGTATTATACAAATATCCAATAACCAGGACCTCTTTAGAAGTTGCTTCCATGAGAGTCGTGCCTTCACTACACTACACTACACTACACTACACTACACTACACTACACTACACTACACTACACTACACTAAAGTGTTCACGGAAAACAGCGGAACCCAGCAAGCCCTCGGTAATAAAATAATAATTGATGCCGCTTCCTGTAAAGGGATGAATTGTATTCCACGTAAAATCCTTTTCATTTGCATGAAGCGTTCTTCACACGTCTGTTAGCTCTAAACGTCTACATCGTTTTACACTCTTTCTGGGCACTGAGTTATCATTGTCCAGTACAGTTAACTGTGAATTTGGAAGCAGAAAGAAACAAAGTATGAATTTCATGATAACCTTACGCATAGTCTTGCCTCAACCACTGTCAGTGCATTATTATGAAAGACAAGTAGAGCTTGGGAAAGAAAGGACTATTTACAGTCATTCATATCTGCACCTGTCACATAAACCGTCAGTGTCATTCGGAAATAAAGATGGAAGCACAGGACCGGGCAGTAAACTACACACTGACATGTCAATAAATCTGCTGCGATTGTAAATCAAAACATATGTTTACGACTTATATCTGAAATAATGTATCAGCCTGCAATAATATATATATATATATATATATATATATATATATATGTGTGTGTGTGTGTGTGTGTGTGTGTGTGTGTGTGTGTGTGTTGTGTGTGTGTGTGTGTGTGTGTGTGTGTGTGTGTGTGTGATAGCATTTGTGTGTGTGTTTATTCGTGTGCATACATGTGTGTGTGTGTGTGTGTGTGTGTGGTGAACACTGAACACTGTACTTTTGACTATCAGCTTACTGGTTTGTATCAGTGGTGGAAAGTTGCAGACTGACGAACTGTGATGAAAAATACATTTATAAACCACGTATGTTGAGTGCACTGTTTACAAACACCACCGAGCACTCGACAAACTGATTCGTTTATGAAAGACAAGTTATCTATAACATGGACAGACTACTATCGTTTTTGGAGGAAATGCAGGCTGACATAGCCGTACTTTCGGCATTGCGACAACAAAAATGAACTTCTGTTTCTTTCTGAGATACCCAACATGGACATGATAGTCTTTCGTTTTGATTTCTTTCGGTTGCATTGGTTTGGAAACAATCTGTTGGTGTAGAACCGTGACGTTGCAAGTTTTCACGTGTATCATTCTGACTCTGAGCTTCAAATCTCACATGTGCTTGGCGTTCCCCCTTCCATTTTTGACTCACTTGTGTAAACAAAGCGAATCTATGTTTTAACTCGGTGTTCGATTGTGTGTGTGTGTGTGTGTGTGTGTGTGTGTGTGTGTGTGTGTGCCCATGGTAAACTTTAACATTGCCATTTTCTCTGCAAATACATTGTCAGTTGACACAAAATTGGGCATAAAAATAGGAAAAAAAAATCAGTTCTTTCCAGTCATCTTGTTTAAAACAATATTTCACCTCTGGGATGGGCACAAAAAAATAAAAAGAGGCCAAATTATATGCAAACTGCATTTACTGTTATATTCTTCTTTTTTTTTATTCTCTAAACTTGGCACTTTGATCTGATATTCGACACAACAACAAGAGCAGTCATTGTTATCATTTTTTGTTCAAACAGGAACTTCTTTTGCTCAGCATGGAAGTTATATTTATTTTGCAAACGTTTTGGTGCAGGTAGTAAAGAAGGGAAATTAATCTGTAATTAATGCTAGGGGACTTAATTTGCTTTAAACTGATCTTTCTCATCTTAAACATTACATTTTGAAATTATACTCAATACATAAAAAGCTTGAGTGTTTTACTCTCAGTGTACAGGGCTTTCACTATGTTCATTCGCCCAAGTGGTCTTTTTCGGAAAATACTAAAATCAATACGACGAGTGGACTTTATAGATCTATTGGCTGAGCCCTGAAGGTCATGGGCAAAACTCAATGGCATACACATATTTATACACATTCAAAGCACGTGCTCATATTCTTCACGAACGTGAACGACGCCATTTTATTTCAAGTTGTTGACCTGCCCGTTCAATCCTATATTCAATTGACAATACACGATAACATGTGATGGAAAGTTGGAGAAGGAGACCGTTAAATATTTATTCAAAGAAAGATTTGTGAACGCCTCATCACTTACTGGATTATGCCCCAAACTGCCATAAAAATATCCACAGAATCCTTCGGAATTCACAGTTAAAAATAATAAACCATGTGAGTTAATACCCTTGAATTGATGAAACGTAAAAATTTCCAGTCTGGACTTTTCTCAAAATGAAATCCTTTTCACTTCATAAGACGTTTAGAAGTACTTGTACTTGGCTCTACGTGTTATTAGTTTAACAAAATACTCAATTTTCATATCAACTTTAAAACTATAAAACTAGAATGAACATAAAAGATAAATTGAATCGACCGTGTCAACTGGGTGTAACTAACTGAAACTTGCACATCTATCTAGATCCAGAGAAAACGGCTAAATGTTGCAGTGTGATTGCGGCGATAGCCACGTCTCCTTTACCGTGGACTTAAAAAGAAATTTTAATTGCCCTTAAAGATTTTTTGAATGCCTCAGATACACCAGAATAATGTGATTTAAACAGCGTTCTCACTGTGGATACTGCAATCGATTTATCGCCCTTTAAAAAAAGCATGTTTAAATATTATATTTTTGAACGTCAGTTAAGAAGCCACGATAGTGGAATGCGTAAGACAGTTTCTTCTCACCCGAACATGCGGAGTTCGAATCTGCCGTTAGGACTTTTTTTTCTTTTTCTTTTAACCCGAAGCTTTATAATAACAAATACATTTTAACGATTGGATTTTTTAAAAAGTGTATCACAAGTGAGTCTTGAAGGCTTTGTCTCTCTTGTTTTTTGGGTTTTTTTTTTTTTAACCATATCCGTTGCACGAGAGAATGCCGCGTTTTGTGTTTCGCATGGAATCAGAACCGTCGTTGAGGTCCAACAGTGGTCATAATTGTGCCAAATCCACAACATTTGAATATCATATGCCATTGCTGGAATTAAACAAATGTGTACGTGGTTCTTATTTGGTTCGGAGCGTTGCCATCTATCAAAGTTAGTTTATTTCTTATGACAGACAATACATTACATGTCTTCTGGCTTTGTTTTTTATTTGTTTGTTTATCTATTTTGGTTTTTTCTTGTTTATACTTTTCTCTCTTTTCTCTCTTTCTTTAAAAAATAATTTGCCTGCAAGTTTGATTGAGATCACTATCAAAAAGGAATTTATGTAAAAAATTTAATTAGATATAGATGAAGATTTTTTTTTTTTTAAGTTTTAAAAAAAAGAAAAGAATACGTTAAGAGGGGGGCCGGAGGCTGGGCGGGGGGCACATTTACAAACGTTAAATGTTTTGTTGTGGTTGTTTTTTAAGAAACAAAAGGAGAAAAAAACAACTAACATTCAACACAGCTTTTTCCACCTGATTAATTCCTGTATTTATTCATCTAGATATGGTATAGGCATTACAAAGTGACAATGTAAGTAATGAGAACTGATACAGCGCTAAGTTGTGATGTGGTACAGGCATTAATCAGTGGTAAAAACAGTCATGACAACGGAAAATGTAAAGTTTTAGATATCTGAGAGATCAGTTGAAAAAAACCCAAACAATTCCCATTATGAAAAAAAGAATAGTTTCCCTTTACTATAGTGCTCAAAAGAGAGGCATTCATCAATGTAACTTCCGTTCTAACTACACAACATTCCTGTTTGAACAACAAACGATAAAACGACTTCTATATATTCATATATCAGTATGTGATATCAAAGTGACAGATTTTATAAATACAAAATATAAATTAACAGTAATGTTTGGTACAAATGTTCTGGCTTTTAATTTTTTTTGTGTGTGTGCTCATACCAGAGGTACATTGTCATTATAATCAGAATTAGTGGAACAAACTGAATTTTTCCTATTTTTATGCCAAATTTGGTGTTGTGCATAGGATCCAGTGTCTGTAAATTGCTTAGAGCTTCGTCTCCAACCGAGGATAAGCGCTATATAAGTATCCATATTATCAACACATACACAAATCTGTATGGGCTTAAAGTATCTGTCCAGAATGTATTCATCCAATCGTCAATTACAAAGTAACCCCCTGTTCTCCCCCCACCTCACTCCCACCACCACCCATCCCCCTTTATTTTTATCAGTATTGTCAGCATTCGGGGCAATGTCAGCTATAGTACTTTTTCTATTCACGATTTGCTGTCTTTAATTTTCGCCGTCTTTTACAGAAACACACTGTAGTTCATACACAGAATCGGAACAGGTGGTTGTCGTGGTGACATCACCGTTATCAGGATACGCTGCGTTAAAAGAGAATGTCACTGTCAAGTGGCCCAATCGTTATTTGTGGAAAAATATATCTGTCCCAGTCAGACATGTCATTATGATAAGTTACAAGCAATCCACATCAATGCGACAAGATATGGACGTATATCGTCAGGTTCGTCTGTACGATCCTTCTCTCGGCCAGTTCAAAGAATGCAGAACTCACGTCTGGAGCTCCACTCATGAGACGTCAGGCTTTGCCCATGTGTATAGAACTGCACAGATCATTTTACGAGTTGACTGTCTGTATTGCTTTTTAACTAGGGATGCCTGCTTTCGATTGTTCTTTACATTTTTACCTTACAATGAAGCACCTCAAAACGTATCCAGCGGTTTGTGGAACTGCTCTGTGGCCCATTATTCCAGTTTTCAGCACCACGTGGACTGTAACCTGAAGACGGAGTGTGAGGATGGACGGGATGAAACAGAACACTGTCCTTTTAGCAGTGCTGACTGCCAGGGTTTGATAGCAGTTTGTAACAGTTGCTACAAACTTATCGATAGTCTTAATGGATTTGACAGTGATGAGACACATGCCAATAAAAGAGGAAATGAATACTGCAATACCATAGGAGGCACACTGAGTGTACCAACCTGTATGCTTAAAATGTATGATGTACTTATTGATTTAACAAATGTATATGAGTTGAGATTGGCTGACCTTTTGATTGGCGTGACCTCCAACGACATGTCACTTCCTGTTATGTATAGACATGTCACTGTTGAGAACAGGGCTGTTCATTATCATGATTTATGTTGTGTTGGAATTATCAGTCACAGTGACAATGAGCAGCAATGTTATTACACCTACAGCTACTTAATTCATATGGAAGACCGCTGTGATGACTGGAAAAACACATTTGGCGCAATGTGTAGAGTCAGTATAAACAGGACTACAGAGAACTCATATCACTCAAAGACAGTGTCATTGACCAAAACACAGTCAGTGCTTCCCAGAACGGGACTGTCATTGACTAAGTGCCTTGAAGGTCATGTGACACACATGTTTCTTTTGTGTGGTTCTAACAAGTACAGAGTGTGTGGTCAAAATCACACCCCTTGTAAGTTCTTCAACCAGATGTCAGACAATGAGTTGTATTCGTCAGATCTCCGTTCAACTTCCATTCCAACATACACATGCAGTGATGAAATCACCACTTTGTCACACACACTGGTGTGTGATTTTATCAATGATTGTCGTGATAAAAGCGATGAATCGTTCTGTCAACATCCCATTTGTGTCAACACATTTTCATGCATGAATGGCCAATGTGTGTCTTTTGTCAATTTATGTGATCTGATGCCCGATTGTCTGGACGAATCAGATGAAAAGTCTTGTAGTCTCTTCAGACATGTCAGTATATTGTTGCCAGCCTTTCCTTCACCTGCTTTTACAAAATTCGATGGGCTGCGACAGTTCATTTCAGTGAAGATGAATTCCAGTGAGTCCTGCCCTGACAGTCACTATCGCTGTCCTGGAGAGTTCAATGACTGCATGCCTGTCTACACGCGATGCAACGGGATGTACGACTGTAAAGGTCACGAAGATGAGGAAGGGTGTGAGGAAATGACATGTCCAGGATATTTCCTCTGCAGAGCTTCCACAATATGTGTGCACGGTGATGATCTATGTGACGGCTGGCCCCACTGTCCAATGCATGATGATGAACTATCCTGTGGTGTGACCTGTCCTGTAGAATGCCTTTGTCAGAGTTACACCTTTCTGTGCCTTCAGCCTTTTTCTGCAGCACACTTCCCTTGGCTCCGCTCTCTGGACGCCACAGGTACTGGCATGTCACTGACTGACGTGGACAGCCTCACCTACCTTGTACACCTGGTCCTTGCTCAGTGTTCTCTGACCCTCCTGACTGATGTGCAGTTGTTGAACTTGAAGTTTCTTGACATCAGTGGCAACATCTTGCAGCACGTTAACATCAGTTCTTTCCTTGGTCTGGACAATTTACAAACACTGGTACTGTCAGACAATCCTCTCACCATGTTCCACAGTGGCATTCCATCTGACATTCAGTTAAAATCACTGACAACCATTGATCTGTCAAACACAATAATCACTGTGTTTGATGGTGAAGTCTTCTCGTCATTTCCCCATATAAAGCATCTGAACATGTCTTTCACTTACCTTCATGCTATCGCTTCTGGTGCATTTCAGTTCACACCACAATTAACTGAACTGTATTTGGATGGAAGCCCAGTGCAAACATTCCCATCCGACATATTCAGAGATCTATCACATCTAAAATTCATATCAACACAAAACTATAAACTCTGTTGCAATGAATTACTGCCATATCAATTTGACAGATCATTTTGTCATGCCCCTAAAGATGAAATTTCATCATGTGAAGACCTGTTGCAATCCTGGGCATACCGTTTATTTCTGTGGATGATTGGCTGTCTGTCACTAACAGGAAACGTTTTTTGTTTGTGTGCACGTTTGTTTGGGAGGAATAAGACCTCTTCAAGTGGCTTCAGTGTGTTTGTCACCAACCTTACTATGGCTGACTTTCTGATGGGAGTCTATATCACTATCATTGGACAGGCTGATGAGCGATTCCGTGGTAAATATATCCATCATGACAGTGCATGGAAAAACAGCGTGACTTGTAAGGCAGCTGGTTTTCTGTCTCTGTTGTCCAGTGAGGTGTCAGCTCTGATGATCTGGCTGATCACACTCGATCGCTTTCTTGTTCTTCGTTTTCCATTCAGCACCTTACGATTTGAGAAAAAGTCAGCAATGGTGGTATGTATTTTCACCTGGTTCATTGGCTGGTTTCTTGCATTGTTGCCTTTACTTCCAGTGACATCACACTGGGAGTTCTACAGTCAGACAGGTATTTGTATTCCACTTCCAATTACGAGGATGGAATTTAAAGGAAAACAATATTCTTTTGGTGTGTTAATTGTTATGAATTTTATTCTGTTCTTACTTATTTCTACTGGCCAGACGTTTGTCTACTGGTCAATACAGAACAATTCCATGAAAACAGACGCCACGAGAGTGTCACGTGACTTGACCATAGCTCGTCGGCTGATCACTGTTGCAGTAACTGATTTCATGTGCTGGTTTCCTATTGGACTGTGTGGTATCTTGGCATTGGCTGGTAGTCCAATTCCTGGTGAAATGAATGTGATATTAGCGATTTTTGTGTTGCCTTTAAACTCTGCTATTAATCCTTTCATATATACGTTCAATGCTTTGAAAGAAAAGCGGAGGAAATCCAACGAAACCCAACTGTTAAAATGGCTGGAATCCCATGGTGAATTTACGTTTACATGACAGGCTGCGTGATATCCTCTCTCACACACAGTGTTTTTGATATGCTTTCCTTAGTTCAGCATTTTGTCAAACTGTAATTCTAGATCATGTGTCCTGGCACCGTTGGTCGATATTGGTCAGATCCTTTTCTGGATGGCTGCAGTTCTTTCTTGGGCATCTTTTGAAGCTTTGAAGACAAAGCCAACATCCGTCTAACCATTGTTGTTCAGATCTAAGTCTTTTTGCACAGACAGTGTGAAGCACAGGGGAAAGACGTGGTTCTTATGGCAGTCACATGGGACGTTTACATGGCACACACATGCAATATCCAAGATGAAGGTCGATGTTATTGTTTGTTTCCTGAAGTGCAGCTGCTATCCATCTGGTTATTGTCACACTCTCTTCATACATTGGATGCAGCTCTATGAGTTGAGCAAGCTGGACTTTACTGCATGCCTCTTTCAAGTCAATTGCTACTGGTACTTTTTCTTTCTTTTTCTTTCTTTTTTCCCCATTTCAAATCCATCATTGTTCTCATACGAATACAAACGGATTGTCACATATTCACTTACTGTTCTGTACCCACCTTTATTCGAAGGACCAATACGCCTCCGTTCAATGTCCCTTGCAAGTTTTCTCCCTGTAATGCGTTCCATGAACTTTCCAGTTATATTTTGCACAACGATAATGCTTCCCCGGTTTTGGTACTGACTTTAGGAAGCTGTGTGTTAAGTCTTCTGGCAATTTCCGTCATGAAAACTGTTTTGATAGAGACTGAATAGCTCGCCTATGTTTTCTCCAGAGAGCTCTTTGATTTCTGAGTAGTGAACTTTGTCTGGGCGGTGGGCAGTATCTTTTAATTTCAATTTTATTTTGCTATTGCTTCATTCAAATGATATATAGCGTTGTCATCACTGGGTCCAGCTAAAGAGGAAGGTGGTAGAATAGTTGAGATACTTATCTGCCAATACAGTGTCCTCGATGGTCCAGGTTCGAATCCCGGTCTCACCCTTTCTCCTAAGTGTGACTGGAACGCACTTGGAACTCTAAACAAGAGCTCCAAAGTGTTGTCCTCTGGCTAACTTGAGTAGAAATAATCCATTCTGATAGGTACAGTGATATACATGCATACACTCAAGGCCTGACTAGGCGCATTGGGTTATGCTGTTGTCAGATATTTGCCAAGCAGATATGATGTGGCGCATATGGATTTGTCCGAACACAAAGCCGCCTCCTTGAGAAACTGAAACTGAAACTGGTCCAGTCTGCATTGATCATGGCCCAATTCGTCCACATGTTTCTTGTTTTTTGTTTCGGAAAAGAAATCGAAACTTTTTTCTCCGGCAATTTCAGCGTTTTATCCATTCATTCTGTCAAGATATTGTTGATCTTCAAGACACAACACAACACAACATGAAACAACACGAGGACAATACCACACAATTATGATTTTGAACTTTGCGGGAAATGACGAGGAAAACAAGCTCTCCACAGCAGGAAGTAGGCTCTCCCAATCTCCCCATCTCATTAGCTTTTGAGGCTATGTAGCCACTTTAAGAACAGATGGCGAGAACGGCTACATCTGGGACCAGAGGAGGACAGCATCCATCAACTGGGTCGAGCTCAGCTGGTCACCATTAATTTTTCAGACTGCCCACAGACCACAGCCAGCTCCTCTCTCACCTCTACAAACTAAAAAATCCCCACACAGACCAATGTCCGTGTGACACCGCTCCTCAAACTCCAGTCCATGTCCTGCAAGACTGCCCTCTACACAGAGAGCTGAGGCGCCAGATCTGGCCCAGTCCTGCAGTGCTCCAGGGCAAGTTGTGGGGAGGGCAGCAGAGCTCCAGCGGACTGCGGACTTCGTCACTCACTCCGGACTGACCGTCTGAGCATGGCCTGGGAACGCTGAAGAAGAAAAGAAAAAGAAAAGACCTTTGCAGTAAAACACAGCATTGAAGGGAATTGATTTGCAGAGAAGATCATCATGATTTAAGCACGATTATTTCCCTTCGACGCGTTATGTCCCGCTTATCGGACATGGACTGACCGCTGGAAGATGGTCACTGCTTGACACAGGGCTCCAGCCTGCCACAGTGTGTGTGTGTGTGTGTGTGTGTGTGTGTTTGTTTGTTTTTGTGTGTGTGTGTGTGAGTGTGTCTCTCTCTGTTTGCTTGTTTGGGTGTGTGTGTGTGTGTGTTGATGTGTGCGTTTGCATGTGTGTGTCTGTGTGTGCGTGTGCATGTGTGTGTGTGTATTTGTGTGTATGTTGATGTGTGCGTGTGCATGTGTGTGGATGTGTGTGTCTGTTTATGTTGTGTGTGTGTGTGGATGTGCTTGTGTGTGTGTGTGTGGATGTGTGTGTGTGTGTGTGTGTGTGTGTGTGTGTGTGTGTGTGTGTGTGTGTTGTTTATCTTCTGTGTGCTACATTCTGTGTGCTTTGTCGTTTTATCATATTTGTTTCTGTCCCATCACAGCCACACCCGTGTTCGTCCTAATCAATCCCAGTGTCAGTTCTGTTAAGTCACTGCGTTCTGACAAATCCATATATGCTACGCCACATTACTCAACAGATACATGACCAGCAGCGTAACCCAACGAATCCAGCATCGGCAGTCCGTTGTAAGTAATGTGCATAAATGTTAGGTTGCCAGGTGGCGACACACCAGAGGAGACCGTGCACTGACAACTTTTAAAACAGCGGGTGATGGAACATAAACTGGCTCTAGTGGCTTGAAACAGCAGTGAGTTGTGAGCACCTTTTTGTCACCCAACATGTTGCACAAGTTTTACAAGTCTTTGAAGACAATGCATTTTATACTTGTGGTTAAAAGAAAATCTTGTGGTTTATTGACGCAAATGAAAGTGGAAATGGTGATTTACAAAGTGGATGGAGGGTGAGGGTATCTATAGAGCTAGATGTCACAATAAAGGTGAGAGAGCTGACCATAAACCAAGAATAGCTCTGTGGCTGACCCAGAATTGACATCAAGACACCACGTCCCATTATTCAGGACAGGGAGGGAGGGAGTGTCTGATGAAGGGGGCGGAACAATGTCTGCATTGCATGAATTACTGGAGAAACATGGTGTTTGAAAATCACATTGGCATTGATCAAAGAAGGGGATCAGCTATCACCTGCAGGCGAAAATCTGAACAGTAATCGCACCCCTTACACGTGAAGGATCTGTGTGTGTGTGTGTGTGTGTGTGTGTGTGTGTGTGTGTGTGTGTGTGTGTGTGTGTGTGTTATTTCTATTGAAAAAAAACAACCTATATTGAATTCAAAATCGATTTGCTTTCCACATTTCTACTACAGTTACCAAGAAACTGTGTGTGAACAACGGGCACAAAATGTGTACAAATCCCGAAATTTGGATAACAGTTCATGACTCTGGATTTATAAGGTACGGCGACACATTTACTTTTTTTTTTTTTTTCATGCATTTTCAGGTTTATTTCAGCTGTAATATATATTCAGAAAGTATGCAGAGACTGTATAATATATTTGATGACATGAGGAAGCAACACACGTGAACACGGAATGCTGTTTATTTTAACGCCTGTTGTGTACTCAGTGGGTACATGTTGAGTGTGGGTAGGTGGGGGATGGGGTGTTGAGTTGACATGGGAGAGGATGAGAGAGAGAGAGAGAGAGGGAGGGTCGGGTCTTTAATTTACTTTTGTTTCGCTCGGGCCTGTTAGTGGTTCAACTATAAGTCTTTTTTTCTCCTGTCTTCGGAACAAGCAAAGAAAGCAAGCAAAACAAAAAACAAACAAAAAAAACCCCAAAAAAACCCCGAATACACCTGTTTATTGTTTCTGTCGCTGTGGATTTATGTCACACACACACACACACACACACACACACACAGGCGCTTGGAGGTCTGATAAGATGGTCGTATCAGACGATGTGAGCCACAGAGGCAACAATACCCAACCCCTTGAGGGCCCCTTTCTCCTGTCACCCCTCATTGGACACTGGGAAAGTGACCATCACTGACTCTGCCCAAAGCTGACCATTGGTCAACGTCACCAGCCTACGTGACGGGTTGACCACAATATGAAGACCCCAACGAAGAGCCTCATGATTGCAGGCTGGCAGACAGAGGTGGTGGAGGGCTGGTGCGTCTTCCTGAATGACCAGAGACCCCTCTCTGACCACCTCCTCAGTCAGGCCACTGACGAGGATCCACTGGCCCTCAGAATGGAACCAAGCTCTGTCGACAGTTCCACCAGCATTGACTCCCTGGCCGACAGTAGGGAGCCAGACAGGAAGAGGAGGAAGACTGCAGCTCCTCCCACCTCTGTCTACACCTGAGTGCCACCTTCATCTTCCTCGTCGTCAACAGGTCTGACAGAGGACCAGGTCCAAGAGGGGTGGAGGAGAGTCTATAGTTTAAAACAAAAGAGATATTATTTTTTATGATAATGTCACAGAAGTGTCAGTGTGGTACTTGAAAGATGTCCAACACCTTGAAGAGTTACAAAAGACGAAGCCCTGCCATGTTTATCTTGTGAGTATTGCAAACGTATTACTTTTTTTTTTAATTTGGTAAATTAATTTTGGTAAATTTCATCATTTCTCACTTTTGTATTTGTATGTCAGTCCTAATAAAATGAGAAATAAGGAACAACAAGCAAAAAGAGACAGAAGGAGTAAGAGAATCATGCATGATCCATTTCAGTTTTGGGGAAATATATTGTAAATGTTGTTGGTGTGTCCATTGTAAACTACTATAAATAAACACAGTACAAAATGTTATCATATTTGTGTCAGTTACATGAAATATATAACATTTTCATGTGTCCCCACAGGGTTCCCTGAAATAAACATGTCTTGTCTTGTACAAAATCCAATGTCCGTCCTGCAGGCATGATTCTTATTGTTGGAACTGCTGTTATTTATTCTTAACATTTATACACATGGTAATTTCATGTGTTACTTTTGTGTGCGTCAGCAGGAGATACGTCGAGCTGTGCACGCACACGCACGTGTGTATGTGTATGCGCGCACGTGCATTTGTGTACGTGTGTGCGAGTCGCACACTCGCTAGTATTTTTTCCATTGAGTGGTGACGTGCACGCTAGTCATTGGATAAGACGCTAAACCGAGGTCCCGTGTGTAGCACAGACTTAACACACGTAAAATGACCCGCGGCAACAAAAGAATGGTTCCTGGCTTTCTATGGAAGAATCCACTTTAATAGGAAAGCAAATATACCTGTAGGCGATGCACTGTTGAAACGTACTTTCTCTGTGGGAGCAGCCCGAATTTCACACAGAGCGGTCAAGAATCAATACAACACAACACAAGACAGTTTCAGTTCAGTTTCTGTAGCTCAAGGAGGCGTCACTGCGTTCGGACAAATCCATATACGCTACACCACATCTGCCAAGCAGATGCCTGACCAGCAGCGTAACCCAACGCGCTTAGTCAGGCCTTGAGAAAAAAAAGTAAATAAATAATAGATAAATACATAAAAAAAGAACTACTACTACTAAAAATAAAATATATAATGCGCAAAAACTTGATGAAGTCAACTATAAGCGTACATAAATAAATAAATAAATAAATAAATAGATAAATAATCATTTTAAAAAAGAAATAATAAAAATAGTAATAATAATAAAATGAATAAATAAAAAAAGACAACAATGGTGATAAATAAGCAAATAAATGTAAAACATGCAGACACACATTCACACATACACACACATAGGCATAACAGATATGCACCAAACATGCAGTTTCACAGATATGAAAGCAAGAAATACAAGACAATATAATACTCAAGACTGGCCATGGTTATTGCTTTATTGTTTTTTCCATTTTCTTGATTATGAGCACTTTTTCGTTTTCCTTTCTTTTTTTCTTCTTTTTTTATCTCATCGGAATTGAGCTTGTCAGCACTGCTTGGAGTCCGGGTTTTTGACTTTGACACCAACCAGTCTTGGGTGGGCCATGTCTGTTGACCGAAATCGATTTGGTGCAGATGCGGTGCAGCGTATATGGATTTGTCCGAACGCAGTGGCGCCCCCTTGAGAAACTCTCCTTCACTTGGTGTGTGGAATAAGACGCCTGAGTCATATCAGCCCATGTTGTGAAGCAGAGCTGTGATCTATGTGTGCGTGACGTAACCACCTCAGGGTGCAGCTCTCAGGTCAGCGCCGTGACCTTGAGGGACAGAGACAGGCTGGCCACTGACTTCCACCCGGGACCGATGGACGCCATTCTGAGACCCATCCTTAGGACTGGTCCTCATCACAAAGGTCGTCAGCCCGTCCTTTGTGAAGGGACCGGTCCTGCCCGAGGCTCCCAAATCCACTTCGCCCCCATGCCCCACCCGCACCTTCGTCCTGCAAGCACAGGTTGTCAGTGTGACTCCAGACCGCATCCCCCCAACCCTCTGTTGTTCCGGGACCAGTGGTGGCTGACCTGCAAGTCCCCAGCCCATCCCACGTGCTGCCTGGGCCTGTCCTAGCTATGGACCTTGTGCGATGGTGTCCCCTTGGAGGCTTGCGCCCCGTGCCAACAATGCCGTCATCGGTGACGCAGCTGCCATGGTGACGCCCGCAGGTCTGTTGGGCAACAGCTGAAGAGCATAGCTGTGTTCGTCATATCGCCATTGGTCAACGTCACAAACCACGTGACGGGCATTGGTGCTGTCTGTCCACTGCTTTGAAGGGCTTCAGTCAGTGTGAGGTGACCACATTTGACAGGAGACTGCCGTCAGTGTTCTTCCAGCATGCTTCCTTGTCGTCAGTCATCACTGAGTTCTCAACTTTGGTCAGCGCAGCATGGACACACCGCTGCTCAGCTTAAGGAAGGCCGGCTGGCCAAAGCAAGTGGTTCACGGTCGGTCGGCGTTCTACAATGAAAGAAGACGGAAAATCAGGCCCCTGACGGACCACGTCCTCAGCAAGGCCACAGTTGAGGACTCCTTGGCCCTGACCACCGCCTCACCCAGGACAAGGGCTGTTCCCGCTGGCAGTCTCCGCACAGCACGGACACGGACAGCAAGAGGAAGGTGGGGGCACAAGGTGAGGCACTTCCCTCCTCTTCCCTGTCTGGTGGTATCCCACCTCACTCGACGTCTACCTCTTCCTCGTCCTCTTCGTTGTCGTCGTCTGTGTGCCTCACAGAGACGCAGATCCTGGAAGGCTGGAGACACAAATAGAGCCTCAAAGTGAAGACGTATTATTATCACAACAAAACAAACAAACAGTTCTGTTTGGGAGATGAAAGACTTGCCGCAATATGAAATCCTTCAACACAGCAGACCTCGTTGACTGAGGGACAGTGGTGTGAGTTGTGGTGTTATATCGATGTTTGCTCTGTGTATTTGGTGCATCGTTTCACATGTGTTTACCGCCAGCAGTATTTATGATGTCTTGCATTACTGTTCACCTTCTTATCTTTGTCATATGTGATGTGTTGAAAGAATTGAATGCAATGGTCAAATATGGCATCGTTGATTATTGTACGGCTAGTGTCTACGATACAGATTGTCAGACATTAAAGAATGAAAATACCTCATGATTTATCACGGAACGTCTTGTATCTGAGACCAAGGTTACTTGTATAAAAGAATTTAGCAATGTACATAATAACAATGCTTCATGATTAATTAACACGTGTTCGGTGACTGGCAAATGTTTGTGGTTTTGTGGTTTTACCGTTTATGAATGTGGAATGTTATAATGATAGTACGTGGTCTCAACCCGATCTGTTTTGATGGACTGTGGGCAACATAAAATGAAGGTGCATTAAAACAAGTGCGTTATGAACGGTCTGCTTGGGTATATTTTACTTGTGCAATCCATGTTGATTGTGATCAGTCACAGCGTCATTGATTATATTAAGTGGTGTGAAAGATAAAAACAAAATGTCACATTCTGCACCACCGATAAAGTGTTTGTGGTGTGTGTGTGTGTGTGTGTGTGTGTGTGTGTGTGTGTGTGTGTGTGTGTGTGTGTGCGGGCTTGCGTTGCAATCATGGTTTATTATTTTGAATATATCATTTAACTGTATCCAATTGTTTTGTTCAGTTAGATAAGACTTATTTTATGTGGAAAATATGTGTTCATTATCTGTAAGGAGTCAAAGTGATACCAATGATAGATGGATTTGGACTTTAAAGCGCTGTGAGGAATACGAGTGGGAGTTGCGGGAGATGCTTAGTTATGGGGCTGGTGAGGTAGGTAGTTAGAGAGAGAGTTGGGGAGGGGGCTGGGGGGTGAGTTTGGAGAGTTGTGATAGAACTGATTTGTGGTTTTATGTTACGTTTTGAGTGTGCTGTACATGTCGCCCCCAAAGCAGTTTTCATTGCATTTTTATGTGGACATTAAACTGATTTGACTGACTGATTGATTTGATGGAGTGACTGTGAAGATTGACGGTCATTATCTCTACACTAATTGTTCCCCGCCTCCTCCTCCATCTTCCAGTAACCCCCACCTCACTATTCTCTCATGCTCACTCAAAACACGCAACAAACATGCAGTTTCACAGATAAGAAAGCACAAACAAAAGTCCACAGGCCCAACACTACACCTAAAACTAAAGCACACGAGCGCCGACACAGACACACACAGATACACACGCGCAAGAACGCACGCACACACACACATACACATACACACACACACACACACACACACACACACACACACACACCTTCTCCTACATTACTCTGCACACACCACACCCCATCTCCCACAGTCACATTCCTACATATTGCAGCTTGCACGCCAAACACACACACACGCGCGCGCGCGCCTGCACCCATTCCGCATACATACAAATACAAATGTAAATATATGTATATAGAGAGATATACATATATATGCATATATATATATATATATATATATATATATATATATATATATATATATAATGGTCAATGCTATCTTTTTATTATACCTCAGCGTTGTGATCAAAGATGGAGACTCTACTGTGGAACCTAAATCTTGCCGGCCGACGGACATCAGTGGTCTAGAGCCTGTGGGTTTTCCCGAACAACCCAAAAGGAGAAAGCAGACATCTAACAGACCTCCACCTCCGCCAGGTCACAGCCCTGCTCTCCCTGGCCCTGAATTATCTTGTGGCAACAAGGAGGTCTGTCACCACGACACGAGGGCAGGTCACCACAGCAGGGAGACGGACTGCCGGAGGTGGAAGGTTCAGAACTCTTCTCTTGACCACACACACATGAGTTATTTGCCCTTCATTTTTATTTTATTTATTTGTTGGTGTTTTTTTGCTGGGCACAAAAAAATCACTCAATTTATTTGCTGTTTTATTCTTAATGTTACATTTTCTTAGCTCTTTCATTCACGATAACATATGATGAAAAGGATGTAAAAGAAGCTTTTGTTTTTAACTCTGAGAAAGATTGGTCCATGTCTCGTCACTCACTGGATTATGTCCCAAATGGCCATAAGCAATCATAACATCTGAAATGCTACTGCCGGGAATTGAAACGAAACCTGGACCACTTCTCTCCCTTGGTGCAACAGCATCATGAATTTTGCCATCTTTTAACTGTAAGTTCTTTCACATCATACAACCTTTTTAGTACTTTGATTTAGCTGTGTATGCCATTAGTTTTACAAAATGTTCAATTTTTTGTATCAACTTTCAGACCGTGAGCACGAACTTAAAAGACAAGTAATAAGTTTGATCTTGACACAATGTTTTGCCAAGTTTCGTGTCGACTGCTACAATACTAGTGGAAGTTTTAAACATCGATATATCATCACTATGAGTTCCTCTGACACAGGAAGCTATGATGATTGTACCATGGATAACTGTTCTGATGATTCAAACCTTTCCTTGCTGGGTCGATGAAAAAGAACGACAATGTTCCATGAGAGGAGACTGAGCAAAGTTGACCGATGTCTACCTACTTTAGTTTTTGTTTCAATTGTAAAGACCAACCTCCCCCTGCTCCCCACCCCCACCCCTCCTATTTTTCGTCGTTTTGTGGGCACATACAACTTATTGATGAGGTGAACAGTGTACGTGATTCAAAATTATTCATATCATACAATCAATATCTGAATATGATAAGACATCTTTTAAAATCTGATATCGAATTCGTGTTGCTTTGGTCCCTGACGGCAACGACTGCCGCTGAATACTCCTGTTGCTGCTCACTTTCAAACATTGTCTTTACTTACTGTGTTCATGTTCATACATTTTCTCCGTGTTCTGAACAGTTAAGACGTTTGCAGTCATATTTCTTGTCCTGAATATGTTCAGTGTGTCTCCGTGCACGTATCTGTTTGTTTGCATGTGTATGCTTGTTTGTGTGCTCGAAATACTATCTCAGGTCTCTCCCAAAAATAAGAGGGATGAAAATTTAGCATGATTAAGAAATACTCCAAGGAGGTGAATTTGGGATACCGTCAAAACCAACTCCGGGATAAAATACAAGGGAGCGGGGTCATTGTAGTGAGCTACACCGGCTTCACCTGGCATTGTCTCAGCACGGCCAGTCCAAGGGAAACACCAACAATGTCATGTCGGCAGGAGGCCACACACCAGAAGAGACCCTGCACTGCTGCCGAATCATTTCGTTGGTGTACATTGGTGCCTGTTCTGATGCAACACACGCTAGACACCACTCATTCACCACCATCCTCCGACTGACGACAATATCTTTTTGTCACGGAACGAGACTGAGTGAGTGTTCCCAACAGAGTGGAGACCGCCACTACTTCCCTCCAGTGACAAACCCTGATAAACCTGTCGATACTGAAGATCCTGACAGGAACTCACTTCAGATATGGAAGTTGGGGGACGGAGGGGGCGGGGGGAATCGGAACTGAGGTTACCCTGGAAGCAGAGCATGAGAGGCCTTTCAATCTGGGACACGTATTCCTGTATTGAATTCAGTGACGTGTGGGGATGGAGATGGTGATGATGCTGTAAATGGAGACCTATCCAGGTGGGGACTATGTGACAAGGCTGTATTCTGTGGCCAGGGAGTTCCCTTGATTTAACCGCCAGGTGGATGATTCTCGATTCTTGATCCCAGATTCCTCATTAACCATAGGCACCCTTTCTGGGTAGGAGCTGATCACAGGCCGAACCACACCCCCAACAACCCCCACCCCCCTTCTGCTGGGACTCGAAATCCGCATCCTCTCAGACATCAGTCCGCGGCACTAACCACTTCGTCACAGCGGCTGGTGATTGCTGACGACGTGGCTGTGGTGTCAGGAAATTGATGGCTGGCACACGCAGCGAACAGTTAACGTCTTTGAGAGCCGCGTCCCGATTACTACACAACCGTGAGAGACGAACCATACTGTGTATGGCAATTTACCGCAGTATTACACAAGCGTGAGAGACGAACATCTTCCCCATTTTGCATGGCCATTTATGAGCACCATTACTGTGTGCCAGGTTCCTGGTTTGTGATGTCTATTTTACTGTGTCATATGTACTTTCTTGGCGCTCTCAAGTTCTTCAACTCTGCTGCTTCAACTGTTTGTTCTGAGACATGATTTGCTTTTCACATACATTTCTTTTATCCGATTTACAGTACAAGCGGCTCAGAGTGAAACGATTCACTACAGTCGTGACATTCGTCTGGGGGCTCAATCGAGCTGCCCCGTGACTTTGACCCCACTGTCGTAGCAGACGAAAAAGCATGGCGGTGCAAAGCCGACACCACAATGCCGGCAAATGGATGATGATGATGATGATAATGATATGGATACTTATATAAGATAGCGCGTGTCCTCCGTCGAAGATCAAGCTCCAAGTGCTTTACAACACGACGTCATTTACATTACAGGTTGCTTACCTGGGTAGAACCAACAGACAGCTGCCATCGGGCGCTCATCATTCGTTTCCTGTGTCGTTCAATCAGGTTTCAGTCATACACACATTTTACTCGTGAAGACATGTAACATTTTTTGCACACTGAAGATCCTATAATCCATGTCAGTGTTCAGTGGGTTATGGAAACAAGAACAAACCCAGCAAGGACACCCCGAAAACGGAGTATGGCTGCGTGCATGGCGGGGGTAAATAAACAAAATAGTCATACACAGTGATTTGACCTGGCGTATTCTGGAACTGACCGTCACGTCCAGTCTTTCATCAGGAAACTCCCAAAGTCTCCCTCTTTGCACTGAACACATTGCGACGGGATGAACTGAATTAAACCTGCATGTGTTATTCTGAAGGTGTTGTTGCTTCACTGCACGGTGTTATCTTTTCTTGCACTGTCTGTTTCCTTTTGTGATCATGTTCCCCCTAACTTCGTGTCTTGTCTTGTCCTGTCCCGTCTTGTCTTTTTATATTGGCATGTATTGTTGTCGTGTTGTCTTGTCAAGCTGTCTTGTCTTGTTTCTTGTAATGTCTTGTCTTGTTCCCCTGTCTGGTCCTTGTCCTCTTGTCTTGTATCGGCTTCCATCACCTGGCCCGCTATGCTGGATGTGTCCATGAAGGTTCTTCCTGTCTTGTATGTTCTTGTTCACGTCCCCCTGTCTTTCTTTCTTTCTCTCTCCCTTTCTTTCACTTCTCTCTTTTCCTTTCTTTTTTGAAGGTTTATGTCCTTATCTGGCAAGTTTACATTTCAACATTTGTAACACTTTCTCTTCTTGGGCAATGTTCTGGAGTTGATTTCTGAAAGACCACATGTACAGGAGTGGGTTGAGGCCTGAGCCAAGAGGTAGCACGAATACAACCATAGTGTCATAGATCCTGTCTGCGATAGTGCTGACTGAGTCTGTCATGGTAACCAGGCCAAAAACCAGCCAGAAAACAGTATTGACAACAGTCACTTTTCCCATGAGGTGAACTGAAGAATGAAGTGATATCTTTGTAGAATCAAGTGCGATTCTGTATTTTGGTATTCGGTGATAGATGATAATTTGACCAGGCACCACAGTTAGACAAAAAGCAAAGTTGATGGCAGTGATCACTGTGAACCATCTAAGTGTATGGGGTGAGTTATAGCTGTCAAATAAAGCCAGGCGGCACAGACCAGACTGACCATCTAGTCCCCAATGAGACAGTCCAGGAAAAAATGGTATCGATGATAACAACAGTCCAACAGTCCATGTTATCACAAACACTACAACTGTTGAACGTTTACTAGAGGTCCATGAACATCCAGGGAAACACAGGATTAGGATGTGAAACAAAGTGATGAACCAAAGGATCAAAACAGACATTTCATTTGACAGAAATGACAGAAATCCACTCACTCTACAAATCACACTGCCAGTCCATTTCTTTTCAATGTGGGTGTACTGTCCATCAATTAGTCTGTCTGCCACCACAGCAATGCCGACATGAGTTCCCATACAGATGTTAGCAAACTGTGAATGGACAATCGCTTTCATGAAAAATCCGTTCAGCAGTTCTTTCACTGAGAACGACACAACACAGGACAGCAAAGTGCCAAAAATGGCGGAGATACTGACAAGCCAAAAGAAGACCCGATACAGATCTGTTGGTAAAAGTGTTTTACAGGAAGGTAACAGAGTGTCGGGAACAAAGCAGTTGATCTTTGTGGATGTTTTAGGTAACAGATTTTCACAACACAATCTGAAGTTTGACGAAAATATCCTTTTTAAACTGTTTAAGGTTGACAATAAATCCAGAGGAATATTGGTCATTATGTTCCCTCTTACGTCTAGCTCAATCAGCTGTGGTGCATTTTTGAAACCTTTGCGTCCAATCATTTCAGTGGCTGAAAATGATATATTCAAACTCTTCATTCGGGGCAGGTATATTGACAACTCACTGTCAAGTACAACGAGACGTGTTCTTGACATATCCATCCGTCTTAAGACATAATGAATGTGCTTCAAGAATGTGTTTGTCATTTGGTTGAGAGGGTTGTTTGATACTTGCAGATTCCTTAAATTTGGAAGGTCTAGAAAAACTGTAGTATCGAGAGTTTTTATTTGGTTATTTGAAAGATCAATGGACTGCAAGTTGGTGAGCTTCGTGCGAGATACATTCATAAGGGAACAATTGGACAAACTCAAGTGAATCAAATACACGTTCAAAGTAAAATCAGTCAGCAGCATTCTGGAGTTTCTGACATCCACAGTTCGTAATTGTGGGAACAGATCAACAGAAAAATTCACATCACACAGGAAAGAATGACTTCGACACAGACAACCTTCAGGGCATGTCATGTCACACAACATTTCATCATCTATCTGTGGGCACTGACCCCAGCCATCACACAGATGATCTCTATGCACACAAACCCTGGAAGACCGACATGTGTAGAAACCAGAACACGTCCTTGTTGCACAGTCCAGTTCGTCTTCTCCATAAACACAGTCATTGAATCCATTGCATCGAGTGTAAACAGGAAGACAGTATAACCACTCAGATGTACAACGATAATGACTGTCAGGACAAGGTTCGTCCCCATTCTTCACCTGCAGTGTAAAATAACCTGTACCATCCAGACTGATGAATAGTCCATGCTTCGTGTCATCGTCTCTGGCTTCAAAGTGGTGTGCATGGTCTTCTGGACAGCTCGTTTCATCAGAATCGTCCAGGCAGTCAGAGAATTCATTACAGCGTTGGCTGTTCAATACACACTGACCGTTGGAGCACAGAAACCCGTCACATGAGGTATGTTCACAAAAGGACTCGTCACTGTTATCTGGACAATCCTTTCTGAAGTCACACACCAGAGTGTGATGCATTGTTGTAACATCATCATCGCATGTGAACATGATATGTGTGTGTTTTATCTTCCCACGAAGTTTCATTTTAGTATTCTGTGTGTCGCTACTGTTCAGGAACAAACGGAAAGATGAATATGTTGCTTTTCCACATAGGCTCTGGGCGTCCTGGGACAAAAACTCGTGTGTTATAAGATTGTCTGGACAAACAGTTAAACATTGGCTGGTCTTTGTGAAAGTGGAAGGAGAGATGTGTACAACAGATGATGGGATGTGTGAAGGAAACACACTGGGGGACTGTAAGGTTACTTCACACAGTACTGAATCCCATCTAAGAGACTCAATTTCTCTTTCTTTGCGAAGAGCCATGCTACGTAATACCCTGGACTTCACAATCCTGGATGGAGAGTATGGAGGGAGAACAAGGTACTGATCCAGTTTGTAAATCACAGTTTTGTCAGACCACTTACGGAATTTGCTGTACATAAAAGGTACAAACTCCCAACCCGAAATGTAACCTAACAGCACCATAAATACACGATAGTTTCCAAAAATATGAAGAGAATCATTCTGTTCTTTTCTCGTTTTCAGTGAAGCCAGTCTTCCATGCTTATGTTTTATCATGCATTCGTAGCCTGTGAATGAATAGAACAAAGTGTATTCAAATATAATTAATTCAAAGCACTTGTTACGTGAAGCCACCAAACCCTGACATCCAGGACCACTGAAAGGGCAGTGTTCTGTTTCATCTCGTCCATCTTCACACTCTGTCTTCACGTTACAATCCAGATACAGCTGAAATGTGGGATAGTGGCTTGTGGAACAGTTGTACAAGTTACTGTGCAGCTTGTGAAGCCGACGATTCTCAGGAAAGGCGGAAAATTGTATTTTGGTTGGGGGGTATGAAGAGTATGCATATTTAAACCGAATTTGAAGGTAGGTGGTGGCCAGAATGGAAGCAGGAGTGGAACGGTCAGGGCACACAGATTCAACACTTTGCTGACTTGTATTTGGCTTTCGGTATATAAGATCTATGTGTTCATTTGAAGGACAAGCCGCCGGAGAAGCTGAATGCTGAACAGTTATTACAATTACACATCTTGTGGGAATTTTCAAATTTTCCTCGTGATACAAATCCTTGGGTGAATATGGTACAAGCACATAACCAGAATATTCAGATATATATCTTATGATTAAATGGCGGCTTTTAATTGCACTGATGACAAATTTTAACACAGGATAGTTCAAGTGTTTTACTTTCATGGAATTGTCTTTAGAGTAATAAAACATGTCTTTAAAACTATGATAACTACATTTTACTGTCAGATCATCATAACCAGAACGCATCCTTAACTCAAGTACTGTTTCCCATTGATTCCATTCACACCAGTATGCCAGCCGTTCAACAGCAGCTTGTGCATACAGACCCGCTGGCACCCCCACGTGCAGTCTACAGAAAGAAGTGGAATCCTCACACACCCCATACACCACTCCTGGCTGTGCTGTAAAATAGGGTAAGTTGTTCTTACAGTCTGAATGATTGACCTCCATCACTGTGTGGTTTGTAATGTTGTAGTTCATGAAGAATTTTATTCCTGGGCAGATGTCATGTACTTCCAGTGAACCAGCAGTGGTGTTCACACTGGTGTTGGTCAAGCTGACGTCTTGTGTGATGATGTGAGCACAGACAAAGCAAAGCAATACAACACAGTGTGAAAGACACAACACACAAATCGTCAACAGTGTGTGTTCTTCACAATGTTAAAGATTAAAAGAAACACATTGCCACTCTGATATTGGAAAAAAACATAGTTTTCCAATCTATTTGATTTCTTTTCTATGAGCAAAACATTTGGAGTCAGATTCGGTCTTAATATAAAAAAATAGTAAGGAATAATACTGTTAGCAAATACAAATGGGGAGGGGGTTCGGAGGTTCGAGACTCACCTGGTACACAAAATATGTCGACTTATGTGAGGAGTTCACTCACACAAGGTCGAGTTAAGAAGTGAAAATTAACAGACACCATGAAGGTGGATGGCTGGGGCCAAATAGATATGTCAACAACTTAACCAAGCGAGGTCAGACATAGTGGACACCACTTTATCTCAATCAACGGAGTAAGTCGAGAGAGAGAGAGAGAGAGAGAGAGAGAGAGTGTGTGTGTGTGTGTGTGTGTGTGTGTGTGTGTGTGTGTGTGTGTGTGCACTTTACGAATAAGAGAATAATTAGAAAGCAACCTACAGTCAACTGACTCAATCTGACTCAGCAAACTTCATGTGGTGATTCCGCCAGCCCCTCAACCCACAACGCCCTGTGCAGTACGTCTGACCAAACCACAGCACCAGACCTGGGATGAAACTGCCAGTGGACTTCACAGACAGTGTTCCGACCGGACCAGCAGGACAGCACAGTGGGTTGAAACTAGTGATTTCACTGCTGTCCACGTGAACTCTGCACTGCTCAGGTTGCTGTGAGAAACACTGTGAACTGCACTGCTCAAGTTGCTGTGAGAAACACTGTGAACTACACTGCTCAAGTTGCTGTGAGAAACACTGTGAACTACACTGCTCAAGTTGCTGTGAGAAACACTGTGAACTGCACTGCTCAAGTTGCTGTGAGAAACACTGTGAACAGCACTGCTCAAGTTGCTGTGTGAAGCACTGTGAACTACACTGCTCAAGTTGCTGTGTGAAGCACTGTGAACTGCACTGCTCAAGTTGCTGTGAGAAGCACTGTGAACTGCACTGCTCAATATTTCTATCATGCACTATTCCTGTCACAAAATGTGGCTCTTGTTGACGCTGTTGTTATTGGCTTTTTTTCTTTTTGACATAATTATACAAAATCTTTGGAAAACAACAACAAAAACCCCAAGTGTTAAACGCCATCAGGCATTTCGTTTCATATATAAACTTCAGTGTACTCGGTTCTCATTTCTATATAAGAACATTAACAAACAGAAATACAATAAAACAAGTAATAATCATAATAATAACAATGATAACAATAATAATTATGATGATCATAATGATAACACTATTAATTATGATGATAATCATAATATTAAAATTATTATTATTATTCTTAATATACTTATTATTATCATTATTATTATTATCATCATCATCATCATCAAAACAAACATAATAATAATAATGATGATGATGATGAAAATAATCATAATAATATTTTCTATAGCGCCTACCCTGGGGGTCGAAGCGCATTTTAATAATACACCAAATACATATAAGACAGAGGAACATAACTAAAAATATTTTTAGATGCAAACTCGCAGAAAAACATCCAAATATCCAATAACCAGGACCTCTTTAGAAGTTACTTCCATGAGAGTCGTGCCTTCACTACACTACACTACACTACACTACACTAAAGTGTTCACGGAAAACAGCGGAACCCAGCAAGCCCTCGGTAATAGAATAATAATTGAAGCCGCTTCCTGTAAAGGGATGAATTGTATTCCACGTAAAATCCTTTTCATTTGCATGAAGCGTTCTTCACGCGTCTGTTAGCTCTAAACGTCTACATCGTTTTACACTCTTTCTGGGCACTGAGTTATCATTGTCCAGTACAGTTAACTGTGAATTTGGAAGTAGAAAGAAACAAAGTATGAATTTCATGATAACCTTACGCATAGTCAACCACCTTCAGTGCATTATTATGAAAGACAAGTAGAGCGTGGGAAAGAAAGGACTATTAATTTTTATAGTCATTCATATCTGCACCTGTCACATAAACCGTCAGTGTCATTCGGAAATAAAGATGGAAGCACAGGACCGGGCAGTAAACTACACACTGACATGTCAATAAATCTGCTGCGATTGTAAATCATAACAGATGTTTACGACTTATATCTGAAATAATATATCAGCCTGCAATAATATATATATATATATATATAGAGAGAGAGAGAGAGAGAGAGAGAGAGAGAGATAGATAGATAGATAGATAGATAGATAGATAGATAGATATATCTGTGTGTATGTGTGTGTGTGTGTGTGTGATAGCATTTGTGTGTGTGTTTATTCGTGTGCATACATGTGTGTGTGTGTGTGTGTGTGTGTGTGTGTGTGGTGAACACTGAACACAGTACTTTTTACTATTAGCTTACTGGTTTGTATCAGTGGTGGAAAGTTACAGACTGACGAACTGTGATGAAAAATACATTTATAAACCACGTATGTTGAGTGCACTGTTTACAAACACCACCGAGCACTTGACAAACTGATTCGTTTATGAAAGACAAGTTATCTATAACATGAACAGACTACTATCGTTTTTGGCGGAAATGCAGGCTGGCATCGCCGTACTTTCGGCATTGGGACAACAAAAATGAACTTCTGTTTCTTACTGGGATACCCAACATGGACCTGATAGTCTTTCGTTTTGATTTCTTTCGGTTGCATTGGTTTGGAAACAATCTGTTGGTGTAGAACCGTGACGTTGCAAGTTTTCACGTGTATCATTCTGACTCTGACATGAATGAGCTTCAAATCTCACATGCGCTTGGCGTTCCACCTTCCATTTTTGACTCACTTGTGTAAACAAAGTGAATCTATGTTTTAACCCGGTGTTCGGTTGTCTGTGTGTGTGTGTGTGTGTGTGTGTGTGTGTGTGTGGTAAACTTTAACATTGCCATTTTCTCTGCAAATACTTTGTCAGTTGACACCAAATTGGGCATAAAAATAGGAAAAAATCAGTTCTTTCCAGTCATCTTGTTTAAAACAATATTTCTCCTGTGGGATGGGCACAAAAAAAGAAAAAAAAGAAGCCAAATTATATGCAAACTGCATTTACTGTTATATTTATATTTTTTGTATTCTCTAAACTTGGCACTTTGATCTGATATTTGACACAACAACAAGAGCAGTCATTGTTATCATTTTTTGTTCAAACAGGAACTTCTTTTGCTAAGCATGGAAGTTATATTTATTTTGCAAACGTTTTGGTGCAGATAGTAAAGAAGGGAAATTAATCTGTAATTAATGCAAGGGTCAGGTCAGGTCTCTACCTGCCACAGGTACCATGTAACCCTGTGCTACCTGTCACATGTGGGCAGATGGAGCTCGACAGTCTGGGAAGGCAGTCCATCTAAGACAAGGAAAAGTCTGAAGTAAAACCCATGAAGTGCTAAGGAATGCAGGACAGTCTCGACATGCATTGACCCTGGGTCCATGGCCATGTCCCGACTTTCAGTAGCCGCGCCCCCGTGCCTCCGAGGAAGGTTTTTGAGCCAGAGGCTAGGACAAGGACAGTCTGATATAAAACCTACGACCTGAGGACCTCACTGTCACCGTCCCAGCTTGCTAGGCTATGGCAGATGAACCACGGGTGTAAAGGGTGGGGCCAGTACTGCGCACACTGCACTCCACCTAAAAATTCCATTGCGCAGGCTTGAAGGACACGTCCACGTCCGCGCCACCAACTATTCCAAGTCCTGCAGCGATGGGAAAGGGGCGAAAACGGCAGGTGGAAGATGTCACTGGAAGCCGCAGTTCCAATCCTTTTATGGTCAGGAGCACCATTGCCTCCAAGCTTGAAAACCTGCCAACAGGACACTCAGACCGAATTATGTCCATGCGCCTCCCACTACGGAACAAACAGCATGCCACTCTGTTCAGCGTGTACGCTCCAACCCTCCAAGCGGACCCCACAGAAAAGGTCAAGTTTTACTCTGATCTGCGCAACCTCGTTCAGAACACCCCTGCTGACGACAAGGTCATCATCCTTGGCGACTTCAATGCCAGAGTTGGCCAAGATTCAGAAGCCTGGAAAGGATTCCTTGGCAAGCATGGCGTTGGTAATTGCAACGACAATGGGCGCCTTCTTCTCGAGTTCTGTGCAGAGCAGCAGTTTACCATCACCAACACCATTTTCCAGCAGAAGGACAGCCTGAAGACAACGTGGATGCATCCTCGGTCCAAACATTGGCACCTCATTGATTACATCCTGATGCGCCAGAGAGACGTACGAGACGTCCTACACACCCGAGTGATACCCAGCGCGGAGTGTCATACGGACCACCGCCTCGTCTGCAGCAAGCTCAGGCTCCACTTCAAGCCCAAACCAAAGAAAGGAGGAGCTCCTAGGAAGAAATTCCAGGTCGGCAACTTTCAGTCAGCTGAAGTGAAAGCTGAATTCCAGGCGAAGCTTCAGGACAAACTTGAAGACCCCAGTTGCCCCACAGACCCCTCTCCAGAAGCACTATGGGCACAGCTGAAATCAGCCATCCTGCAGTCCTCTGAAGAAGTCCTAGGGTTCTCGTCGAAAAAGAACAAGGACTGGTTTGACGAAAACAACCAGGAGATCCAAGAATTGCTGGCGAAGAAGAGATCAGCCCACCAGGCTCACCTTGCACAACCGTCTTGTCCGGTGAAGAAAGCAACCTTCCGGCTCATATGCAGCAACCTCCAGCGCAAGCTTCGTGAGATTCAAAATGGGTGGTGGACCAACCTGGCAGAGAGGGCTCAGCTTTGTGCAGACACTGGCGACTACCGGGGCTTATATGAAGCCTTGAAGGCGGTGTACGGTCCCTCATACCAGGTCCAGAGTCCTTTGCGCAGCGCAGACGGCCAGGCGCTCTTCACAGACAAGACGTCGATCCTGAACAGGTGGTCGGAACATTTCCAGGCCCTCTTCAGCGCCAACCGCACGGTTCAAGACTCGGCAATTCTCCGCATCCCACAACAGCTAGTGAAATTACAACTGGACGAGCTACCAACCCTAGAAGAGACTGTCAAGGCCATTGAACAGCTGAAATGTGGCAAGGCAGCAGGGGTTGACGGAATTCTGCCGGAGGCGTGGAAGAATGGAGGCCCAGCACTACACTCCAAACTCCACAACCTCTTTGTCTGCTGCTGGGAGCAAGGCAAACTACCACAGGACCTCCGTGACGCAATCATCATCACCCTGTATAAAAACAAGGGAGAAAAGTCGGACTGCTCCAACTACAGGGGGATAACTCTGCTCTCCATCGCAGGCAAGATCCTCGCCAGAGTCATCCTAAATCGGCTGGTGCCTACTATCACCGAAGAACATCTCCCAGAGAGTCAGTGTGGCTTTAGAGCCAACAGAGGCACCACTGACATGGTCTTCGTTCTCAGACAGCTACAAGAAAAATGTCGGGAACAGAACAAAGGACTGTATGCGACATTCGTCGATCTCACGAAAGCTTTCGACACCGTGAGCAGAAAAGGTCTGTGGGAGATCATGAAACGTCTAGTATGCCCCCCAAAATTCCTCAGCATGGTCATCCAACTACATGAGGAACAGCGTGGACAGGTCAGACACAGCAACGACCTTTCGGAGCCCTTCCCAATTGGAAATGGAGTGAAACAAGGTTGTGTCCTCGCGCCGACCCTCTTCACGATCTTCTTCAGCATGATGCTCCAACAGGCCACTGAAGATCTTGGCGACGACGACGGTATCTTCATCAGATACCGCACTGATGGCAGCCTATTCAACCTGAGGCGGCTACAGGCCCACACCAAGACACTGGAGCAACTCATCAGAGAGCTTCTGTTTGCCGACGATGCTGCCCTCGTCGCCCATACAGAAGCGGCCCTGCAGCGTATAACGTCCTGCTTCGCAGAGGCTGCGCAGCTCTTCGGCCTAGAAGTCAGTCTGAAAAAGACGGAAGTTCTCCACCAGCCTGCCCCACGGGAAGAATTCCACGCTCCTCACATCAACATCGGTGAGACAGCTGAAGTCGGTCCACCAGTTCAGCTACCTAGGCTGCACCATCTCGTCTGACGCCAAGATCGACAAGGAGATCGACAACAGACTTGCAAAGGCAAACAGCGCATTCGGCAGGCTGTACAAGAGAGTGTGGAACAACAAACACCTGAAGAAAGACACAAAGATCAGCGTGTACAGAGCTGTTGTACTGCCCACCCTGTTGTATGGCTCCGAAACCTGGGTCACCTACCGGCACCACATACGACTGCTTGATCGCTTTCACCAGCGCTGCCTTCGCACCATCCTCAGCATCCACTGGAGTGACTACATCACAAATGTCGAGGTCCTGGAGCAGGCAAAGACTATCAGCATCGAGGCAGTGCTGCTAAAGACCCAGCTACGTTGGGCAGGGCACGTGTCCAGGATGGAGGACCACCGCCTGCCCAAGATCGCGCTGTATGGCGAACTGTCCACTGGCCACCGTGACAGAGGAGCACCCAAGAAGAGATACAAAGACTCCTTGAAGAAAGCTCTCGGTGCCTGTCAAATTGACCATCGCCAGTGGTCCACAGTAGCCGCTGATCGAGAGACCTGGCGACGTACCATCCACCAAGCTGTCTCCTCCTTCGAAAACAACCGCAGGGCCAGCCTTGTGGACAAACGCAGAAGGAGGAAGAACCACGACGCTGCAGCCGCGAACCCAGACCAGACTTTCCCTTGCAACCGCTGCGGCCGACTCTGCTTTTCCCGCATTGGCCTTGTCAGCCATGAGCGTGCCTGCATCAGACGTGGACAACGCCCTTCTTAGATCTTCGTCAGCGAAGCCAGGCCATGAATGCAAGGGGACTTAATTTGCTTTAAACTGATCTTTCTCATCTTAAACATTACATTTTGACATTATACTCAATGCATAAAAAGCTTGTGTGTTTCACTCTCAGTGAACAGGGCTTTCACTATGTTCATTCGCCCAAGTGGTCTTTTTCGGAAAATACTAAAATCAATACGACGAGTGGATTTATAGATCTACTGGCTGAGTCCTGAAGGTCATGGGCAAAAATCAATTGCATACACATATTTATGCACATTCAAAGCACGTGCTCATATTCTTCGCGAACGTGAACGACGCTATTTTGTTTCAAGTTGCTGACCTGCCCGTTCAATCCTATATTCAATTGACAATACACGATAATATGTGATGGAAAGCTGGAGAAGGAGACCGTTAAATAATTATTCAGAGAAAGATTTGTGAACGCCTCATCACTTACTGGATTATGCCCCAAACTGCCATAAAAATATCCACAGAATCAGTCGGAATTCACAGTTAAAAATAATAAACCATGTGAGTTAATACCCTTGAATTGATGAAACGTAAAAATTTCCAGTCTTGACTTTTCTCAAAATGAAGTCCTTTTCACTTCATAAGACGTTTAGAAGTACTTGTACTTGGCTCTACGTGTTATTAGTTTAACAAAATACTCAATTTTCATATCAACTTTAAAACTATAAAAGTAGAATGAACATAAAAGAGAAATTGAATCGACCGTGTCATCTGGGTGTAACTAACTGAAACTTGCACATCTATCCAAATCCAGAGAAAACTGCTAAATGTTGCAGTGTGATTGCGGCGATAGCCACCTCTCCTTTACCGTGGACTTAAAAATAATTTTTAATTGCCCTTAAAGTTTTTTTGAATGCCCCAGATACACCAGAATAATGTGATTTAAACAGCGTTCTCACTGTGGATACTGCAATCGATTTATCGCCCTTTAAAAAAGCATGTTTAAATATCATATTTTTTAACGTTAGTTCAGAAGCCACGATAGTGGAATGGGTAAGACAGTTTCTTCTTACCCGAACATGCGGAGTTCGAATCTGCCGTTAGGACTTTTTTTTCTTTTTCTTTTAACCCGAAGCTTTATAATAACAAATACAGAACACATTTTAACGATTAGATTTTTTTAAAAGTGTATCACAAGTGAGTCTTGAAGGCCTTGTTTTGGGATTTTTTTTAACCATATCCGTTGCACGAGAGAATGCCGCGTTTTGTGTTTCGCATGGAATCAGAACCGTCGTTGAGGTCTAACAGTGGTCATAATTGTGCCAGATCCACAACATTTGAATATCATATGCCATTGCTGGAATTAAACAAATGTGTACGTGGTTCTTATTTGGTTCGGAGCGTTGCCATCTATCAAAGTTAGTTTATTTCTTATGACAGACAATACATTACGTGTCTTCTGGCTTTGTTTTTTATTTGTTTGTTTATCTATTTTGGTTTTTTCTTGTTTATTCTTTTCTCTCTTTCTTTGAAAAATAAATTGCCTGCAAGTTTGATTGAGATCACTATCAAAAAGGAATTTATGTAAAAAAAATTAATTAGATATAGATGAAGATTTATTCTTTTTTAAGTTTTAAAAAAAGAAAAGAATACGTTAAGAGGGGGGCCGGAGGCCAGGGGTTGGGGGGCACAATTACAAACGTTAAATGTTTTGTTGTTGTTTTTTAAGAAAAAAAAGAAAAAAACAACTAACATTCAACACAGCTTTTTCCACCTGATTAATTCCTGTATTTATTCATCTAGATGTGGTATAGGCATTACAAAGTGACAATGTAAGTAATGAGAACTGATACAGCGCTAAGTTGTGATGTGGTACAGGCATTAATCAGTTGTAAAAAACAGTCATGATAACGGAACTACTATAGCACTAAGTCGTGAAGGAAACAAACCAAAATGCTACACATACACATCACACATAGGAAAGCTTAGTAACAGCTCACGGCTACGGACTAAAATAAGTTGGTATGGTAAATAAAGTAAACATTTGCGCGTACACACACACACACACACACACACACACACACACACACACACACACACACATGAATGAAAGGCATGCAGGCTTTTAACAAAGAGAACGACGTGGTGCTGTTGCGGTTCTGAACGTCACTTTGATACAAACATCACCCAGGGTGACACTCGGCACTGACAGGTCACGTATTCAGGTCCGCTGTGGTTCAGAGTTTCGCCGTTGGTGAATGTAGGTTTTGGGGGCTAAGTTTTGACTGGTCACGTGGGGAATCTAAGAGCTCAAGGCTGAGGAAGGGAAGATGGGTACAACTGAATGATGATTTCATTAAAAGGCATCTCAACAACCGTGGAAAACAAGTTGAAACAAGAGAGGCAAGGCCTTCAACACTCACTTGTAATACATATTAATCTATTTTTTATTTTACTTTTATAATTCAATTGTTAAAATGTGTTATGTACTTGTTACTATAAAGCTTCGGATATTAAAGAAAACAAAGAATATAAAAGATTTTTTTTTTTAAATGATAATAAAAAGAGGCAGATCGAAATAGGAACACGTTCGGGCGGAAGGAAACAGTTGTATTTTCCGAAAAAGAACACTTTGGCGAATGTACATAATGAAAATCCTTCACACTGAGTGTAAAACAAAAAAGCCTTTCTATGTATTGAGACATAAATTGAAAATGTATCCATATTATCAACAGATACACAAATCTGTATGGGCTTAAAGTATCTGTCCAGAATGTATTCATCCAATCATCAATTACAAAGCAACCCCCTGTTCTCCCCCCCACCTCACTCCCGCCACCCCCCACACCCCTTTATTTTTATCAGTATTGTCAGCATTCGGGGCAATGTCAGCTATAATACTTTTTCCATTCACGATTTGCTATCTTTAATTTCGCGTTCTATTACAGAAACACACTGTAGTTCATACACAGAATCGGAACAGGTGGTTGTCGTGATGACATCACCGTTATCAGGATACGCTGTGTTAAAAGAGAATGTCACTATCAAGTGGCCCATTCGTTATTTGTGGAAAAATATATCTGTCCCAGTCAGAAATGTCATTATGATAAGTTACAAGCAATCCACATCAAGGCGACAAGAGATGGACGTATATCGTCAGGTTCGTCTGTACGATCCTTCTCTCGGCCAGTTCAAAGAATGCAGAACTCACGTCTGGAGCTCCACTCATAAGACGTCAGGCTTTGCCTATGTGTATAGAACTGCACAGATCATTTTACGAGTTGACTGTCTTAATTGCTTTTTAACTAGAGATGCCTGCTTTCGATTGTTCTTCACATTTTTACCTGACAATGAAGCGCCTCAAAACTTATCCAGCGGTTTGTGGAACTGCTCTGTGGCCCATTATTCCAGTTTTCAGCACCACGTGGACTGTAACCTGAAGACGGAGTGTGAGGATGGAAGGGATGAAACAGAACACTGTCCTTTTAGCAGTGCTGACTGCCAGGGTCTGATAGCAGTTTGTAACAGTTGCTACGAACTTATCGATAGTCTTAATGGATTTGACAGTGATGAGACACATGCCAATAAAAGAGGAAATGAATACTGCAATACCATAGGAGGCACACTGAGTGTACCAACCTGTATGCTTAATATGTATGATGTGCTTATTGATTTAACAAATGTATATGAGTTGAGATTGACTGACCTTTTGATTGGCGTGACCTCCAACGACATGTCACTTCCTGTTATGTATAGACATGTCAGTGTTGAGAACAGGGCTGTTCATTATCATGATTTAATTCATTATGGTGAAACTATCAGTCACAGTGACAATGAGCAGCAATGTTATTCCTCCACCATGTATTCCCCTCATGTGGCTTCCCGCTGTGATGACTGGAAAAACACATTTGGCGCGATGTGTGAATTCAGGAAATACAGGACTACAGAGAACTCGCCTAACTCAAAGACAGTGTCATTGACCAAAGCGCAGTCAGTGCTGCCCAGAACGGGACTGTCAATGACTAAGTGCCTTGAAGGTCATGTGACACACACGTTTCTTCTGTGTGGTTCTAACAAGTACAGAATGTGTCATCAAAACGACACCCCTTGCAAGTTCTTCAACCAGATGTCAGACAATAATGATTTGTATTCATCAGATCTCCGTTCAACTTCCATTCCAACATACACATGCAGTGATGAAATCACCGCTTTGTCACACACACTGGTGTGTGATTTTATCAATGATTGTCGTGATAAAAGCGATGAATCGTTCTGTCAACATCCCATTTGTGTCAACACATTTTCATGCATGAATGGCCAATGTGTGTCTTTTGTCAATCTATGTGATCTGATGCCCGATTGTCTGGACGAATCAGATGAAAGGTCTTGTAGTCTCTTCAGACATGTCAGAATATTGTTGCCAGCCTTTCCTTCTCCTGCTTTTACACAATTCGATGGGCTGCGACAGTTCATTTCAGTGAAGATGAATTCCAGTGAGTCCTGCCCTGACAGTCACTATCGCTGTCCTGGAGAGTTCAATGACTGCATGCCTGTCTACACACGATGCAACGGGATGTACGACTGTAAAGGTCACGAAGATGAGGAAGGGTGTGAGGAAATGACATGTCCAGGATTTTTCCTGTGCAGAGCTTCCACAATATGTGTGCACGGTGATGATCTATGTGACGGCTGGCCCCAATGTCCAATGCATGATGATGAACTATCCTGTGATGTGAGCTGTCCTGTAGAATGTCTTTGTCAGAGTTACACCTTTCTGTGCCTTCAGCCTTTTTCTGCAGCACACTTCCCATGGCTACGCTCTCTGGACGCCACAGGTACTGGCATGTCACTGACTGACGTGGACAGCCTCACCTACCTTGTACACCTGGTCCTTGCTCAGTGTTCTCTGACCCTCCTAACTGATGTGCAGCTGTTGAACTTGAAGTTTCTTGATATCAGTGGCAACATCTTGCAGCATGTTAACACCAGTTCTTTCCTTGGTTTGAACAATTTACAAACACTGGTGCTGTCAGACAATCCTCTCATCATGTTCCACAGTGGCATTCCATCTGACATTCAGTTAAAATCACTGACAGTCATGGATCTGTCAAACACAAAAATCACTGTGTTTGATGGTGAAGTCTTCTCGTCATTTCCCCATATAAAGAATCTGAACATGTCTTTCACTTCCCTTCTTGCTATCGTTTCTGGAGCATTTCAGTTCACACCACAATTAACTGAACTGTATTTGGATGGAAGCCCAGTACAAACATTCCCATCTGACATATTCAGAGATCTAACACATCTAAAATTCATATCAACACAAAACTATAAACTCTGTTGCAATGAAATACTGCCATATCAATTTGACAAATCATTTTGTCATGCCCCTAAAGATGAAATTTCATCATGTGAAGACCTGTTGCAATCCTGGGCATACCGTGTATTTCTGTGGATGATTGGCTGTCTGTCACTAACAGGAAACGTTTTTTGTTTGTGTGCACGTTTGTTTGGGAGGAATAAGACCTCTTCAAGTGGCTTCAGTGTGTTTGTCATCAACCTTACTATGGCTGACTTTCTGATGGGAGTCTATATCACTATCATTGGACAGGCTGATGAGCGATTCCGTGGTAAATATATCCATCATGACAGTGCATGGAAAAACAGCGTGACTTGTAAGGCAGCTGGTTTTCTGTCTCTGTTGTCCAGTGAGGTGTCAGCTCTGATGATCTGGCTGATCACACTCGATCGCTTTCTTGTTCTTCGTTTTCCATTCAGTACCTTACGATTTGAGAAAAAGTCAGCAATGCTGGCATGTATTTTCACCTGGTTCATTGGCTGGTTTCTTGCATTGTTGCCTTTACTTCCATTGACGTCACACTGGGAGTTTTACAATCAGACAGGTATTTGTATTCCACTTCCAATTACGAGGATGGAATTTAAAGGAAAACAATATTCTTTCGGTGTGTTAATTGTTATGAATTTTATTCTGTTTTTACTTATTTCTACTGGCCAGACGTTTGTCTACTGGTCAATACAGAACAATTCCTTGAAAACAGACGCCACGAGAGTGTCACGTGACTTGACCATAGCTCGTCGGCTGATCACTGTTGCAGTGACTGATTTCATGTGCTGGTTTCCTGTTGGACTGTGTGGTATCTTGGCATTGGCTGGTAGTCCAATTCCTGGTGAAATGAATGTGATATTAGCGATTTTTGTGTTGCCTTTAAACTCTGCTATTAATCCTTTCATATATACGTTCAATGCTTTGAAAGAAATGCAGAGGAAATCCAACGAAACCCAACTGTTAAAATGGCTGGAATCCCATGGTGAATTTACGTTTACATGACAGACTGCGTGATATCCTCTCTCACACGCACAGTGTTTTCGATATGCTTTCCTTAGTTTAGCATTTTGTCAAACCGTAATCTTCGTAGCGTAGGATCGCAGTCTTCTCAATTTGAATTCCGTGGAATGAGACAGCTGGTGATGATTTGCTCACATGTTTTTTTGTTGAGAGTGCATAGCACCGTTTTGGCTTTTGCTGAAGATCCTGTCCTGGCACTGTCGGGCGATATTGGTCAGATCTTTTTTTCTGGATGGCTGCAGTTCTTTCTTGAGCATGTTTTGAAGCTTTGAAGACAAAGCCAACATCCGCCTATTGAAGTACATGAGGCACTTCAATTCTGTTCAGTTCTTTAAGTCTGTTTTTATAGACACTAAAACCCAGAGGAAAGATGTGATTCTTATGGCAGTTCCATGGGGCGTTTATAGGACCCAGAGATACAATGTCCAAGACGGAGGTTGATGTTGTTCTTTATCCTGAAGTGCTGCTGCTTTGCATCTACTTAGGGTCAAACTCTCTTCACACTAGATGCAGTTCTGTGAGTTGAGCAAGTGGACTTTACTGCATGCCTCTTCAACTGAAGCCATTTGCCGCTGGTAGTGTTTCGTTTTCTTTCTTTGAAATCCATCATTTATCTGATAAAGGAAACAGACGGATTTTCACATGTACACTTACTGTTCTGTACCCACCTTTATTCGAAGAACGAATACGCCTCCATTCAATGTCCCTTGCAAGTTTTCTCCCTGTAATGCATTCCATGAGCTTTCCAGTTATATTGTGCATTGTAAAGGTGCAGTAGCAAATTACACAACGATGACGCTTCCCTGGTTTTGGTATTGACTTTGGGAAGTTGTGTTGGCACATTTCCATTGTGAAAACTGTTTTGATAGAGGCTGACAGTTTTGACCTTTGCAGTAAAACATACCATTTGGAGGGAGCTGATTTGCAGATCTGGTCCTAATGATTTCAGCACGATTATTACCCATAGACATGTAATGGTTCGTGGTCACGGTTCGGTGGATGCCGAGTTGTAATTGCCGGGTAATTTCTTCTCAACTAAATATTTCACACATACACACACACACACACACACACACACACACACACACACACACACACATATATATATATATATATATATATATATATACAAACTGACAAGACAGGCAGAGAGACTGACAGATAGACAGACAGACAGATAGACAGACAGATAGACAGAAGACAGACAGCTCTTCCAGTTAGGCAACACCTTGTAGTCTTCTCACTTCGTGATTCCAGAACACTAACACATGACTGAAATGAAACAACGCCCTCTCTGTTGGATCCGTCCAAAGAGGATTACAGAAATTTCATCCTTTGCCCCCTTTGGGCTGTGGAGCATACAATAACAATACATACTCATTGGATCACAACTTCAGTCCAACGATGTCTCCGAAACACGCAAAAACGTATACCTACGCACGCACACGCACACACACACGCGCTAATGACAATGATTTGCAACAAAACAAATCAAATTTAAACAGACTGACAAG
>NC_134900.1:38497953-38535453 GCF_041734735.1 Babylonia areolata
GAGATGGAGAGGGCGCTGCACTCGAAGAGGAAGAAGCCGATGGTGATGCACAGCGAAAAGGAGCTGGTTGGGGTGGTGCCGAACACCACGTCCTGAACATCGTCATATGCATCAGCATCATCATTATCAGGAAACAGTCATAATTCATGTCATCAATATACTCCTACTACTACTATTACTACTACCACTACTACTTATTGAGGTGAATGGAGAAATCGTCCTTATATATATATATATATATATATATATATATACATACATACATATACATTGAACACACATACGCGCGAGCGCGCGCGCGCACGCACGCACGCGCACACACACACACACACACACACACACACACACACACACACACACACATTTGTTCTTTTGGAGCATGGAAGATATCAGAAAACAAAGTAAAACAATTTTTCACATTCCTTCAACAGCTTTAATTTGTTGGGGTGGGGAGGGGGAAGGGCGACGGGGGGAGGAAGGGTAGGGGGGTGGATTTTTTGTTGCAACACTGCAAGATTTAATTATTATTAACTTTTAGTGAACCCATTACTCTGCAGACCATGACGAACAACCCAACCAGTCCCGGCCCCAGCCCCCCAAACCCCTTCACAACCAGTACCCACCCTGTCCATAGCGGTCTCAGTGAAGATGGCCCAGATGCCCACAGCAGTGCAGAAGAAGCCGAAGGACGCTCTCGCCACGGCCAGGTTCCAGAACACCTTCTCCTTGGTGTTCAGGCGGCGGTAGGTGTTGGTCAGTGAGGCCAGCACCACGGACAGCAGGTAGATGGAGGCCCACAGCAGGCACGACCCCCCGATCAGCGACATCCGTACCCATGTCTGGCTGTAGTCCAGCGTCAACAGGGCCGGGTGGATCGACCCCACCAGCTCGTAGTTGCTGGAGCTGCCTGTGGCTTGGTGGGTTTCCGAGGACATGGTTGTGTGGCGTGTTGACGATGTGTTGGTGGGAAGTCCTTCAGGTTGTTCGTTCGGGGCTTGGGGCTTGGTTCGGTGAAGTGTGGCGTTTGTTGGAGAGCGTGGGTGAGTATCCTGGTGCTTGTGGGTGTTGGTTTGTATTATTTATCTATTTATTTGTTTATCTATCATTAGAGTGTGAGAGAGCCACGACTTTCTTGGTGATTGTGAATGATTGTAGAGATCCCCTTAACTTTTTACTGATTGCTATTCAAGGTTGAAACGATGCTGCTGGAGATCTCTTGAAACTGAAGATAGACTTAACGAAGGAGATCTCTGAACTTTTCTGATTGAGACTGGGTTGATGTGTGAGACTTGGTGGCAGACTTTCTTCACTTTCTGATGAAAGGCAAACTGGTGATGGGCAAGCTATTTCACAATATATCTGCGGTTTGGCTGGGCTTTGCTGCTTGGCCCAGTGGGAGAGGATGGAGATGTTTATTAAAAGCTAGCTCCAGGCAGAGTGAGGATCGTTCGTTGTTTAGATGATCGAAGAATGGACTTGTCTCGTATCTGAAAGAAGAAGAATCCGATTAGATAAAGAACAGATAGAAAATGATTAAAATCCTTGTCAACACGAATAAACAACAGAACACTCTGCTTCTGTCTCTGCCTCTGACTCTCTCTGTCATTTCTATATCTGTAGTTTTGTCTCACACACTTTCTCTGTCTGTCTGTCTGTCTGTCTGTCTGTCTGTCTGTCTGTCTGTCTCTGTTTCTCCCCTCTCCCTCTCTCTCGCTCCCCCTGGGTCTGTCTCTGTCCCTGTTTTTATCTCTTTCTCTCTATCTCTCTCACACAGACCCACACAGACAAAGACAGGCAGACAGATAGACAATCAGACAGATCACACACACACACACACACACACACACACACACACACACACAAACACACACACACACACAAACACACACAGATATATATATATATATATATATATAGAGAGAGAGAGAGAGAGAGAGAGAGAGAGAGAGAGAGAGTCGATGATAAATATAATAGATATCCATCATTGACTCTCTTTATCTTCGTCGTGTTCTTGACCGCAAAACGATCACTTAACACCTTAGCTGTTGAACCACAAGAACAGTGTGGCAAGAATAGTAAGTACAATTAATACTTTCTGTGTTGTCTTATTGATTTCGCTGAACAAAACACTGCAATCCACGATGAAGAAGACCAAATACAGAATGGTGACTGACGTCCTGACCTGTAAGCTCTGTTTTATCTGCTTGGGGTGACAGCCCTTCAGTGACGTCCCGACATGTAAGCTCTGTCGGTCCATGTGTACCACACCTGTCACCAAAAACAATGTCAGTCCATGTGTACCACACCTGTCACCAAAAACAATGTCAGTCCATGTGTACCACGCCTGTCACCAAGAACAATGTCAGTCCATGTGTACCAGGCCTGTCACCAAGGACAATGTCAGTCCACGTGTACCACGCCTGTCACCAAGAACAATGTCAGTCCATGTGTACCAGGCCTGTCACCAAGGACAATGTCAGTCCACGTGTACCACGCCTGTCACCAAGAACAATGTCAGTCCATGTGTACCACACCTGTCACCAAGAACAATGTCAGTTCACGTGTACCACGCCTGTCACCAAGGACAATGTCAGTCCGAGCTTTTGACCCAGGAGTCTAGCTGTGGCAGATAAGTAATGGTACATACAACTGATAACCTGATTGATGGGATTGTCTTTGATGTTATCACAGGATGACGAACGCATATCGTGTCATGCGATCATCATCAGCGGTAGTTGGTATGATACATGTTTGTGTCTACTGTGTCTTTGTGTCTCTGGCCCGTTCATTGACACTCTCTCTGTGGCTCAGTGTTACTGAGCCCACTAGGAAGTGAACGTCCACGGGTTCGAGTCCTACTTACGGACCAGAATTTTTACTCCCTCTCTCCACCAGACCGTGAGTAGTGGTATGCCTTTCGGATGAGAAGACAGACTAAGTCATGTGTGCATCATGTTCTTAGTGCACGTTAAAGAACCCACGGTAAGAAAAGGGTTGTCACTGGCATAAATCTGAAGAAAAAAACGGCACTTCGGATTAAAAAAAAATCCACTTGCAGACCAGAGAAAGTGAAGGTGGAGAGCAGTTCGAATTTCACGCGGGGAACAGTGTTGTGATTAAGAAATAATTAACCTAACAAAACAGAACTCTATTCAACGTAATTTTGGAGAAGACAACACACACACACACACACACACACACACACACACACACACACACACAGCTCAGCACAGCATGACACACGACACAACACAACACAACACAACACAACACAACACAACACAATGTTACAGACAAGTGAACAGACCAATCCATGCCTTCCTTGCTTCGTCCTTGAACGCGATAACAAAGACGGTCGAGCGATACAGACGACTGATAAAGAGGACAAAACAATGTACAGAACATGCGTGACTGACAAAGATCATCTGCCCGCGTATCTGATATGTTGATTGTACACAGCTTGTGTGTGTATGGTCATGGTCGGGCCTGTCAACACACCGCTGCTGTTTGCATGTTCAAAGACAAGTTTAATTCATGCGCAGTTACTTGTTATGAGCCTACAACTATTTATAATCTTTCAGTGCACAGCGTTGATTATAGCAGTAATAGCATGTAAAGTCTCTTTTTCTGTCCGCCTACGTCTGTTCAAGCTATATAAACTTAATAAAGGGTATCTCTTCTGTTACTGTGGGTACAGATTCCAAATTTGTACGGAATCACTGAGAGGCTCTCTCTCTCTCTCTCTCTCTCTCTCTCTCTCTCTATATATATATATATATATATATATATATATATATATATATATATATATATATATATATATATATATATATATTGCATTGTACTCGAATACAATAATAATGTGCCATTAGGACATGATACAGTTATGAATATAATGTTTGAGAAGCGGTTGATCTTTGATCATGACGAAACAGACGTAGCAGGGAATACAGGGGTCTCTAGCATGTTACAGATGAGCACCCTTGTGTGATCGCGAAACACTGTACATTGTGGTCTGGTGGTAGATAAGACCAGTTGAACAGATAAACAAATAAGCAAAGTAATAAACATGAAAAATTGATGACAACCGACAAAATAATGAATAAAGGAATAACAAAAGAGCACATCATAATACGAACAGTTGACAGTCGTTTTGAAAACGACCAATACACCTACATGGTTGTAGAATGCAACACACACACACATACACACACACGCGCGCGCGCGCGTGCGCGCGCAAACACACACACACACATACACATATCACACACACACACAACACACACACACACACACACACACACAGATTCATTTTGAACAGAGAACCTTCACGCAAGAGTGCATATCAAGCCCATTTGACGTTAATAGTGATTGATGTGAGAGGGTACTGAAGTGAATGACATTTGACTGACATCGAGTTTGGGACTTCAGCGGCACACACACACACACACACACACACACACACACACACACACACACACACACACACAAACACACACTCAAGTGACTATTTCACACACACACACACACACAAACAAACAAACAACTCACAGTCACCAAGTTGAGAGCTCACACGCCAGTTCACAAAATGTCGACCGCTCTCGAACTGACCGAACAGCAGAAAGAAAGTTTATCGAGACTGTGGCTGAGCGTTCGTGTACACCTGACTCAGGTAAGTCCACTGCCTATGGTACTGAATACTTCAGGCACGTATGGAGCAGTCTATCTGTCGCCCAGTTACGGTGATAAATGTTTCGCATATCTTTCGTAAACTATGTCAGCGAGTGACCATTTAGCCACTTGCCGTTTATCAGCAGTAAGCATGCGGCGAGATATTGGCTTTGCCGTGCGTGTCTTCTTTGCCAAATGTGATAGCAGTCATAAACAGCAGTTATATTATGTGGGATTCAAGACAGGCCTAAGTTTCAATATCAGTTTCAAGGAAGTGTCTGTTTAAAAGATAAAAAAATACATAAATTAAACACGTACCAACACACTAGATTCGCATAGGGTCTGTACGTAAAAATTATTTCTTTAACTATACAAAACAAACAAATAAGTGAATACATTAGAATACAACAGCATAAGAAAGAGGTACTTAGATGACTGACATAAGATAAGAATAATACATTAGAATACAATAGCATAAGAAAGGTACTTAGATGACTGACATAAGATAAGAATAAAATGGGCCACGAACAGCAAACTTGTGCGCACTTACACACGCACAGGCGTGCAAATACAAACACACACACACACACACACACACACACACACACACACACACAAGCACACACACAGATGCACGCATGAGCGCGCGCGCGCACACACACACACACACACACACACACACACACACACACACACACACACACACACACACACACACCTCAGGGGATAACCATTTTTTATGAAAGTTGTGGGGGGAGGGGCGGGCGAAGGGGAGACTCAATAATACTACACTGAACTATACTGACACACCATCAGTCCTGGCTGTCTGAAGAGGGGTGATGTCCTGTCTGAAGAGGGGTGAAGCCCTGGCTGTCTGAAAAGGGGTGATGTCCTGTCTGAAGAGGGGTGAAGTCCTGGCTGTCTGAAGAGGGGTGAAGTCCTGGCTGTCTGAAGAGGGGTGAAGTCCTGTCTGAAGAGGGGTGATGTCCTGTCTGAAGAGGGGTGAAGTCCTGTCTGAAGAGGGGTGATGTCCTGTCTGAAGAGGGGTGAAGTCCTGACTGTCTGAAGAGGGGTGAAGTCCTGACTGTCTGAAGAGGGGTGATGTCCTGTCTGAAGAGGGGTGATGTCCTGACTGGCTGAAGAGGGGTGATTTCCTGTCTGAAGAGGGGCTAGGTCCTGACTGTCTGAAGAGGGGTGAAGTCCTGGCTGGAGAGGGGCTAAGTCCTGACTGTCTGAAGAGGGGTGAAGTCCTGTCTGAAGAGGGGCTAAGTCCTGACTGTCTGAAGAGGGGTGAAGTCCTGTCTGAAGAGGGGCTAAGTCCTGACTGTCTGAAGAGGGGTGAAGTGCTGTCTGAAGAGGGGTGATGTCCTGTCTGAAGAGGGGCTAGGTCCTGACTGTCTGAAGAGGGGTGAAGTCCTGGCTGTCTGAAGAGGCCTTAAAACCCAGCTCTTCCCAAAATAGCCTCCCTTCCCTGCCTCTTCCTTGTCTTCAGTTTCTCCAGTTTTAGAGTTATGCATGCGTGTGAATGACTGGTGCGAAAGCGCTTTGATTTGTCTCTGCACAAGATTCAGCGCCATATAAATACCATTTTACTATTATTAAGAGGGGTGAGGTCCTGGTTGTCTGTAGAGGGGTGAGGTCCTGGCTGTCTGTAGAGGGGTGGTCCTGGCTGTCTGAAGAGGGGTGATGTCCTGGCTGTCTGGAGGGGTGATGTCCTGGCTGTCTGTAGAGGGGTGGTCCTGGCTGTCTGGAGGAGTGAAGTCCTGGCTGTCTGTAGAGGGGTGGTCCTGGCTGTCTGAAGAGGGGTGAAGTCCTGGCTGTCTGAAGATAGGGGTGAAGTCCTGGCTGTCTGTAGAGGTGTGGTCCTGGCTGTCTGAAGAGGGGTGAGGTCCTGACTGTCTGTAGAGGGGTGAAGTCCTGACTGTCTGTAGAGGGGTGGTCCTGGCTGTCTGTAGAGGGGTGAAGTCCTGACTGTCTGAAGAGGGGTGAAGTCCTGACTGTCTGTAGAGGGGTGAAGTCCTGACTGTCTGAAGAGGGGTGGTCCTGGCTGTCTGTAGAGGGGTGGAGTCCTGACTGTCTGAAGAGGGGTGGTCCTGACTGTCTGTAGAGGGGTGAAGTCCTGACTGTCTGAGGGGTGAAGTCCTGACTGTCTGAAGAGGGGTGAGGTCCTGACTGTCTGAAGAGGGGTGAAGTCCTGACTGTCTGTAGAGGGGTGAAGTCCTGACTGTCTGTAGAGGGGTGAGGTCCTGGCTGTCTGTAGAGGGGTGAAGTCCTGACTGTCTGTAGAGGGGTGGTCCTGGCTGTCTGAAGAGGGGTGAAGTCCTGGCTGTCTGTAGAGGGGTGGTCCTGGCTGTCTGTAGAGGGTAATGTCCTGGCTGTCTGAAGAGGGGTGATGTCCTGCAACGCAATGTTTCAAGGTTCTTGTTATTTTTTTCTGGGAGGAAGGGGGGTAACTGGGAAGGAAGGGGGATAATTTTCTGAGGGGCTGTTCTAGAAAGTGGCGTAAGCAGTGGCAGTATTGGACAATTATTGACACTGTTACTAAATCAGCACATTCATTCATGACCGTTGTTCTAAATAACCTGGAGAAGAATGATTCAGTTTATCCATTATCAAAACCGATAATTATGTTTTCTATGTTTCTGAATATTGTCTCAGTGTTTTATTTGGAATACTTTGTCAGTAATACTTGATTTGTTGTTGTTTTTTGTGTTGTGTTTGGTCTGAATCCAAATTATTTTAATCTAAATACTGTCTTAACTTACTTTTGGCTTTTTTCTCTCAAAATCAATGAATTTCTGTACCTGTTTGTTAACAGTTAACTAATCCTAGTTGTCTTGAATCAAGATACATTGACGTATGACACGACGAACTTTCAAGTCGGTATTTTCTTAACTGCCGGTGTGTGTGTGTGTGTGTGTGTGTGTGCTGGTGGGTGGCTAAAACCTGGTAGATGAGGAGCAAGTTCAGAACACCGGTTTTATTTCGTGAACACACTCATGAATATGTGGAGGACACAAGACAGGCCGGAATTCAGAGGCTATTCTGTGCTGTCATCAGAACTGAAAGGTTGTTCTTGTCCGGCCTCTGTGCAGGTGAGGTTCTTTCTGTGGCTGATGGAAATTAATGGCTTTTTGTGTGGATAGACATATAAAGTGATAAGTATGGGGAAATAAATAGATGGAAAAGTTTCGTTTTCTTTGAAAGAAATAAAAAACAAAACAAAAAAAACTCCCGTGTTTAACTCTCTCCATACGAACGGCGAAAGAGACGACGTTAACAGCGTTTCACCCCAATTACCATCATCAAAATCATCATCATGGCCTGGCTTCGCTGACGAAGATCTAGGAAGGGCGTTGTCCACGTCTGATGCAGGCACGCTCATGGCTGACAAGGCCAATGCGGGAAAAGCAGAGTCGGCCGCAGCGGTTGCAAGGGAAAGTCTGGTCTGGGTTCGCGGCTGCAGCGTCGTGGTTCTTCCTCCTTCTGCGTTTGTCCTCAAGGCTGGCCCTGCGGTTGTTTTCGAAGGAGGAGACAGCTTGGTGGATGGTGCGTCGCCAGGTCTCTCGATCAGCGGCTACTGCGGACCACTGGCGATGGTCAATGTGACAGGCACCGAGAGCTTTCTTCAAGGAGTCTTTGTATCTCTTCTTGGGTGCTCCTCTGTCACGGTGGCCAGTGGACAGTTCGCCATACAGCGCGATCTTGGGCAGGCGGTGGTCCTCCATCCTGGACACGTGCCCTGCCCAACGTAGCTGGGTCTTTAGCAGCACTGCCTCGATGCTGATAGTCTTTGCCTGCTCCAGGACCTCGACATTTGTGATGTAGTCACTCCAGTGGATGCTGAGGATGGTGCGAAGGCAGCGCTGGTGAAAGCGATCAAGCAGTCGTATGTGGTGCCTGTAGGTGACCCAGGTTTCGGAGCCATACAACAGGGTGGGCAGTACAACAGCTCTGTACACGCTGATCTTTGTGTCTTTCTTCAGGTGTTTGTTGTTCCACACTCTCTTGTACAGCCTGCCGAATGTGCTGTTTGCCTTTGCAAGTCTGTTGTCGATCTCCTTGTCGATCTTGGCGTCAGACGAGATGGTGCAGCCTAGGTAGCTGAACTGGTGGACCGACTTCAGCTCTGTCTCACCGATGTTGATGTGAGGAGCGTGGAATTCTTCCCGTGGGGCAGGCTGGTGGAGAACTTCTGTCTTTTTCAGGCTGACTTCTAGGCCGAAGAGCTGCGCAGCCTCTGCGAAGCAGGACGTTATACGCTGCAGGGCCGCTTCTGTATGGGCGACGAGGGCAGCATCGTCGGCAAACAGAAGCTCTCTGATGAGTTGCTCCCGTGTTTAACTCTCTCCATACGAACGGCGAAAGAGACGACGTTAACAGCGTTTCACCCCAATTACCATCATCAAAATATTGCAAGCGGAAGGCTCTTATACTGAAGAGGTGAATGTTGACAAAGAATACCACAGTTCTGACGACGGAAGCTAAAGGTTGGGTCATTCAGACACCCACTGGACATCCGAGGGGTCTGTGTAGAGGAGAAGAGAGGACTGGCCCTACTGAGTGAGTTAATGATAATCTTTACCGTGCACTGTGGGAAGTATTTCCATACATCTCCCTGTTAACATGTGGATGTTTTACTTTGCATTGATGAATACAGATCATTCTACTTACTGTCCTCCGAGCTGAACGGTTACCTCGATTTCCTGTGTCCAATCAGGCGTTACATCAATATAGAGGTTGGCTGGGTCAGCCCGATGTGCCATCACACCTTGGGGCTAGACAAGGATGGAGATCGTGTGTGTGTGTGCAGGGGTGGCGGGGGGGAGGGGAGGGGAGTATGTATGTGTGTGTTTGTGTGCATGTGTGTGTGTGTTTGTGTGTGTGTGTTTGTGTGTGCGTTTGTGTGCATGTGTGTGTGTGCCACCACTCACACACACAGATTCCCCGTGCCCCTCTACACACACACACACACACACACACACACACACACGTTCAACCCCTCAGCCCAACACACACACACACACACGTTCAACCCCTCAACCCAACACACACACACACACACACACACACACACACACACACACACACACACACACACACACACACACACGTTCAACCCCTCAACCCAACACACACACACACACACACACACATACATACACACACGCTCAACCCCTCAACCCAACACACACACACACACACACACACACACACACACACACACACACACACACACACACGTTCCAACCCCTCAGTCCCCACCCCCGCCCCCAAACCCTCCCCACTCACAATCCACACATACATCACTTTCTTAAGTTTTAAGTCAGCAGCCTTGGGTGATCCTTACCTTATTTCCAAATTAAATTTAGGATTCTACACTGGGCCTTGGGGCCTCGATCGTCCATAAAACCGCTGACAACCCCTTCCCTTTCCCTTGCAGCTCCAGCAAAACTACACGGTTCACAAATAGCTAAGGACCACTGTGGGAACTTGCACAGACAGTTCTCTACTTGGAGGAGGAAGGGTGGTGGACAAAATGAAACTATGCTGAATGTGTGCTGTGTTAACTCTATCCATACGAACGGCGAAAGAGACGACGTTAACAGCGTTTCACCCCAATTACCATCATCAAAATATTGCAAGCGGAAGGCTCTTATACTGAAGAGGTGAATGTTGACAAAGATACCACAATTCTGACGACGGAAGCTAAAGGTTGGGTCATTCAGACACCCACAGGACATCCGAGGGGTCTGTGTAGAGGAGAAGAGAGGACTGGCCGTACTGAGTGAGTTAAATTAACAGCGGCGTATGCAGCCAATACAGTGAGCACCACACACATCCTGTGCTGTTTTCTTTAATGTGCACCTACATGTTCATACGATGAAAACCTATCGTTTACAAACTGCCTAATGATTGTTAATTGTTCTCGAAAAAACATCAGTTGTTGTTGTTTTATTCAAGCGTATTTTTCAAGCTGTTCACGGTTGTATGAGTGCCTGGAACAGCTGCTTGTGTTTCGAATGAGTGGTAGATCATACACAGCTTGCGAAATTTAATTAAATTAATCATCTCTCGATTTTTCGATTTTGTGTAACATTTTCTGAAAATTTACCTGACCCGTTTTATGACGTGGTCCTCAACTTTTTGTGCAGTCTATATGGAGGCTATAAACGTTTGGCTGCATTGCTCAGATCATCTTCTTGGCAGTTACAACCACTGGAGGACTCTGAGCACAACTGAGTGACTCAGAAAGAAGGATGCTCATCTCTGTGATTGGCTTCACTCTCCTGTTTTTGCTGCCTCGTGGGGGTAGGTTGTGTTGGCTTGGTTTTCATGTCGGATTTTTCTTCCTTTTTTTATTTTTTTTTTTTTCCATAAATTATGGTTTGTTTGTATTTCTGTTTTTTTTTACTTTTTGTTTCGTTTTTTTTCTTTTCTTTCCTTCCTCCTTTCTCCTTCCTTTCCTTCTTCCTTCCTTCTTCATTTCCTTCTTCCTTTCCACTTCCTTCCTCCTTTCTTCCTTCTTTCCTTCTTCCTTTCCTCTTCCTTTCTTCCTCCTTCTTTCCTTCCTTCCTTCTTCCTTTCCTCTTCCTTTCCTTCTTCCTTCCTTCTTCTTCCTTTCCTTCTTCCTTCCTTCTTTCTTTCCTTCTTCATTTCCTTCTTCCTTTCCTCTTCCTTTCCTTCTTCTTTCTTTCCTTCTTCCTTCCTTCTTCTTTCTTTCCTTCTTCCTTCCTTCTTCTTTCTTTCCTTCTTCCTTTCCTTCTTCCTTCCTTCCTTCTTTCCTTCTTTTCCTTCTTTCTTTCCTTCTTCCTTCCTTCTTCTTTCTTTCCTTCTTTCTTTCCTTCTTCCTTCCTTCCTTCTTTCTTTCCTTCTTCATTTCCTTCTTCCTTCCTCCTTCCTTTCCTTCTTTCTCTCCTTTCTTTCTTCTTCTTTTCCTTCTTTCTTCCTTCTTCCTTTCCTTCTTCCTTTCCTTCTTTCTTTCTTCTAGAGCAGGATCTCAAGGCTGACCAGCACGTTGGATTTATGCCAAGGTCAGTTATCTGCTCCTTTCATTTTTAAAGCAGATGTGGTATAGTGTATATGGATCAGTTCTTCTCTCTCTCTCTCTCTGTGTGTGTGTGTGTGTGTGTGTGTGTGTGTGTGTGTGTGTGTGTGTGTGTGTGTCCTTCGTTGCTTCCTACTTGTTCCACTTCTCTAAGTTTTTATCCTTTCTTCCGTTCCTTTTTTTGTCTTTTCTTTTTCTCTCTGTCTTCCTCCCTTATTTCTATTTCAAACGTTTCGAACAACTACTTTCTTTACGCCCGTGTCAGGAATGAGTGAGTGAGTGAGAGTTAACCGGTTAGTCAGTTCGCTAGTTATTTTGCTAGTTAGTCGGTCAGTCAAGTCTTTATTGACTGAAGAACTGACTTCCACCTATTTGTTTCCCCCCTTTGTGTGGCCAGTTCTTTTCTGTGTTTTTATTTTCATCAGTCTTTTGGCTTCTGCGTGTCTCTCCCGGCATTCTTTTTTTTTTTTTTTTTTTTTAACCTCATAATACATTTCTACATGTTCATTCATTCGTTCATTCGTTTATTTATTTAATCATTTATTTGTTCATTCGCTTATTCATTAATTTATTTATTCATATTATGTGTGTTTGTGAGTGCGCGCTTGTGTGTGTGTGTGTGTGTGTGTGTGTGTGTGTGTGTGTGTGTGAATAGCGCGATGGGTCATGCGAAGGTTATGCATCTGCTCCTTTATTTTCCAGCAGATGTGGTGTGGCATGGATGGATCTGTCAGTCAGTTATATGAATCGTCTGTTGACCCTTTTTTGCATGTGATTTTGTGCATCCGTTCATAATGTGATGAATTTCCTTTTTAATAGTGATGAGGGGAAAAGAAGTTTGGGTAATCAACTAAAAATATATCAATATCAGCGTCACTGGTCCCGAAACCTGGTTTGGTCGTGGGGGCGCTGTACTGTTGAACATCATCATCATCCTGGTTTGGTCGTGGGGGCGCTGTACTGCTGAACATCACCATCATCCTGGTTTGGTCGTGGGGGCGCTGTACTGTTGAACATCACCATCATCCTGGTGTTGAACATCACCATCATCCTGGTTTGGTCGTGGGGGCGCTGTACTGTTGAACATCATCATCATCCTGGTTTGGTCGTGGGGGCGCTGTACTGCTGAACATCACCATCATCCTGGTGTTGAACATCACCATCATCCTGGTTTGGTCGTGGGGGCGCTGTACTGCTGAACATCACCATCATCCTGGTGTTGAACATCACCATCATCCTGGTTTGGTCGTGGGGCACTGTACTGTTGAACATCACCATCATCCTGGTTTGGTCGTGGGGCCGCTGTACTGCTGAACATCACCATCATCCTGGTTTGGTCGTGGGGCCGCTGTACTGCTGAACATCACCATCATCCTGGTTTGGTCGTGGGGCACTGTACTGTTGAACATCACCATCATCCTGGTTTGGTCGTGGGGCACTGTACTGTTGAACATCACCATCATACTGGTTTGGTCGTGGGGCACTGTACTGCTGAACATCACCATCATCCTGGTTTGGTCGTGGGGCGCTGTACTGTTGAACATCACCATCATACTGGTTTGGTCGTGGGGCACTGTACTGTTGAACATCACCATCATCCTGGTTTGGTCGTGGGGCACTGTACTGCTGAACATCACCATCATCCTGGTTTGGTCGTGGGGCACTGTACTGTTGAACATCACCATCATCCTGGTTTGGTCGTGGGGACGCTGTACTGTTGAACATCAGCATCATCCTGGTTTGGTCGTGGGACAGGGCCTGAGTTCCGGCAAAGCTCCTCTCTGTCCACTCCGTGATGCTGTCTGCCCGCTTCTTTCAATGTCTGCCCCGTTTCTTTCCCCCTGCACTGTTCCCTGAAGGATGGTCTTGGAAAGCCCGTCGGATCTTGGCACGTGGCCATACTATCTCATTTTCCTTTCTTCTTCACTGTGGTTTGTACGTCTTCATGCCGACCAACGTACTGTCTTAAGGTTTTTCTGACTTCACCATTTGTTGTGTGGTCTTTGTAGGAAATGTCAGTGAGTCTTCTGAAGCATCTCATCTCCACTTCTTGTATCCTTCCCTGAAGCTCTGCTGTAAGAGTCCAGGATTCAAGTGCATACAAGAGCGTGGACAGAATCAGTGCATGCAGGGGGGTCAGCTATGTTCTGAGACTGATGTTTTTGTCTCTCTGCTCAGGCTTCATTCTTGTCAGTGCTATTACAGTCTGCTCAGCTTTTGCCATTGTTTCTGTCTTGGGCCTTTCTCCATTGATGATGGCGCCAAAGTACTTAAACGTCTTCAGTGTTTCCACCTGACGTCCGCCGACATTGAAGAAGCATATACGTTCGCTTGAAAACAACAACAACAACAACAATAATAATAATAATAATAATGGTATTTATATAGCGCTGAATCTTGTGCATAGACAAACCAAAGCGCTTTCGCACCAGTCATTCACACGCATGCATAACTCTAAAACTGGAGAAACTGAAGACAAGCAATAGGCAGGGAAGGGAGGCTATTTTGGGAAGAGGTGGGTTTTAAGGCCAGACTTGAAAGAGCTGGGTGTGGAGACTTGACGAAGCGAAAGAGGAAGTTCATTCAAGGTCCAGAGATAGAGAAAGAACGGCGGCCAACAGTCGAGAGTTTGAATCTGGGTATGTGTAAGCAGAGTTGATCCGAACAACACAAACAACAGGAAAAATCAGTACCAAAACGCCACATTCCTTTCCTCCACATCTTTCTCTCTCTTTGCATGTTGCTGTGTGTCTGGACATGTGACTAGGGAGGTGCTATATGCCAGAATGACCCCCACCCCAAAGTCATAACCTCCATGGAGTCGTTCTGACAAAGGCCTGAAAACATGGAGTGGGGGGAAATTTCGTATAAAGTCCTGTCACGCACACTGGTGACTGTAGACACTGTGTTAAAGCTTTAATTTTCATGAATGGTGTCTTTTAAAAGGTAGGGGAGGCGGGGGGATGGTGAGTTGGGGCTGCATCGGAGAGCGGAATCAAAGATGAATATTGGAAATGAACATTAAGCACAAGAAAAGAACGTTACTTGGTCGTCTTCACAAAAGAGCAAGTGGTAAATGATGAATCCTGTGAGGAGCTGTTAGTCCGGGAAGACTCCAACAACTCTTGCCCTGATGATTCCACTCCTTTAGAATCGAATTGTCCATCAAATCAATCAAAATGCATGAATTAGTATGTTACTGGTGATTTAAAACACACACACACACACACACACACACACACACACACACACACACACACACACACACACACACACACACACACACACACACACACACGATGAAGTTAATTTCAGCAGCACCTAATATATTCCAGTCCTGGAGGGTAGCCCGAAATAATCCACGAGGAAGGAGTCCATTTTGGGCAGTGCTACCGGCCACGAAAGAACTCCCTTGGAATTTCTCTGTGACATGGCATGTAGTCAGTATAGTTCTGCTCCATGTGACATGGTATGTAGTCAGTATAGTTCTGCTCCATGTGACATGGCATGTAGTCAGTATAGTTCTGGTCTCTGTGACATGGCATGTAGTCAGTATAGTTCTGCTCTCTGTGACATGGCATGGAGTCAGTATAGTTCTGGTCTCTGTGACATGGCATGTAGTCAGTATAGTTCTGCTCTCTGTGACATGGCATGGAGTCAGTATAGTTCTGGTCTCTGTGACATGGCATGGAGTCAGTATAGTTCTGGTCTCTGTGACATGGCATGTAGTCAGTATAGTTCTGCTCTCTGTGACATGGCATGTAGTCAGTATAGTTCTGCTCCATGTGACATGGTATGTAGTCAGTATAGTTCTGCTCTCTGTGACATGGTATGTAGTCAGTATAGTTCTGCTCTCTGTGACATGGCATGAAGTCAGTATAGTTCTGGTCTCTGTGACATGGTATGTAGTCAGTATAGTTCTGCTGTCTGTGACATGTCTAAATGCGTGTCATAAACTGCATTTAAAACACACGATATTATAATAGAAAAGGGGGCTTTAACTAAATAAGGTGCCTCCTCCTCCTCCTCCTCCTCCTCCTCCTCCTTCTTCTTCTTCTTCTTCTTCTTCTGTCCCGAAGTCTCCTACCGGAGGGCCACAACTGATGACGTCTCCACCAGTTCTCTTCATCTCTCCCTGTTCCTCGTCTCTTTCAGGGCGTGGCCCAGTGACAGACCCGTCCATTGTGGGATGTTGTCCTCCCATCTGCTTCTCTGTCTGTCTGCCTCTCCTTCTCCTTCACGTGCAGGGTTGTCTCAGTAACTCCTGCTGATCGCGAGACGTGCCCACGTCATGTGAATGAGTGACAAATAAAATGAAATAAATAAAATAAAATGATTTTTTTTTTAAACTATAAAGACAGGGCTTGCCCTTCAATACCACTAAGAGGAGTGTTTCTTGTTCACCTCCAGTGGAGTCAAAACGGTGATTGGAGTCACGCACGCGATGTGAGATGACGTGTGCATTGTATGAGTTACCGCCCTTAGGGTCATGTTGTTCGGTTCGGGAGGGGGGTTATAACTTTTTTTTTAATACTTCCCTCGAGCTAATTGAAAAAAATATATATTAAAAAGTTAAAGGTCTCATTGGCTTTTATGGCCATCGGGACAGTGACCTCATATCCGCCGTGTCCAGGGCTCGGCACAGGAAGGTGGGGCCCAATTCTCGCCCTTCGACATTTTTACCTTCCCCGACCGAAGTCAGGTGACCATTTACACCTGGAGGGAGGGAGAAATCTGAGAGGAAAGTAAAACACTACACCATGCCAAAACTGGACTGGAACCCTGATAACTGGCGAACACTGAATCACAAGTCCAACGTCTTTCCGATTCTGCCATACTACCTTCCGAACTAATTTACTGACCGTGTATTGTGTGTGTGTGTGTGTGTGTGTGTGTGTGTGTGTGTGTGTGTGAAATTCAGAAAGAGTGAGACATTTAAATTCATGTTCACGAATACAGAGACAGAGGGTAAGAGACAGACAGACAGACATATGTAGAAATGCAGACATACAACAGACAGAGAGACAGAAAGACAAATTTGGCAGAGATATACAGAGAGAGATACAGACAGACAGAGATACAATAAGAGAATTAAATAAGTGAATACATAGGGGGTTTTTTTTAATAATTAAGATTAAAAGAAAAAGAAGAACAACACTTTTCCCCGCAGGGTGAGGTTTTACCCCTTCCTGTCAGCAACACTAAAAGATCGTTCGCTATCTGTGCATCGCCCCTGGCTGATATTGATCGTCATTCAAGTGGAACTAACTCAGCTTCCCTTCGTGTTTGACTAGTTGACCCCAGATACACTGTCACGGTTCATTAACCCAAAAGAATATTTTACAAGTTTTGAAATATGCACGCCGGTTGGGGTTGGTTTTTGTTGTTTTTTTGTTTGTTTGTTTGTTTGTTTTGGGGTGTGTTTTTTTGTTTGTTTTGTTTTGTTTGTTTTTTGTGGTTGTCTTTTTTTTTTTTTTATTCTTTCATTTTTTATATGAAAATCTATAAAGACAAAATCATTGTCCTGGCGTCACTTTTCTGTTTAATGCAGTCACGATACTGTTGTACCCCCCTTCCCCCCCCCCCCAACACACACATAGATAGATAGATATTTAGATATATGTATAGACTGGTGTTTGTGTGTGTGTGTGCATTGCATGCATGTGTATATGAAAGTACTGTATGTCTGTATGTATGTGGGCTATTTATGTACGTAACTCATGTGATTATGAATGCGTTTTTTTCCTGTGTAATTGTCAAATGTGTATTCATGCATGTTAACTACGGTACAATATTGTAATTTCGGTGTGTTTTTTTGAATATGATAAACATGTAGCCTGCATGAATGCATTTTGAAGTAGAAGTAATTGCCAAAATAGTGTTTGAAAAGAAAATGCTTTCTTCTTCTTCTTCTTCTTCTTCTTCTTCTTCTTCTTCTTCTTTTCTTCTTTTTTTCTTTCCTTTTTTTTTTTTTTCCTTTTTCCTTTGTTGTTGTTCTTGGTAGTGGTGGTAGAAGGATAGAAGAGGGAGTGGTTGTTGCTCAATAAAATTCAGGGGGAAAAAAGGTGGGGGGGGGGGGCGGGGGCAGGGGGGTGTGGTCAAATGTTTTCTTCCTGCACCTTCTCTTTTTCCTCTTTTTTTAAGCAGACGTAGTACAGTGTATATGGATCAGCCTACACGCTTTCATAACTTAAAACTAAAACTGAACCCCCCCCCCCTCCCCTCTCCCCACCTCCCCCCAAAAGAAATCTGGAACTGAAGGAGAGGGTGCAAAGTAAGCATTTTTTTTTTTTTTTTTTTTTTTTGGGGGGGGGGGGGGCGGGGGGGGGGGGGGGGTGAGTTTAAAAGGCGTGTTAGAGGTGGAAGGGGGTGTGGAGGGGGGGAGCAAAACGTTTTATCGTTTGACATTTATATGGTGTGAAATCTGTCACTGCTGTTTTCCCTTCAGGACCTTTCCTGTTTGAGTGGGAGGGGGGAAAAAAAGCATTGTGAACCATGTGTGGGTTGTAAGCAAGCTGCCTGTGTCTGTCTGTCTGTCTGTTTGTCTATCCGTCCGTTTATCTGTACGTTTGTTCGTCTGTACGTCCGTCCGTCCGTCTCCTTTTGTCTGTTTGCTAGTCTGTCGTCTGTCAGTCTGTGTGTCTGCCCCCCTCGTCCCCCCCTCCCCCCTCTCTCTCTCTCTCTCTCTTAGATTCCAGTGCATTGAACTTTTCTTCTCTCCCCCTCCATTAAGTCAAACTGAACAAAGTGTTCCTTTTCTCCACCAATTCAAACTAAACTGATCCCTTCTCTTTCCCATCAGTTCAAACTGAACCGAACTTCTTTTCATCCATTAATTCCAGCTGAACTCCTCTCTCTCTCTCTCTCTCTCTCTCTCTCTCTCTCTCTCTCTCTCTCTCTCTCTCTCTGTGTGTGTGTGTGTGTGTGTGTGTGTGTGTGTGTGTGTGTGTGTGTGTACAATCAATTCAAACGGCGCTGAATTCATTTTTTGTAACTATCTATTCAAAGTCCACCCCTCAGCCTCACCCCGAGGCCCTCCCGCCATCAATGTAAAGCAGCTGCTCCCCACCCCCACCGCCCTTTTTTTCCAAAGCAGTGTGGTGTATAATGTACAAGGTCTACCAAGCAGTGGTACTCACTGTCCTGTTCTAAGCCAGCGAGACCTGGACGGTACACAGCAGACCTAAGCCAGCGAGACCTGGACGGTACACAGCAGACCTAAGCCAGCGAGACCTGGACGGTACACAGCAGACCTAAGCCAGCGAGACCTGGACGGTACACAGCAGACCTAAGCCAGCGAGACCTGGACGGTACACAGCAGACCTAAGCCAGCGAGACCTGGACGGTACACAGCAGACACGCGCAACAGCTCATCCATTTTGAGCTGCCTCTGCAGACTTCTCCACACACGATGGCAGGACAGAAGAAATGCGCCGCGTGCAAGGCACGAGTTGTCTCCACTTCCACTGCAGCGCCACCTACCCTCACTTGTCCCACATGTGGGCCAGTGCAGCTTGCCTGGCCTGGACTGGCCTCACCAGTCACCTCCGGACACACACTGACGTCGTGGTCATCTTTGAATCCGAAGGACAAACATCATCGGGCACAAACATGACAGGCGCAATAGCCAAGTGGTTTAAGCGTCTGAGGGTTCCAGGTTCGAATCTCGGTGACGGTGCCTGGTGGGTAAACGGTGGAGATTTTTCCGATCTCCCGGGTCAACATTTGTGCAGACCTGCTAGCGCCTGAACCCCCTTCTTGTGTATACGCACGCAGAAGATCAGACATGCACGTTAAAGATCATATAATCCATGTCAGCGTTCGGTGGGCGATGAACACACGAACATACCCAGCATGCACCCCCGAAAACGGAGTATGGCTGCCAACATGGCGGTGCAAGTACACAAAACGGTCATACACGTAAAATGTTACATGTCTGTGTGAGTGTGCCTGTGTGCGTGACTGAATCTGAGTGAATGACACAGGAAACGAATGATGAGCGCCCAGCGGCAGCCGTCAGTCGGCTGTACCCAGGTTGGCAGCCTGTTGTGCAAATGACTGCGTGTTTGTAAAGCGCTTAGAGCTTGGTCTCTGACCGATGATGAGCGCTGTATAAGTATCCATATCATCATCATCATCATCATCATCATCATCATCAGTTATGGGTCAGTCTGCAGGCTTTAACACTTCCTTGAAGCTGAAATCTTTCTCCTCTTCATTCCTCTTGCAGCCGCCGTCATCCTGCACAATGGAACCTACCTGCTGTGCGCGTCCTCAGCGGAGGAGACGGCCATGCACCAGACCCGCATGATTGAGGGAGGGGTGAACACCCTTCACCAGGTGGAGAGAGAGGTCAGGGTGGTGTGGTGTGCTGTGGTGTGGTGTGGTTGTGTGTGGTGTGGCGTGGTGTGGTGTGAGGAAGTGGTGTGGTGTGCTGTGCTGTGGTGTGGTGTGGTGTGGTTGTGTGTGGTGTGGTGTGGTTGTGTGTCGTGTAGCGTGGTGTGGTTGTCTGTGGTTTGAGGAAGTGGTGTGGTGTGGCGTGGTGTGGTGTGGTTGTGTGTGGTGTGAGGAAGTGGTGTGGTGTGGTGTGGCGTGGTGTGTTAAAGTGGTGTGATGTGGTGTCGTGTGGTATGGTGTGGTGTGGTATGGCGTAGTGTGGCGTGGTGTGGTGTGGTGTCAGTGGTGTGGTATGGTGTGGTGTGGTGTACAAACCAACCCAATCAGTGTAGGCTTGGTGTATCTCCATCCAACAGACAGAGGCCTTTGTGCTGCAGTGTAACCATTACCTTCTGCAAGGTAACCACGTTCACCTATGAGGAGAAGAGACGACAAAATGCGAGGGAACAGAATCATGTGACAGTTCTGTCCCAACACTGACAATATCAGACTCGTGTGAAGCGCATTTGCATCATAATCAGTCCTGCCTATCAGGCGAAAAGTCCTTACCTGGACAAAGTCCTTAGTTCTTAAGTGGGTTCGTTTGCGTCCTCTGCAAGGCATCCCTGTTTACCAATAAGGAGAACAGGGGGGAGGTAGACTGGAGCTGAACTAACTTTCGGCTGACGCCCTTAGTCAAGTTGTTCAGGGTTGGGGCCCTGGTTGGGTGAAGGTTGTGTTTGGTTGGGTGAAGGCTGTGTTGTTCAGGGCTGGGGCCCTGGTTGGGTGAAGGTTGTGTTTGGTTGGGTGAAGGCTGTGTTGTTCAGGACTGGGGCCCTGGTTGGGTGAAGGTTGTGTTTGGTTGGGTGAAGGCTGTGTTGTTCAGGGCTGGGGCCCTGGTTGGGTGAAGGTTGTGTTTGGTTGGGTGAAGGCTGTGCTGTTCAGGGCTGGGGCCCTGGTTGGGTGAAGGCTGTGCTGTTCAGGGCTGGGGCCCTGGTTGGGTGAAGGTTGTGTTGTTTAGGGCCGGGGCCCTGGTTGGGTGAAGGCTGTGTTGTTCAGGGCTGGGGCCCTGGTTGGGTGAAGGTTGTGTTTGGTTGGGTGAAGGCTGTGTTGTTCAGGGCTGGGGCCCTGGTTGGGTGAAGGCTGTGTTGTTCAGGGCTGGGGCCCTGGTTGGGTGAAGGTTGTGTTTGGTTGGGTGAAGGCAGTGTTGTTCAGGGCTGGTCGAGGCCTTAGAGGGTTCGGTTATAGAAGCCATTTTTTGCTGTGCTAAGCGTGCTTAGCTTGTGGAGGATCCGTGTTTTAGGGTTTAACACTAGCCGTTGGAATGAGATTCTGTTTGCGATCATTTTTCAGTCACTTCGTGTCTGTGCGGGGGAGGTGGTGGGGGGCAGAGGGGGGCAAGGGGGTAGGGGAGGGGGCCGGGGGTAATAATGCGAGAGTAGGTACTAGGTGGGGGTGGGGGTTATAGTGTGAAAGGGGTGGGGGACTTTGGGTAATAGTGGGAGAGTAGATGGGTGTGTTGGGGCTGGGAAATGGGTGTGTGTGTGTAATTGTGGAAGAGCAGGGGGGAGCGGCGAAGGAGGGGAGGAAGGGGATTCATTCCACCCTCTCCTTTTTTTTTTACTCTCTGACAAGAATGCTCTCTCTCTCTCTCTGTCTCTCTCGCCCTCCCACACACACACGCGCGCACACGCGCAAACGCACACGCGCGCGCGCTTTTTTCTTCCATGAGGCATTGAGAGACTTTTTTTTGTGTGTCTTCCACAATCCATTAAAGAACAGGTTATTCATGTTTAAAAAGTGCACGAACCACCTACACTATATATATGTGTGTGTGTGTGTGTGTGTGTGTGTGTGTGTGTGTGTGTGTGTGATATATATATATATATATATATATATATAGATATATATATATATATATATATATATATATCCGTGTGTGTGCATGTACAGAGAGAGAGAGACAGCTGAGGGGTCGACAAGGGAAGAAACTACAGTCATATCAGTCATACTGGGATTTTCTCCCTTAAACAGAACTCGAGCAGCCCCCTGTTGCTGTCAGTTTTCTCCTCACATCTTCCCTTCATAACTCATTTTGCTGAGCGTATTTCTTTCTTTCTTTCGTTTCTTTTCTCTTTATTGATTTTTTTATGTTCTTCTGTATGCAGCTGTGCAGTGTCATTTTGACTGAAGTTATTTGTCACCTGCACTTGGTTCTGTTCACTGTGATGGTGTGCTTCATCTGGTGGCTACTGTATAAACACGCACACACACACACACACACACACACACACACACAGATATAGATATATATATATATGTGTGTGTGTGTGTGTGTGTGTGTGTGTGTGTAGATTTGTGTGTATATATGTGTGTGTGTGTGTGTGTGTGTCTGTGTGTGTTTGTGGGTGTTGTGCGCGTGCCACACACACACACACACACACACACACACATGCCGAGGTAACAGACGAATCCACAGATGACGAAACTACAGTCGCATGAAGCACACAATGGGTTGTCTCCCTTAAAGAGATTTTAAACAGCCCTCAATTGCTGTCTTTAAAGAGTTAAAATCACCCCAACCCTCTTTCTCTCGCCCTTATTATTATTGTTAGTAATAGTAATAGTAGTATTGGCAGTAGTACACTCTATTTATCTTATTCCTTTAGACACACCCTTTGAAAAGTTGATTTTTATAATGACGAAAGAGTTGTTTGGTTAATACTGTTGTCTCCACAATCCTGTTGTTCAAACTTAATTTGGTCAACCAGGGGTAACACATCTTCGGAGATCAAAGTAAAGGCGGCCATGGACAACTCTTTCTCTGTATCAATGCTTGTTTTCCTGAAAAAGGCGAGGTAATGACAGCTGAGAAGAGCACACCACTCGTGTTTTGTGCACACTTGTGAGCTCCCTTTGCTTCCGCATTGGTCCAGAGGAATAAGGTGCAAAGACAACTTATTTCTGAGGTATTCCAGAAGTTACTGTTATTTCTTTCTTTTACGGTATATTTTGCTTTCTTTACTTTTTCACATCATTACATTATCTTTTTATGGACATATTTGGACGCCATTAGATTGTATTTTTTTCCAGCTATGATTGAAAACACCTCAAAACTTCAATCGAAACGAAAACAGATCTTTATGTGATTCCTATTAATTGTATAGTCTGATTTTTGTAACATAATTTTTGGGTATATCTAAACACATGCACAAACACGCAAACGATCAACATATTCATACCACCATATTTCTACAGTTTAGAAAACAGAAGAAGTGTGTTCAGTTGAATAGTAGTATTCCCAGTGTTCCTTATGGAGGCTCGCGAGGTGGGTTTTCATCGTCTTCGCATTTCCCTTCTTCTTCCACCTCTGCGTGCCAGACCAAGCGCGTTGGGTTACACTGCTGGTCAGGCATCTGCTTCGCAGATGTGGTTAGTATATATGGATTTGTCCGAACGCAGTGACGCCTCCTTGAGTAACTGAACTGAACTGACACTCCTGCATCGCATCATGTTTCTTGTCTGCGTAGTTCTTTTCGTTAAGATTTGGTCTATTGATAGGAAAAAAAATTTTGTTTGTATTATGAGTGAAATATTACTTAGTGCGTTTATTGAATGATTGAACGAATAATCCTATTTCTTTTTTCTTTTCTTTTTTTTTTTTTTACATCACTCTTTTTATGTGCATTATATGTGTAAAAGATGAATGTATGCAATGTTTCAATGTCCCTAGGGGGCACAAGAAATACACTTTTGGCCTTGCCTTGCCGTGCCGTGCCACTGTCCGCTACGGGTCGAGTCATGTGTAGTATCGGTCTGTCGTCACTATCTTTGACACGGCTGATTTGCATGTGTAGACACGCAATAGTTATGGTTAGGGGGGTGCGAGGGGAGGGGGGCCTGGTTGGGGGGGGAGGCAGGGGGGGGGACAGGGCTTACAAAGAAGTGGGGTGGCAGTGACAACATAACGTAGCCCGTTGGGGGGAGGCAGGGGGGGGGACAGGGCTTACAAAGAGGTGGGGTGGCAGTGGGGTGGCAGTGACAACACAACGTAGCCCGTTGGGGGGAGGCAGGGGGGGGGACAGGGCTTACAAAGAGGTGGGGTGGCAGTGGGGTGGCAGTGACAACACAACGTAGCCCGTTGGGGGGGAGGCAGGGGGGGGGGACAGGGCTTACAAAGAAGTGGGGTGGCAGTGACAACACAACGTAGCCCGTTGGCGCGAACCACAAACCGGCACACACCGCAAAAGGAAGCCACCCAAAAACACTTGAGATGTTCACACAGGTCTCCAAGGGGGAAGTGGGTGGGGTGGTGTTGGGGTTGTGATGGAGAGGGGATTGATTGATTGAATCTTTAATGGGTAAAGAATTAGGCGCAGTAAAGGCCTTTTTTTTTTCTTTTCTTTTTTTTACAATTCTGTCCGTTTGACGACACAAAACATAAAAATAAAGAAATTGTGCCTGGAGTCAGTGACTTTACCCTTTTTTTTCGTATTTTCGTCTTGCTCAGCACGCAGTCGCTGACTGGTCTTGATTCTACCCGGTCTGGGTTCTGGTAAACCGACCGGCCCTTCATCCATGTCAACTGACACTTCTGTCAGTTTCTCTGGCAGTCAGGGCCAGCGGTTGCATAGCTGTGGCCTCACTGAGGGCGTGGTCGGTGATCAGTTTGGTTTCTCCCGGTCACCGGTAAGCCCAGTTGCCGTTCAGCCATATTTTTGGCCAGCCAGCGAGTTGTAAACCCATCCACATTCTTGGCTGGCACTTTTTAAAAGAAAGACAGCAACAGATGCTTGCAGTGCAGGGAAACAGCTCTCAATGTGTACGAGAGTAACGGTAATGGCGCGAATGACGAACATGATCATCTCCACTGGCATTCAGCAGCTCAAAGGTCATTGCGCTTAGAGGTGTCCTCGCAAGAAAAGTGATAGGAAAAGTCTTTGGGAGATTCACTCTTTTTGCTTGCCCCTCCCTCACCCTCTCTCTCTCTGTCTCTAACAAACCATACACGAACATTTATGTGATTTTTTTTTATATTAGAAGCCACACAGTATCATCAAACGCACTGATATTACAGTATCAGTAGCTAATATTACAAAAGCATGACATAGCTGTTATTGTTATGTACGTGTATCTAAAACATGTCAGTTTCATACATATGACCTCAAGGCAATTATAAAAACGAGACAAACACTATCATACAATGAACATGTACCCATGTTAGAAATACAGAATATTCTACATTGATACTGTCTATCCTAGCGGGTGTTAACTATAATTCCAGGGTCATATAACTTTTTTCGAATTTCCAAACACTCGGATCAAACCTGATCATTCACAAGTGACATAGCTCAAAAGCATGACCACACATCAGTATATTGTGTGTGTTTTGTTTACGGAAGAGTGCGGGAGAAAAAATGAACTCGCATGTGAAAGTGTGTTGCCTCCCTTCGGTCTAGTCCGTCTTTCACTCTCTTATGTAACACTTAGTTTTTACTGGAAGAAAAGGTTAAGAAAAGAAAAAAACAACAACGAATAAACATGATTTTACATATTGTTTCCAATCAAAGGCAAGTAAGGTAACTATTTTGTCTTCAAGCTGTATGTTTCACAGGCAACTTTAGCATTATATTCTATTCTATATCATGAGAGAATATGATTTTCAAACAAGTGAATGTTTGCAAGGCATTTATCAAATTTACATTAATATTGACAAAACAATTATTAACAGAATGAATAGCATTTTTCTGCATGTTCAAATACATTAGTTTCTATATTCTATATTATTTTCAATCATCATGTTAGCCATACACAGTTGTCATGTTTTACTTACAATGTGGTGTTTCCTTTATGTGCAACAGAAAACTGTCTTGTAGTCCAACTATGGTTATCACAAGTGAACACAACAGTCACTGTGAGAGTCCAAATGTATCACTATTGGATACACCAAATGTATCACAACTTGATACAACAGTCACAGTTGTTCAGGTCTCTTCCTGCACTCTCCCTGATGATGCTGGGTGACGTTGCCCCTCTGAAGGCTGTCCATGCCAGTGTGCAGAACCAGCCTGACAATGACCCCCCTCCCCAGCTTGGCCAGGGTCCTGGCGGACATTTTGGCCAGCTTGGCCAGGGTCCAGGCGGACATCACGGCTCTGTGTCCCTGGCACTCCTGTGCTGGCGGTGCTTCGCTGCCGTGAGGACGAGGACGACGATGACGCAACCTTCCTCTTCTTGGCATCCGTCCCCCTGCTGTGGTTAGAGGACTGTGCGTTGGAGTCGGCGACGTTTCTTTCAATTTCTCTGACAGTCAGTGCTAGCGGGTCCATCGGTGTGGCCTTGCTGAGGACGTGGTCGGTGACCGGTCTGGTTTCTCCTGTTCGCCGGTAAATCCAGCGGCCGTTCCTCCATACTGTTTGCCAGCCAGCGAGTTTCAAACCCCACCACATTCTCGGTTGGCACATTTTAAAAAAAGACAGCAACAGTGCAGGGAAACAGCTCTCAATGTGTGGTCACACAACCGTGTCTCTCTTTTATACGCCGTGGACAGCCAGCAATGTGTGGTCACCACAACCGTGTCTCTCTTTTATACGCCGTGGACAGCCAGCAATGTGTGGTCACCACAACCGTGTCTCTCTTTTATACGCCGTGGACAGCCAGCAATGTGTGGTCACCACAACCGTGTCTCTCTTTTATACGCCGTGGACAGCCAGCAATGCTTAAAAACACGCGTACAGAACATAAACCACCATATTCCAGCAAATATGCGGGGAAATGTATGGGTGAGATGCACGTCGTCTTGCCTTCGCGTGAGATGCACGTGACGTCTTGCCTTTGGTTCTGTGTGGAGATCTCCACCAGGAGAAAGACTTTGGACCTCAATAGTTCATCAGCTCCGCGAGACCCGCTTGTCAACGTCTTTTGTACACAGAGAATGGTACTTGAACAGATTGGAGAGGCAGGGGATGGGAGTTTCAGAGATCGTTGTAGCCTGACAGGTCCTTGTGTTTGCGTCTTATCTATCAAATCAAATCAGTTCATGGTGCGTTGAGCCTCGCTGACCGCTAAGGCATCTCGAGGCTATTTGCGTGTTATCTATTACTCTCCCCTCTTGTGTGTGTTTAGGGGGCTTTGGTGTGTGTGTGTGTGTGTGTGTGTGTGTGTGTGTTGCCTGTTTAGTGGATTGGTTGTATTGCGTATCGGCGGGGTGTGTGTGTGTGTGACTGACCACTTGGACCACAATCTGACTGGCTGGTGAGATCCACCTGACGGTTGCCATGCAAGGTCTTTGTGCTGATGTGTCCAGCCATAACCTAGGGCACCTGTTACACTGTGACAGAAAACAAGGCGCCTTGGGGGATCCCCCCTTTCCTTGTCTTGTGTGCACAGAGAACGGCACGTGATCCGATTGGAGAGCTTGGCAGTGGGAGTGTTAGGGTGTTAGGAGATTAGTGATTGAAGCTGGGTTGTTGAGAGCTTAAAAGGTTCTTGAGTCTGATTGATATTATCTCTTGCTTTTCACACTCTCTCTCGCTCTCTCTCTCTCTCTCTCTCTCTCTCTCTCTATCTCTCTCTCTTTGTAGGTGTGTGTGTGTGTGTGTGTGCGTGTGTGTGTGATTGACGTTTTATTGTAAACCGCTTTGAGAGGTTTGAAATAATAATAATAATAATAATGGTACTTATATAGCGCTGAATCTTGTGCATAAACAAATCTAAGCGCTTTCGCACCAGTCATTCTCACGCACGCATAACTCTAAAACTGGAGAAACTGAAGACAAGGAAGAGGCAAGGAAGGGAGGCTATTTTGGGAAGAGGTGGGTTTTAAGGCCAGACTTGAAAGAGCTGAGTGTGGAGACTTGACGAAGCGAAAGAGGAAGTTCATTCCAATTGCAAGGTCCAGAGACAGAGAAAGAACGGCGGCCAACAGTCGAGAGTTTGAATCTGGGTATGCGTAAGTGGAGTGGATCCGAAGCTGATCGTAGTGAGCGAGATGGAGTGTAGAGGTGAAGGCAGCCACAGAGATAGGAAGGGGCTGATTTGTGAATACATTTGTAGCATAGAGTGCTGATCTTGTACTTTATTCGGTGTGAGACAGGGAGCCAGTGGAGATGTTGCAAAAGAGAAGTGGTGTGCTCAGATCTTTTCTTTCTGAGGATGAGCGCTACCATGATATACTACTACTACTACTACAACTAATAATAATAAGAAGAAGAAAAAGAACAATACCACCACCACCAATAACAACAACAACAATAGTAATAATAATCATCATCATCATTACCATCATAATCATAATAACACAAATACCAACACCAACACCAGCAACAAAGACAATAATAATAATGATGATGATGATGATAGATAACAACAACAACAATAATAATAATAATGATAATAATAATGATGATGATGATGATAATGATAACAACAACAACAAAAATAATGATAATAACAAAAATACAGCACCGCTCCATGTAAAACATACTCAGTTGTGCTGTACAATGTAAACACGCGACCAATATATCATAATCATACCTAAACACTAAAATGACAACTTTCATGCATAACCCTGTACAGCCACACATCCAAACACTCTAACAAGAATGTACGTACATACACACATATACAAAGGCCCAGCACACATAGCACAATGCTCAACATACATAATCATGCTTCAGAATTCCTCCATGATGCACGATTCGCATCACAATGATGTTGTTTTGTTTTCTTTAAGCCAGTATCACAATACTTAAAACCAGTCACGTGTATCAAGATGTGTGTTTTGTACTATCGTATCACCGTCATCATCATACGTTGTAGTAGTAGTAGTAGTAGTTGTAGTTGTAGTTGTTGTTGTTGTTGCTGTTGTTGTTGTTGTAATATCATCGTCGATATGTGATGTTGTCGTTGTAAAGCGCTTTGAGAGGTTTTTGAAATCACCATATAAATGAGCTACTTTTCATTATCACCATCATTACACCATCACCATCTTCACTATCATCATCGATATCTTCATCATCATCATTATCATATCACACTATCTTCATTATCATCCTCTTCATCATCATTATCATATTACACCAGAATCATCTTCATTATCATCATCATGTTCATCATCATCTTCATCATGTTTCACCACCATCACCTTCATTATCATCATCAACATCTCCACCATCATCTTCATCACCGCTGACTGTTGCTGTCGACAGCCGTGTGAACGGCTGACGTGGGACAGGAAGCGCTACAGGACGTATGACGGGACGTGTAACGACGCCAGTGACCGCGGGGCCTCCTTCTCCCTTGTCAAAAGACTGGCCCCACACTACTACCAAGGTACTGGGGTCTGAGTGTCTGCCTATCTCTGTCTGTCTGTCTGGCTGGCTGGTTGTCTGGGAAGACTGGCCCCACACTACTACCAGGGTACTGGGGTCTGTCTGCCTATCTCTGTCTGTTTGTTTGTCTGTTTGGCTGGTCAGCTGGCTGGCTGGTTGTCTGGGAAGACTGGCCCCACACTACTACCAGGGTACTGGGGCCTGAGTGTCTGCCTATCTCTGTCTGTTTGTTTGTCTGTTTGGCTGGTTGGCTGGCTGGCTGGTTGTCTGGGTTTTTTTAATCCCTCTCTCTCTCTGTCTCTCTCTCTATATCTATCTATCTGTGTGTGTGTGTGTGTGTGTGTGTGTGTGTGCACGCGCGTGCGCGCCTTGACAGAAAGGACGGTAGCGGACGGAGGCTGGCAAAGAAATAAAATGCAAAAATAAGTTTAAAAAAAAAAGATATATAGATAAACAGAAAAACAAATATGACAAAAGAAATAGAAAGACAGACAGATATCTAAATGACTAACTTCCTAACTAGCTAATTAATTTAACAAACTGATCAACTGACTGACTGAAGGAAGGAAGGACTGAACGAATGAATGAATGAAGGAAGGAAGGAAGGAAGGGAAGAGAAGGAACGGAGAAAGGAAGGAAGGACTGAACGAATGAAGGAAGGAAGGACTGAATGAAGGAAGGAAGGACTGAACGAATGAAGGAAGGAAGGAAGGAAGGGAAGAGAAGGAACGGAGAAAGGAAGGAAGGACTGAACGAATGAAGGAAGGAAGGACTGAATGAAGGAAGGAAGGACTGAACGAATGAATGAATGAAGGAAGGAAGGAAGGAAGGGAAGAGAAGGAACGGAGAAAGGAAGGAAGGACTGAACGAATGAAGGAAGGAAGGACTGAATGAATGAAGGAAGGAAGGAAGGAAGGAAGGGAAGAGAAGGAACGGAGAAAGGAAGGAAGGACTAAGTGAATGCGTGGAATGAAGGAGGGGATGGATGGAAGAAGGAAGGAAGAAATGAACGAAGGAGGGAAGAAAGAAAGAAAGAAAGAAAAGAAAGGCAAACACACACACGGCACCCATCCAATTCCTGTCTCTGTCCAAGGAGAGCAAAGCGAGCCCCGCCAGAGGGCCCGCAGCGGACGTCAGCTGCCCAGCCCACGGGCAGTCAGTTTGGAGGTTCACAGGGCCAGTACGTCAAAGACCTACTTCTCCCTCATGCTGATGCAGTTCGGCCAGTTCCTGGACCACGATCTCACTCTCGCCCCCGTGGCCACGGACTTCGACGAGACCATCAAGTGCTGCGATGTCCCGGTTCACAGCCGTTCCCCGTGAGTAGCCTCGTGCCTTTCCTTTTTCGTTTTCTTTTGTGTGTAGGCCTGTACCACGTGCTTGACATAAGCTTACAGTTGAGCCACCTTTGTTTCCCGTGAGTAGCCTCGTTGCTTTTATTTTTGTCGTTTTCTTTTGTTTGTAGGCCTATATCACACGATTAACATAAGCTTATACATGAAAGTCAGTCGTGTACGACTATGACCATCAGAACCACAAAGGAAGTAACTGCTGACCCGACTATCTGGGCAAGAATTTGATAATAGTGGAGAGTGTTTTGCCCAAGTTACATCCCTGCTCTTTCGGCCAAGAGAGACGGCCCTCCGTCCCTCACACCCCAACCATCTCCCGCCATGTTCGTGTGAGTGTTTTAATTTAAAATATACAACGAATGTCTTCACTATTAAAAGTTAAAATAAGAGTTTATTTTCTTTACGACGAGCCTAACGGCAAATTTCTGTACCCTGTATCAGACAATAAAGTGATTGATTGATTGAAGAGTGTTTAGGACCGTTGGCTGATTAGCCCCCAAGGCTGCAGCACTAAGAGGCAGTGCAATTTTGCCTCCTAGTTTGAGAGTCATAGTCCTTCACAAAAGACTGAGCTGTAAATGATTTCCCGATGCAACAGATAAACCATTCATGATACAGCTCTCACTTTGCTGTTGGCCTAGCTGTAAACTTATGTCAACCTGTGATATAAGCTGAGTGTAGGGCCGGAACAACGTGAGCTTTAAGCTGGGCCGACAGCGAAGTGAGAGCTGTATGATCACTGGTGTCTCCACTGCAACGGGAAGTCGGGAACACTGTGACTGCTGTGTCTTTTGTGAAGGAATAGGGCTCTGAAATTAGGAGGCAAAATTGCACTGGCACTGTGTGTGTGTGTGTGTGTGTGTGTGTGTGTGTGTGTGTGTGTGTGTGTGTGTTTTCACGCAGATATGGTAGAGCATAGACAAACGTTATACTACTACCACTACTACTACTACTACTACTACTACTACTACTACTATTCATAGTAGTAATGACAGTAATATAGCCCCACAATTCATGCAAATGCAAGCACTAAACACCTTACAAACCAGTAATTAAAACGAATCGAATAACTACACATGATAAAATAGAAAAAACACAAAAGAATCACCCATAAAAAGTCATAGCAGTGCAATCATTAGTACTGTGTATGTGCAACTTACAAGACCCACGAAGTAATACATTTTTATCTTAGGTGCAAAGAGTCTTACACTCACACAGACACACACAGAGACACCACACACACACACACACACACACACACACACACACACACACACACACACACACACACACACACACACACAACGTTCTTGGGGTGGAGAAATCTTGGACTTTTCACTGTTATTGTTTGACTTTTTTAATCTTTGTTAAATAGTCCAATTGGGTTGTTATTATAACCTTACCTTTTTTCCCCTTTTTTTACGCCTATATGTTTTAGTGTTGGAAAGTTATTGTTTTAGCCAGATTATTGTTCAGTTAATGTTGTGAATAGGTTGTCTTGTTTCGTTGTTTTGTTAGTTTTCTGTGGGGGTTTTTTCCCCCTTTCCTTCCTCCCTTTGCCCCCCCTCCCCTCCCCCTTTCTTTTCCCCATGACTAATAGTAATATCACTTAATGTGGATGGACATTGAATAAAACTGAACAACGTTCTCTGTTGTTCTTGGTGTTCCTACAGGGCTTGCTTCCCGATCGAGAACCCCGACTATGACCACTTGTTCTCCAACTGCACAGAGTTCGTCAGAACAGAGCCCTTGACCTTGGTGGATGGGACCGTTCCTAACCCCCGGAAATACTTCAACGCCATCACCGCCTGGCTGGATGCTTCCAGTGTCTATGGTCAGTCCTGCTTCCTGGGTATTGCGTCGTACGATGATGATGATGATTATGACGACGATGATGATGGTGATGGTGATGATGATGATGATGATGGTATACATACTGGTACAGCCTGACCAAGCTCTAAGTGCTTTACAAACACGAGTCATTTGCACAACATCAACAGGCTGCCTACCGGTATGTAGCCGACTGAGAGCTGCCTCTGGGCGTTCGTCATTCGTTTCCTGTGTCATTCAGTCATATTTCAGTCGTGCGCGTGCGCGCGCCACACACACACACACACACACACACACACACACACACACACACACACACACACACATGTAACTTTTTCATTGTATGATCGTTTGTTTATTACCCCGCCATGCAGGCAGCCATACTCAGTTTTCGGGGGGTTGGGGGGCGGGGGGCTGGGGGGGGGGGTATGCTGGGTATGTTCTTGGTTTCATAACCCACCGAGCGCTGACATGGAATGCAGGATCTTTAATGTGCGTATGTGATATTCTGGGTCAGGGATCTGCTCTTTTTTTTTTTTTTGTTGTTGTTGTTATTTGTTTGTTTGTTTGTTTGCTTGTTTGGGGTTTTTTGTGGGGTTTGTTGTTGTTGTTGTTGTTTGGTTTGGTTTGTTTTGTTTTGTTGTTTTGTGTGTTATGTTGCTGTTGTTTTTTGTTGTTTTTAACAAATGTGGTGTAGCGTATCTCTTGATGCGACTTCTCCTTGAAACAAATTGGTGTCATCATTTCCATCTGCAAGAAACTCCGAGGAGTGTGTCGTGCGAACCGGCCTCTATGCGTCAAACGTCTTTTCCTTGACCGCTGAGATCAGCATGTTATCAGGCACAGACATTGTACAGCCAGCTGCATAAGATACTGTTTCTCAGCACTCACCGTACTGACCACAACCTCAGCTTTTTACAGGTGACACAGTTGGAGCAGGTCAACAAAGTGGAGGAGCTGAAAAGAAGAGAACTGTTCTGGATATGTAACCTTGGGACGGTTTTTGTTGGACTGAACACCAGAAGCGACATCCATGGGTTTTCATTGTGAACCCTACTTCGTGGAGTTACCGGGATGTACCACCGCACCCCACCACCCACCGCCACCCGTCTCGCACACACACATTCACACACCCGACATCATTTTCCAGAGGGAAATCAGTGTTTTAAGCTTGATTTGAGTTTTGACGCGGTCTGAGACCTAAGTCACTGATGTGATCTTTTCACGTGGTTTGAAATTTGACGTGGACTGAGTGAGCCGCGAGTGGACAGGTTCGTTCAACGTTGTTTTCTATCAACCTTTCGACATGATTTTGTCCTCTCTTCAACTGGTTTTAAGAAGAGAAACTTGAATCATTTGTTTCTTCTATACGTAGTTCTTTTCATCAATGATTTGTTCATTGATGGGATTTTTTTTTTGTTTGTGTCATGAGTGAAATATCACTTGTTAAAGTGTATACTGAGTGAATGAACGAATGAGTCTATTTCTGGTTTTTGACATCGCTCTTTTTATTTGCATGATATGTGTAAAAGATGAGTGTATGTAATGTTTCAATGCCCCCAGGGAGAACACGAAATAAACTTCTTGCCTTGCCTTGCCTTGCCTTGCCTCGCCTTGCCTTGCTTTGCATTGGATGATCAGCCCTGGATTGGCCCTTTTAAGCGGTCTGGCGGGCGATCAGACATGGTTTGATGTGACGGGCCTGAACAGAGGTTGGTGGTATGATGTGACGGGCATGAACAGAGGTTGGTGGTATGATGTGACGGGCAGGCAGTGAGGTTGGTGATATGATGTGACGGGCATGAACAGAGGTTGGTGATATGATGTGACGGGCAGGCAGTGACAGGGAGAAAGCCAAGGAGCTGAGAACCAAGGACGGGGCCGGGGCCCTGCTGAAGATTTCCAAGTTCCGCGGAGAGGAGAGGCTCCCCAAGGGGCACGACAAGGACTGTGTCAATGTCCACCCTGATCACTTCTGTGCCCTGGCCGGTCAGTGCCCCTCCTTTTGTGTGTGTGTTGGCTAGTCAGCTGGTTAGTTGTTTATCTATCTATCTATCCTGATCACTTCTGTGCCCTGACCGGTCAGTGCCCCTTCCTTTGTGTGTGTGTTGGCTAGTCAGCTAGTTAGTTGTTTATCTATCTATCTATCCTGAACACTTCTGTGCCCTGGCCGGTCAGTGCCCCTCCTTTTGTGTGTGTGTTGGCTAGTCAGCTGGTTAGTTGTTTATCTATCTGTCTATCTATCTATCTATCTATCTATCCTGATCACTTCTGTGCCCTGGCCGGTCAGTGCCCCTTCCTTTGTGTGTGTGTTGGCTAGTCAGCTGGCTAGTTGTTTATCTATCTATCTATCTATCTATCTATCTATCTATCTATCTATCTATCTATCTATCTATCTATCTATCTATCTATATTCATTCATTCATTCATTCATCCATCCATCCATCCATCCATCCATCCATCTATCTATCTATCTATCTATCTTCTATCTATCTATTTATTTGTTCATTTATTCATTTATTTATTTATCATTTTTGTATTTATTTATTTATCTATCTATCTATCTATCTATTTATTTATTCATTTGTTTCATTTTTCCCTTTCTTCCCTCCTTCCTAACAACTCATGGGCTGTAGCTGATAGATCTCGCCTTTACCCTTTCTTCCTTCCTTCCTTCTTTCGTTTCCTCCTTCCTATCCTCCCTCCTCCTCTCCTTCCTTCTTCCTTCCTGTTATTGCTTTCTTACTGGCAAGTCCTTGGTCTGGCTGGCATGTCTCGCCTTTCTTTCTTTATTCTTTCCTTCCTTCCTTCCTGCCTTCATATCCTCCCACTTTCCTTTCCTCTTCCTTCCTTCCTGGTCACTCATGTGCTAAGACTGGTAGGTGTCGCCTTTCTTTTATCTGTCTTTTCCTCCCTTCTTTCCTTCCTTCCTCCTCCTTTCCTTCATTCATATCAGTTTGGTGCTCAGACCGGTAGGTGTCGCCTTCCTTCATTCCTTCCTTCCGTTCGTTTTTTTCCTCCTTCCTTCCTTCCTGCTCCTGTTTCTCCTGTTCTTTTTTAACCCGCTTCCTCCCCTCCCTCCCAACTCCTTTTTTCATTCCCCTCACCCCCGCCCCTGTCCTTTATTCAACCCTTTACCCCCGCCCCTGTCCTTTATTCAACCCTTTACCCCCGCCCCTGTCCTTTATTCAACCCTTTACCCCCGCCCCTGTCCTTTATTCAACCCTTTACCCCCGCCCCTGTCCTTTATTCAACCCTTTACCCCCGCCCCTGTCCTTTATTCAACCCTTTACACCCCCCCTCCTGTCCTTTATTCAACCCTTTACCCCGCCCCTGTCCTTTTTTCAACCCCTTACCCCGCCTCCTGTCCTTTATTCAACCCCTTACCCCCCTCCTGTCCTTTATTCAACCCCTTACCCCCCCCCCTCCTGTCCTTTATTCAACCCCTTACCCCCCCTCCTGTCCTTTATTCAACCCTTTACCCCCGCCCCTGTCCTTTATTCAACCCCTTACCCCCCCTCCTGTCCTTTATTCAACCCTTTACCCCCCGCTCCTGTCCTTTATTCAACCCTTACCCCCCCCCTCTTGTCCTTTATTCAACCCCTTACCCCCCCCCTCCTGTCCTTTATTCAACCCCTTACCCCCCCCCTCCTGTCCTTTATTCAACCCGCTTACCACCTCTCCTGTCCTTTATTCAACCCCTTACCCCCCCTCCTGTCCTTTATTCAACCCGTTACCCCCCCTCCTGTCCTTTATTCAACCCGTTACCACCTCTCCTGTCCTTTATTCAACCCCTTACCCCCCTCCTGTCCTTTATTCAACCCTTTATCCCCCCTCCTGTCCTTTATTCAACCCTTACCCCCCTCCTGTCCTTTATTCAACCCCGTTACCCCCCCCCTCTTGTCCTTTATTCAACCCCCTTACCCCCCCCTCCTGTCCTTTATTCAACCCCTTACCCCCCCTCCTGTCCTTTATTCAACCCGTTACCACCTCTCCTGTCCTTTATTCAACCCCTTACCCCCCCTCCTGTCCTTTATTCAACCCTTTATCCCCCCCTCCTGTCCTTTATTCAACCCGTTACCACCTCTCCTGTCCTTTATTCAACCCCTTACCCCCCCCTCCTGTCCTTTATTCAACCCTTTATCCCCCCTCCTGTCCTTTATTCAACCCCTTACCCCCCTCCTGTCCTTTATTCAACCCTTTACACCCCCCTCCTGTCCTTTATTCAACCCTTTACCCCCGCCCCTGTCCTTTTTTCAACCCCTTACCCCGCCTCCTGTCCTTTATTCAACCCCTTACCCCCCTCCTGTCCTTTATTCAACCCCTTACCCCCCCCCTCCTGTCCTTTATTCAACCCCTTACCCCCCTCCTGTCCTTTATTCAACCCTTTACCCCCCGCCCCTGTCCTTTATTCAACCCCTTACCCCCCTCCTGTCCTTTATTCAACCCTTTACCCCCCCTCCTGTCCTTTATTCAACCCCTTACCCCCCCCCTCCTGTCCTTTTATTCAACCTTTTACCCCGCCCCTGTTCTTATTCAACCCTTTACCCCCCCTCCTGTCCTTTATTCAACCCCTTACCCCCCGCCTGTCCTTTATTCAACACCTTACCCCCTATGTCCTATATACCCCTTACCCCCCCTCCTGCCCTTTCAATCAACCCCGTACCCCCCCCTCCTGTCCTTTATTCAACCCCTTCCCCCTCTCCTGTTCTTATTCAACCCCTACCCCCCCCTCCTGTCCCTTTATTCAACCCTTACCCCCCCTCTCCTGTCCTTTATTCAACCCCATACCCCCTCTCCTGTCCTTTATTCAACCCCTTACCCCCCTCTCCTGTCCTTTATTCAACCCCTTACCCCCTCTCCTGTCCTTATTCAACCCCTGACCCCCCCC
>NC_134900.1:38547953-38580453 GCF_041734735.1 Babylonia areolata
TCGTATAGACGAGGTAAAGTGTGTTCTGTCTGATACTGTATAGACAAGGTAAAGTGTATTCTGTCTGATACTGTATAGACGAGGTAAAGTGTGTTCTGTCTGATACTGTATAGACAAGGTAAAGTGTATTCTGTCTGATATCGTATAGACGAGGTAAAGTGTGTTCTGTCTGATATCGTATAGACGAGGTAAAGTGTGTTCTGTCTGATACTGTATAGACGAGGTAAAGTGTATTCTGTCTGATATCAGTGAAAGAACAAATTGGCATTGTAGTGTGGCAGAGTGCTCTCCCAGGAAAGAGCAGCCCAATTTTCACACAGTTTTCACAAATCTGTTGTAGTTAGAAGTAACTCTGTAATGTGATGCAGTGCACTACGGTACAGATTTGTTTAATTCAGTTTGGTTCAGGTCAACACAAAACAGTACTGATTACAACAACAGTGTATTTCAATACAACACATGACTATACAGCAGAACACAAACAGTTTTGTTTCTTCTTGAGTGTGTGCACATGTCAGCATTTGGTTACTTTTCTTTCTTTCTTTTTTTCTTTTTCCTGTTTTTTAGTCACACTTCTAAAGAAGGTACTTTTCTTCAAAATATGTATATATCATATGGCAAAGAGATGCAAACACATTACTTTTTTTTTTTTTTCCTTTTTTGCTACTGCTATTTTTACTAGTTTTAAACGTACACATGTTCATATGTCTTGAACGGCCAAGATGTGCTTGGGGGCATGTGTGTGACTGTGTGTGTCTACATCTTGAGTGAGTGGGTGTGGGTTGAAGTTGGAGTGGGATGATTTGTGGGTGCAGGTGTATTTGTGTGTTTTTAGTATGCACATATATATGTCATTGTATTTTTCACTGTAAATGCCTGGGGCTTTTGTATCATTAGATTGGATGTACCAAATGTCCTTTTATTTTATTTTATTTTATTTTTTTGTTATGTTGTAATCTACAGAGAAATAAATACATTTCCATATTTTTATATTCATGTCATTTTTGCATCAGAATACAAATCAGTTGTTTAGCAATGATCACTGACATAATAATAATGATAATAATGATAATATCGCTACTACTGCTGTAGCTAATGATAATGATGACAACAATGAGAAGAAGAAGAAGAAGAAAGCAATAATGATAATTTATAAAAAGAAAAAAAAAGAAAAAAAGAAGAAGATAATAATATTATTATTATTATTGTTATTATTTTATATCATTATTGTATAATAATAATAATGATACTTATAGCAATAACAACAACGCTGATGATGCTAATAATATAATGTTTCTGTAGTGGGCATCATGTCAGTGATAAACAACACTGCTTTGCTGTACCCCTTCCCACACACTCAGATTCATCCCGTCGATCCTCACGCCATGGTGGCGCCACGTCAGATCACTCCAGCACCACTCCTCTGCACCACGGGGCAACCCAGCTGCAAGAGTCGCACCCCCTGCGGCCCCTGTTCGTGTCCAGTCGCGGACCGGCCCCAGGAAGCAGTCACCGCGGCCCCCACCTCAGCAGGATCCCGTCTGTCGAGGCGTCCAGCGTCAACGCCCGGGGAGGGAGGATTGGTTCATCGGCAGACGGCTTGATTCATCCAGACTATGTGGAGAGAGTGATCCTCCCTGAGTACGTCGACAGACTGGACTCTCCAGGGGAGGAGATAAACGAGGAGCCACCGCCGTACGATGCCATTGAAGAGCATATGGACTTTCCTGCCCCCCCAGCCTACACAGACCTGTTTCCCCCAAAGACCTGATCCGTTCTGTCTCTTGGCGTTTTGGCCTCCTCCATGTTGGTAAAGCTCGTTAGTCTGGAATCTTCTTCAGATAATAAATAGAATAAGATAAAAATGAATTAATGAATAAATCTCACTGCCAAAAGTGACTTGAATTTTTCGACAGAAACTCTGCTTTTTTTTTTTTTGCTTTTTTTTTTTTTTAACAGATGTTACAATGTATTAATTTGCTCATGTGGGTCATATTCTTATAATCCAGTCTTTGCTGGGTTTTTCCTCCCGACTCTTTTTTTTCTGTCCCTGGGGGAAGGATGAGGGAGGGGGGTTAAGGGAGACAATTTTGGTTTGGGTAACTGGTCAGTGAATTGTTGTGCGTGCTGTCATTATTTCTTTTTAAAACTGTGATTGGGGATTCCCTCCTCAGTGTCTGTGTCACGGCCTGCCACTTCGCAGCACTCCATTGCCATCGCTTTTGTCAGTCACCTTGAAAATACAAATGTTGTTGAACGCTGATTGTGAAAAAAGCATGTGTAGTTTTATGTACAATGTTTTGAAAAACAGTATATGTTGAAGAGACTCACAAAATAACTGTAGAGTAGGGTCACAGTTTTTTGAAAAGAGTTTCATTCACAGTCAGCTGTTGGATGTCTGATCCAGTGTCTTCTAAGGATTAGGGTCTGAGGGCTCATTCTGAGCATAGTGTTGTGTGCTTGGGAAAGGCACTTTGAGCATAGTGTTGTGTGCTTGGGAAAGGCACTTTGAGCATGGTGTTGTGTGCTTGGGAAAGGCACTTTGAACATGGTGTTGTGTGCTTGGGAAAGGCACTTTGAGCATAGTGTTGTGTGCTTGGGAAAGGCACTTTGAGCATAGTGTTGTGTGCTTGGGAAAGGCACTTTGAGCATGGTGTTGTGTGCTTGGGAAAGGCACTTTAATCTCCTCACTCCACTTTGGTGTGAATGGGTACCTGACTTTGGAGGATAAAAATGGTGGAAGGAGAATTTTGGGCCCGGCCTTCCTGTGCTGAAGCCCAGACATGTGGATATGAATTCACTGCCCCTGTGCTGGTAAAGGCCATGGGACCTTTAACCTGTTTTGTATGCAGTTAAATGATCATTTCTTTTTAGGATCTCATGCTCAAAATTTTATTGATTCAAATGTAAATGTTTTCTGAAGTATTCATTACCCCTCCCCCTCCCACCCCTCCCCCTCACCCCCCCTTTTTTTTAAAAATGATGTTCAGTTTTGCTTACATATGAACTGAAACCTGTTTTATGAATGTATTTGTGACAAAATGTTGCAGATACTAAGGTATGAAAAAAAAGAAGAAGAAAAAAGAAGAAGACAACTTCTGACTTGAAATATAGCAGTCATGTGTGGACTTACTGATTGCTCTCAGGTTTTTTTCTTCTTTTTCTAAATACAAAAAAAAATACATCCATCTTTGCTTAGCCACACATTTAAGCCAGCTTTTCTCGCTTTGTGTCATAAATATTATTAATGCGAAGTATTTGTCACAGTTGAGTGAAAAATTTACTTTACTCATAAAAGTATTTCAGAGAACATACATTGGTAGGAGTTCTGTATGAAACAGATGTCTGTTTGGGAGTACTTCTGTACTTTGATCTCATATGGATTTCTCTTTAGGAGTATTTCTATTTTGTATGGATCTCTGTATTGACAGTATGGCGTGTTTTTGTTGTTGTTGTTTTTGTTTTTTCTTTTGTCTGTGTGGTGGTGTTTTTTGTTTTTGTTTTTTTTTTATTCTCCCTTTGGAGCCTGGATCCTAGGCTTTTTAGTTTTAGTTAAAAAAAAAACACAAAAAAACAGTCACTTGCATAGAGTTGAGTTTTGGCTCCTGCCTAAGTTCATACTGTTCTTGATTAAGGGTTTGGTTCAGTAAAGGTTTCATTGTTTGAGGGAGGCCTGGATAGCTTGTTAATCTGTCTGGATGGGATGTCTGTCTGGCGTTCCAAGTGAAGGGGTTATCCCAGCTCTCAGGATGGGAGGGAGGTTCCACAGGGGGTGAAGTCCTGGTTTTGTTCTCATGCTGTTCTGAGGGGGGGAATCCTAAATCAGCCACCTCAGCCCAAGGGACTTAATTGAAGTCCTCAATCAGTCAGTCCTGCCCAAGGGGCATAATTGTACTGTGATAAATTATCAGGGGAGACTGACAGGCAGGACAGAAACTGTGAAAGATTTGCTCAAAGGCTTGAAATCACAATGTCAAAGGCTCCAAGTCATGATCATCACAATCTCATTTATTGTTGGAAATTCATTTATGAAAATTTCCCTACTAAGCTATAGAGGCTATGCCCATAAACCTTGTCAGTGTCTGCCTTCCTTTTCCCCTTTTGTTTATTCATTTATTTATATATTTATATATTTATTTATTCATAAAAATTTCCTGTAGTAGTGAAGAAGAGACTAGTCATGAATCTGAGAAAGTTCTTTAGGGTGGGCCTTGTGCAATATGAATTTCTGCATCCGTGGGTGTCATGGTGATGAATCAAAGATTTTCACAGTGAATTTGTTTTGACTAAAGGTGGTGTTTTTTTGTTGTTGTTGTTGTTTTTTGTTGTTGTTGTTTTGTTGTTGTTTTTTTTTGGGGGGGGTTAATTTTTGTTTTTGTGGTCAGTGTGATTTTAGACCAGTTTTACTTGTAGTTTTGATTGTTTGAAGTGTTCTACAATATCATGTTTGTGAACTTTAACATAAGTGTAATAGCATGAGCATGTTACATCTGTGTTTATAATACCTGTATTCCTTTGGGGCCATATCTTTGATATAAGCTTGGTTTTTTCCCTCTTTTCTTCTTAAACTTGATGATTCTGTTCCATTAATTAATGGAAATGTCCAATGCAATAGACTTGTGCACACACACACACACACACACACACACACACACACATGCATGCACACATATATGCACACTCATGCATATGTACACACATACACACACACAAACACAAACACACATACACACACACAAACAAAATTGCTATGTTTTATTGAGCCAAAAGGTGTCATATTTTTATTGATACAGCTTTACAACTTTCAGTATAATAATATATATATATATATATATATATATATATATATATATATATATATTTAAATATAAGTTTATTTATATATATTTATATCTGTATCCCCCTCTTTCACTCTCTCTTTCTGTCTATAACTGCATAGATGGATGTGTGTGTGATTTTATACATCACACACACACAGATATATATATATATATATATATATATATATATATATATATATATATATAATATAATATATATATATATATATAGAGAGAGAGAGAGAGAGAGAGAGAGAGAGAGACATATAGATATGTGGAGAATTATGTGTGTTTGTGTATGTCTCTGTGTATGTTTCAATATTGTTTGTTTGTGTGTGTGTGTCTCTTTTTGAATTTGATTTCAGTCATTTCCTTGGACAGTATCTTGTGTTTTGCCATATCTTAATGCATTTACTTATTCATTCATATTTCATTTATTTATTTCATTTGTGTTTAGAATGTTATGTTTTTTATTTCATTTAATGATTTATTCATTAATATAATGGGTTTTGTTGGCTCTCAGGGCTCTGGGCAATATGTTAGGTTTATGTGAAGGTCAGGAATTTGCTCTTTTAAAGGTGTGACTTCATGTTCAATGCACATTTACGGTAGTGCAGAAACGGGACCACTGTTCTTTTTTGAACGAATGCCTGAGAGAAAACTTATGGCTAGTCCGTGTGAAAACTTACCGTACTTTAGTCATCGTTGTGGATCAGATGTCTCCTGTGAACAATAGAACATGCATTTATTTTGGATTTTTGTTTTGATATTGTTACTGTCAACTTTTTTTCTTTTTCTTTTTTTTTCTTTTTTTTTTATTCTTTTTGTGTTGAACTATGTGGAAGGACTCCGTCGTAGGAAGGATTCTTTGGATTAGCTTACCAGATGAAATGACAAATGAAGAACTGCGCGAATGAACAAGACAGCAGCCTGCAGAAGAGATCCTCCACAGAGACTGGAGGCAGATCGATCACATGCTGCGCAAACCTGCGTTCAGCACCACACGGCAAGCCCTTGCCTGGCACATGCAGGGAAAAAGAAAAGAGGCCAGCAAAGAAATACATGGTGCCGTGACCTGGAGGTAGACATGAAGAGGACAGGCCACACCTGGGGACAGCTGGAGACCATTGTGAAGAGGACAGGCCACACCTGGGGACAGCTAGAGACCACTGTGAAGAGGACAGGCCACACCTGGGGACAGCTGGAGACCATTGTGAAGAGGACAGGCCACACCTGGGGACAGCTAGAGACCATTGTGAAGAGGACAGGCCACACCTGGGGACAGCTAGAGACCACTCTGAAGAGGACAGGCCACACCTGGGGACAGCTAGAGACCATTGTGAAGAGGACAGGCCACACCTGGGGACAGCTGAAGACCATTGTGAAGAGGACAGGCCACACCTGGGGACAGCTAGAGACCATTGTGAAGAGGACAGGCCACACCTGGGGACAGCTAGAGACCATTGTGAAGAGGACAGGCCACACCTGGGGACAGCTGGAGACCATTGTGAAGAGGACAGGCCACACCTGGGGACAGCTGGAGACTATTGTGAAGAGGACAGGCCACACCTGGGGACAGCTGGAGACCATTGTGAAGAGGACAGGCCACACCTAGGGACAGCTGAAGACCATTGTGAAGAGGACAGGCCACACCTGGGGACAGCTAGAGACCATTGTGAAGAGGACAGGCCACACCTGGGGACAGCTGGAGACCATTGTGAAGAGGACAGGACACAACTGGGGACCGTTGTGAAGAGAACAGGCCACACCTAGGGACAGCTGGAGACCATTGTAAAGAGGGCAGGCCACACCTGGGGACAGCTGAAGACCATTGTGAAGAGGACAGGCCACACCTGGGGACAGCTGGAGACCATTGTGAAGAGGACAGGACACAACTGGGGACAGCTGGAGACCATTGTGAAGAGGACAGGCCACACCTGGCACAGGATAGGGATGGCTGGAGAGTGATTGTTGATGGCCTACATCCCAGGTGGGGCAACAAGCGTAGATTAGGTGAGATGTGGAAGAGCATCATATTGGGAACAGTGCCTGGGCTTTTGTGATGATATCAAGATCATGCTGACAATGAGACTGATCGTTACTGTTGGCAGTTTTATATTACAGGGGAACAACACTTTGTGTCAGTGATTTAGTGTTGTTGCTGTTTGTTGTTTTTGTTGTTGTTACTTCAGCTTCTTTTGTCTGCACCCCTTGAAGGACCAAAGATGTATGAACAATTTTTACTCAGTTTTTTCCTCAACGGTGATGATGAGAATGACGTGATAATCAAAGTCTGAGAAAGCAGCTGAACAGTTCCATAGTGGTGTTCAGGTTGCTAATTCATACTTTGTTTCAGTTATTTGCCTTCTGTGTATCTTTCATTTTATCATATTTTAATGTATTTACTCATTTGTTGATTTATTTTATTTCTTTCTACTTTAATGTATAGAAATACCAACCTAGGGTATGCTGTCAAGGCCTGACCAGTGTGTCAGGTCTATGTGAAGGTCAGGCGTCTGCTCCTTGTTTTCTTGTCTTTTGGGTTTTTTTTTATTCTAAGCAGATGTGGTGTAGCATTTATGGATCATTCTGCACACTTTGACGTCTTCTTGAAACTGAAACTGAAATTGTTCAGACTACCATTGGAATTGAACCCTATCTAACCTGTTAGCGATCCATGATGGTGGTTTTGTGCCCCAGAATTGGGGACATCTTCATTTCTGTTGTTGGATGATGAAAAATGATGGTGGGGGTGATGAAGATTTAGGTTTGGTCTGCTTGATAAGGCTGCACTCTCATGACACATCCTGGGATCATCTGGGCAGGGAGATGCAGACACCTGCAGGGTTGGTCAGGAAATCAGGGCAACACTCTCAAGAGACAACATCCTTGAAGTGGATGACCCATGACTATGTGGTTACCAGTCTTCCCGTTTGTGCACATAGCACATTCAGCTCTGGGTATTAGCGAAAAGAAAGAAAGAAACAAAATCCTCTGATGGGATTTGTACCCCTGTCCTCCTAGGCTTATACCCATGTCTTCCCAGTCCTCAGTCCACAGCACTAACCACTTCACCAGGCAGTCCACAGCACTAACCACTTCACCAGGCAGTCCACAGCACTAACCACTTCACCAGGGAAGCTGTCTTCCCAGTCCTCAGTCCACAGCACTAACCACTTCACCAGGGAAGCTGTCTTCCCAGTCCTCAGTCCACAGCACTAACCACTTCACCAGGCAGTCCACAGCACTAACCACTTCACCAGGGTAGCTGTCTTCCCAGCCCTCAGTCCACAGCACTAACCACTTCACCAGGCAGTCCACAGCACTAACCACTTCACCAGGCAGTCCACAGCACTAACCACTTCACCAGGCAGTCCACAGCACTAACCACTTCACCAGGGTAGCTGTCTTCCCAGTCCTCAGTCCACAGCACTAACCACTTCACCAGGCAGTCCACAGCACTAACCACTTCACCAGGGTAGCTGTCTTCCCAGCCCTCAGTCCACAGCACTAACCACTTCACCAGGGAAGCTGTCTTCCCAGCCCTCAGTCCACAACACACTAACCACTTCACCAGGCAGTCCACAGCACTAACCACTTCACCAGGCAGTCCACAACACTAACCACTTCACCAGGGTAGCTGTCTTCCCAGCCCTCAGTCCACAGCACTAACCACTTCACCAGGCAGTCCACAGCACTAACCACTTCACCAGGCAGTCCACAACACTAACCACTTCACCAGGCAGTCCACAGCACTAACCACTTCACCAGGGTAGCTGTCTTCCCAGCCCTCAGTCCACAGCACTAAGTGATCAGTGTTGGACCTCTGACCCTGTGTTCACCAGTGATCAGTGTTGGACCTCTGATCCAGTGATCAGTGTTGGACCTCTGACCCTGTGTTCACCAGTGATCAGTGTTGGACCTCTGATCCAGTGATCAGTGTTGGACCTCTGACCCAGTGTTCACCAGGGATCAGTGTTGGACCTCTGATCCAGTGTTCACCAGGGATCAGTGTTGGACCTCTGATCCAGGGATCAGTGTTGGACCTCTGATCCAGTGTTCACCAGTGATCAGTGTTGGACCTCTGACCCAGTGTTCTTCCAGGGATCAGTGTTGGACCTCTGACCCTGTGTTCAGTGTTGGACCTCTGACCCTGTGTTCAGTGTTGGACCTCTGACCCTGTGTTCACCAGTGATCAGTGTTGGACCTCTGATCCAGTGTTCACCAGTGATCAGTGTTGGACCTCTGACCCAGTGTTCTTCCAGGGATCAGTGTTGGACCTCTGATCCAGTGATCAGTGTTGGACCTCTGACCCTGTGTTCACCAGTGATCAGTGTTGGACCTCTGACCCAGTGTTCACCAGTGATCAGTGTTGGACCTCTGATCCAGTGTTCACCAGTGATCAGTGTTGGACCTCTGACCCAGTGTTCACCAGGGATCAGTGTTGGACCTCTGATCCAGTGTTCACCAGGGATCAGTGTTGGACCTCTGATCCAGTGTTCAGTGTTGGACCTCTGACCCAGTGTTCACCAGGGATCAGTGTTGACCTTTGACCCAGTGTTCACCAGGGATCAGTGTTGACCTTTGACCCAGTGTTCACCAGGGATCAGTGTTGGACCTCTGACCCAGTGTTCACCAGGGATCAGTGTTCAAGGCCTTGTTCCGGCATGGTGTTGAGTTCTTGGGAAAGGCACTTGACTGATTTATCCTCCCAGGTGTGAATGGGTACCTGGCTTCAGTTGGAGAAGGGTCAAATGGCGGAAGGGGAGGATTAAGCCCCCATCTTCCTACACCAAGCCCCAGACAAAGTGGATATGATGAATTGACTGCCACTATGGCCATTAAAGGCAATGACACCTTCCACCTTTTCTACCTGATTCAGGTGGCCCTCATGATTATGCGGAGCAATGAGTGTATGACTATGAGTGATGCATGATTTTTACATGCTGTCGGAGCTTTGTGATGTGCCATTGATATCGTTTGTTGACCTGGCTGTATCGTCATCAGCATTGATTGACCTTTCTTTTTCTGTTCTTTTCTTTCTCCTTTCTTTCTACAATTTCCATCATCTTTTTTTTTCTGATTCATTGGAAGCGTTCCCTTTCTGATTAATGTTCTTGTCGTTCAGTGGATGGATTTGCGAATCAGTGTTGCCATTTTCCGTGTTGTTTGAAGATATTACAGAATCTTTAAAGTTTTGTTGTTGTTGTTTTTTTGTTTTTTTTAAGCATCTTTCCATTTTATCTGGACTGCAACATACAAAAAACTGGTAAGAAAAAAGGATGTAATATGCTCTGTGTATCTGCATTTGTAAGTGTATTTGCATGTGTATGTGTGTGTGTGTGTCTGTCTGTGTCACATAATACTCGATTAGTCTGATTTCTTTTCCAGATGGCTGGGTGCACAGTTTCAAAATCTATAGAAATTATTTTTATAATGTTTTATACAACCTTAGGGTAGGCTTTCAGGGCCAGACCACCACATTGGCTTTATGTCTAGGTCAAGCATCTGCCCCGTTGTTTCTTTGTCAAGTGGATGTGGTGTTGCACGTATGGATCAGTCTGTACACCTTGAATCCTCCATGAAACTGAAACTTCACGTTTGATGTTTGGGTTCTCACTAATATGAATACATTTCCACCAGTTTAGGCATGGCTTACATTTACAAGCCTAATCCTGTACGAGGCGGTCTTCCTTAGCTAGCCATTTATACAGCAACAAACAATAGATTATGGAATCTCTGAGATGTGACCTTGAAGTGTAAGGATAGGAGGATAACCATGAACATTTTTTGGTGTGTTTCTTGGTTTTGTTTTTAGTTTTTACTTGAATAAAAAAAACAACAACACATAGCTCTGATTTTTCCTCTTAAAAAATGAATGAGATGATAAACAGTAATCTCAGATATGTACAACAAATCATTGATGGACCACTTTAAATGTAAGAGTGCTAATGTCATCCGGACTTGCCATATTCGTTACTGTATATTTGCTAGCTGGGCAGCTTATTTTATGTCCCAGATTTTGCATACAATTATATATTATACAGAACCAGAACAAAAGATATATCATAATATAAGATGTATTACAGCATTCATTAATTGAAATAACATGTCAAGAATTAAAATGAAACTAAAAAAAAGCAAAAAAACAACCAAACCCATTTTCACATTCACATTCACATGCACACACACAAACACACACACACACACACACACACACTTACACATTGATTTTTCTGTTTTTTCAATGTTCAAGTCCTCATCATAACAGACTTGTTTTTACTTTCTTAAAAAAACAAAAAGAAAAAAGTGTAATAAGTGCCATCACTTTAATGCGCAAACATATCATGTAATGTTGCAATCTAAAAATTCCAAGGAAAATGATATGTGTACACATTTTCATTGCAATGTGTATGGTGAATTTTACATGTGTACTTAAAGATTGTTTCAGTATTACTCTTTTTTTTTTCTTTTTTTTTTAATTCCTTCACATTAAACCTAATTTTGAATGTGAATTATCAGTTTGAACAAAACCAAAAAAATGTTTCAGCATTACCTTTTTTCTTTTTAAATTCCTTCTCCTTTAACCTACTTTTGAATTTTGATTGATTAGTTTCAACAAAACTTGAACCATCAATGGAGAAAGTCTGGAAAAATTAATCAATACTGGGTTTTGAAAGAAGACTCACCCTTTTAAGACGTGTCACTGTTCTGGAGTATAGGTCATTCTCCAGGGTCTGTGATAGTGGAAACGACTGTGGAGGTAAAGACTCATAACGTCTCGTAGGTCTTGCCTTTACCTCCACTGCCATTTCCATTTATTACTTTTCCTGAAGAAGGAACTGAGGTCGGAACGTTGACACTTCTCTTCAAAGTGAGTCTTATGTCACAATGAACAGTTGTTCTTTTTTTTTTGTTCTTTTTTTTTATACAGACTTTCTCCATCTGTCAGTTTTACAGACTCTGCAGTCATCTTTTGAGTTTTCACAATATCTTTTTATCAATATATTAATATTATATATAAATAACTTTGAAATTAGTGATAATTTGGTCAATCCATATGTTTTGACATCTTTTTAAACATGTATAGATATTATTTCAGTGCTCAGAACTGGAACTCAGTTTGCTTCAGGTCTTGTGATAAATTCTGTTGTGTTGTAAAATAGATCTTCTTTCTTTTCTAATTGGTGATTGATTGATCTTGTGATCTATTACATATACAAGTATATAATCATATACATGTATGTGTTCCTGTGCAACTTTTTTTCAATGTTGTAATGTTTTTGACATGATTTATATTGTCTCGAACCTGCATAATATTCAATATTCAATGAATATGAGTTTGAAAAATCATTTCTGGTATTCATTTGATGAATGAGTGGAAAATATTTAATATGATGTTCACGTGAACATGTGTGTGTGTGGATGAGTGGTTGAATGCAGGCTTGTGTATGCACATGAGAGTGTGTGTTTGTTTGTGTGTGTGTGTGTGTGTGTGCGCGCGCGCATTTGCAAACATTGATGTGGCAGTCATTTACATCGTTTTAATTGAGACTTCCTTGAGAGAAAGAGAGACGCCCAACAAGCTGTGTGTGTGTGCGTGTGCTGAACACTGTATAAGGGAAACAACCGCTTTTTTCGTTAAACTAGGCAGCATAACAGAGTTGCTTCCCGTATGTAATGTGTCCTCATCCACCCCTCTCTCTCTCTCTCCCCTGCCCTCCTTCCCTCTCACTCAAAAACACATGCATGCACGCGCGCACACACACACACACACACATGCGTGTGTACACACAACACACACACATACAGAAGCATGCATGCGCATACTCAGCCCCCTTCCTTCCCCCCCCCCTCACACATAACACTGACACAGTTGTGAAAACATTTCCACCACTTTATTTTGCAGGCTATAATGTTTCGTTCATATGTGTGCAGCCGATGAACTCAATGCGCACAAAAACAAAACGAAAAAAACAAAACCAATCGACATATCAGAGAAACAGACTAGCTCCCATCACCACATGTGCACCAAGTGACGTCACTCCACACAGTCAGACAGCAGATGAGGAGGAATCCTACAGGACCAGCCGACCAAGGGCACGACAGGCCTTCCTCCCTACATGGACGCCAGGGTGGCGGAGATCCAAGACAGGTAGGAGCTGACACGGGTGTAGACACTGGGGTAGCTGGTGTCACAGCCAGACCTCCCGAAACTGGTCAGTCCGGTCACCGTCACTTTGCCCGTGTTGGGGTCAGGGGTGAAGAGAGGACCGCCGCTGTCACCCTGCAGACAGCACAGAGAAACATTGTGGAGTCAGACCCTGCTGCTTGAAGCACCACTGGTCACAAAGGGTTACTTCTTCTCCTTCCTCTTCTACTCCTCATTCTCCTCCTCCTCTTTCTTCTTCTTCTTCTTCTCCTCTTGAATTAATAACCGAAGTATCTGGCTTAATCTGTAAAAACACAACAAAAAACAACAACCGCGCTTATGAGAAAGAAAAGATGTAAAGTGACGTTGCAATATCTGGGTTAACCATTAAAAAAATCAGTACCTATCTATATCTTTTAATCATACAAAGAGGAATCGTAAACTCACGTTGCAAGCTCCGTGGACGCCGGTGGGGTCAAGGACACAGATGTTGGTGGTACGGACAGGGTTGAAGAAGATTCCCCACAGGCTGCGGCACTCGCTGTAGGTGATGGTGTTGATGGCAGCCTGCTTCAGGAAGCGAGCCACGTTGCCCGTGCCTGGTGTGCACGTTAGGTCGTCAGTGTGCTGTGCTGTGCTTTGCTGTGTAACACTGTGCTGTGCTGTCTTGTGCTTTGCTGTGCTGTGCTGTGTTGTTATGTGCTGTGTTGTGTCACAACAGATATTTCTGAGTGCATTTCGGACTGTTCTTTCTGCGGATATGTAGGGGAGGAGGGACCCGGGTCAGCGGATAGGACTCGATCCCCTGAAAACTCGCTTTCTAGTCGGGCTAATCCAGCACCGTCATTGCTTGTTAAGACTAGTCCAGCACCGTCATTGCTTGTTAAGACTAGTCCAGCACTGTCATTGCTTGTTAAGACTAGTCCAGCACCGTCATTGCTTGTTAAGACTAGTCCAGCACCGTCATTGCTTGTTAAGACTAGTCCAGCACCGTCATTGCTTGTTAAGACTAGTCCAGCACCATCATTGCTTGTTAAGACTAGTCCAGCACTGTCATTGCTTGTTAAGACTAGTCCAGCACCGTCATTGCTTGTTAAGACTAGTCCAGCACTGTCATTGCTTGTTAAGACTAGTCCAGCACCATCATTGCTTGTTAAGACTAGTCCAGCACCGTCATTGCTTGTTAAGACTAGTCCAGCACTGTCATTGCTTGTTAAGACTAGTCCAGCACCGTCATTGCTTGTTAAGACTAGTCCAGCAATGTCATTGCTTGTTAAGACTAGTCCAGCACCGTCATTGCTTGTTAAGACTAGTCCAGCAATGTCATTGCTTGTTAAGACTAGTCCAGCACCGTCATTGCTTGTTAAGACTAGTCCAGCAATGTCATTGCTTGTTAAGACTAGTCCAGCAATGTCATTGCTTGTTAAGACTAGTCCAGCACTGTCATTGCTTGTTAAGACTAGTCCAGCACCGTCATTGCTTGTTAAGACTAGTCCAGCACTGTCATTGCTTGTTAAGACTAGTCCAGCACTGTCATTGCTTAAGACTAGTCCAGCACTGTCATTGCTTGTTAAAACTAGTCCAGCAGTGTCATTGCTTGTTAAGACTAGTCCAGCACCGTCATTGCTTAAGACTAGTCCAGCACCGTCATTGCTTGTTAAGACTAGTCCAGCACCGTCATTGCTTGTTAAGACTAGTCCAGCACTGTCATTGCTTGTTAAGACTAGTCCAGCACCGTCATTGCTTGTTAAGACTAGTCCAGCACCGTCATTGCTTGTTAAGACTAGTCCAGCAATGTCATTGCTTGTTAAGACTAGTCCAGCACCGTCATTGCTTGTTAAGACTAGTCCAGCAATGTCATTGCTTGTTAAGACTAGTCCAGCAATGTCATTGCTTGTTAAGACTAGTCCAGCACTGTCATTGCTTGTTAAGACTAGTCCAGCACCGTCATTGCTTGTTAAGACTAGTCCAGCACTGTCATTGCTTGTTAAGACTAGTCCAGCACTGTCATTGCTTAAGACTAGTCCAGCACTGTCATTGCTTGTTAAAACTAGTCCAGCAGTGTCATTGCTTGTTAAGACTAGTCCAGCACCGTCATTGCTTAAGACTAGTCCAGCACCGTCATTGCTTGTTAAGACTAGTCCAGCACCGTCATTGCTTGTTAAGACTAGTCCAGCACCGTCATTGCTTGTTAAGACTAGTCCAGCACCGTCATTGCTTGTTAAGGCTAGTCCAGCACCGTCATTGCTTGTTAAGACTAGTCCAGCACCGTCATTGCTTGTTAAGGCTAGTCCAGCACCGTCATTGCTTGTTAAGGCTAGTCCAGCACCGTCATTGCTTGTTAAGACTAGTCCAGCACCGTCATTGCTTGTTAAGGCTAGTCCAGCACTGTCATTGCTTGTTAAGACTAGTCCAGCACCGTCATTGCTTGTTAAGACTAGTCCAGCACCGTCATTGCTTGTTAAGACTAGTCCAGCACCGTCATTGCTTGTTAAGACTAGTCCAGCACCGTCATTGCTTGTTAAGACTAGTCCAGCACCGTCATTGCTTGTTAAGGCTAGTCCAGCACCATCATTGCTTGTTAAGACTAGTCCAGCACCGTCATTGCTTGTTAAGACTAGTCCAGCACCGTCATTGCTTGTTAAGACTAGTCCAGCACTGTCATTGCTTGTTAAGACTAGTCCAGCACCGTCATTGCTTGTTAAGACTAGTCCAGCACCATCATTGTCCACATCATCACCATGTTGTGTGTCAGTGTGTTTGTGTCTTGTTCCTGATGTTTGAAGCGGCACCATTTGCTGACACTAATATCATAATCATTATCGGGAAAACGATCATCACTTTTCAGAATCGTCGTCATCATTATCACCATCATTGTCCTTGCTCCCGTCATCGTTATCGATGTTGTGTTTGTTTCCATCGTCGCCTACACATTGGGACAAGTATCGCAAGAGGAATGGATGAATTATTGTTGTTATCATTATCATCATCATAGTTGTCATCGTTATCATCAACCACTTACAAGTTCAAGAGAAAACAGACACACACACACACACACACACACACACACACACACACACACACACAGACCTGACAGCCGGCCCCAGCCAGTGATGGTGGAGGGGAGGTTGGCGTATTCGTTGGAGTTGTCTGGGGGGAGGGTGGAGGGCTGGCAGGTGGGACCCAGAACTAGGGGTGTGGACAGACGGATGACGGCGATGTCGTTGGGGAATCCGTTAGCGTTGGGGTCGTAGTTCTCGTGCTGAACAAAAGCCACGGAGAAGAAAATATAGGGTTCACAAAAAGGCAAGGACCACTTGGTTACCCCGACACCCCGTCTGTTCTTACTGGGTGGGTAGTGAGGAATGGCAATGAACGTACAGTGAGGGATGGCAATGAACGTACAGTGAGGGATGGCAATGAACGTACAGTGAGGGATGGCAATGAACGTACAGTGAGGGATGGCAATGAACGTACAGTGAGGGATGGCAATGAACGTACAGTGAGGGATGGCAATGAACGTACACAGTGAGGGATGGCAATGAACGTACACAGTGAGGGATGGCAATGAACGTACAGTGAGGGATGGCAATGAACGTACGTAGTGAGGGATGGCAATGAACGTACAGTGAGGGATGGCAATGAACGTACAGTGAGGGATGGCAATGAACGTACAGTGAGGGATGAATGAACGTACAGTGAGGGATGGCAATGAACGTACAGTGAGGGATGGCAATGAACGTACAGAGAGGGATGGCAATGAACGTACAGTGAGGGATGGCAATGAACGTACAGTGAGGGATGAACGTACAGTGAGGGATGGCAATGAACGTACAGTGAGGGATGGCAATGAACGTACAGTGAGGGATGGCAATGAACGTACAGTGAGGGATGGCAATGAACGTACAGTGAGGGATGGCAATGAACGTACAGTGAGGGATGGCAATGAACGTACAGTGAGGGATGGCAATGAACGGGCAATGAACGTACAGTGAGGGATGGCAATGAACGTACAGTGAGGGATGGCAATGAACGTACAGTGAGGGATGGCAATGAACGTACAGTGAGGGATGGCAATGAACGTACAGTGAGGGATGGCAATGAACGTACAGTGAGGGATGGCAATGAACGTACAGTGAGGGATGGCAATGAACGTACGTAGTGAGGAATGGCAATGAACAATGAACGTACATAGTGAGGGATGGCAATGAACGTACAGTGAGGGATGGCAATGAACGTACACAGTGAGGGATGGCAATGAACGTACAGTGAGGGATGGCAATGAACGTACAGTGAGGGATGGCAATGAACGTACAGTGAGGGATGGCAATGAACAATGAACGTACAGTGAGGGATGGCAATGAACGTACATAGTGAGGGATGGCAATGAACGTACAGTGAGGGATGGCAATGAACGTACAGTGAGGGATGGCAATGAACAATGAACGTACAGTGAGGGATGGCAATGAACGTACAGTGAGGGATGACAATGAACGTACAGTCAGGGATGGCAATGAACGTACAGTCAGGGATGGCAATGAACGTATACAGTGAGGGATGGCAATGAACGTACAGGGTCCACAAAAAGGTAATGACCACTTGGGAACAGGAAAAATAAAGTAGGGAAGAAAGGATGGTCACTGTGACATATAACATTACATCCTCTTACGGTGCCATGCTTTGAGTTACCTTTCCAAGACGAACGGAAACACTTGCTAAATTGGAAAGTGACACTTTCTGTATATTATCATATAACATTTTCTTTTCTTTTTTTTGGGGGGGGGGGGAGGGGGAGAGGATGCAGGTGGAGGGAGGAGTGGCGTGTCTGTGTGTGTGTGTGTGTGTGTGTGTACCTTCACGATGGCAGCAGCAGTAGACACCTGCCAGTTGCTGTCCGGTTTAAGGATGTCGTGGGCTCCACACACCACGCTGAATCTGGACACGGCACTGCACACATCCAGTGAAGGAAATGGGAACGGTACTCACGGTGAAACACGTGCACACAGCTATCGTGTTCAGACATCCTCTTGGAAGACGGAATGTGGCTACATTTATGGAGGGTTTAAAAGTGTGCTTTTGTGTGTTTGTTGTGTACGTATCAGGTGATAGCCATTCCAATCTCCTGTTTTCTGACAAATGAAAACTAAGCAAACAATGAAGGGAGGGAACTCTTCTTAACATCATCAGGACGTGCAGACTGTGACGAGGTGATCATATCACAGCAAGGAACATTTCCAGTTCTGCCTCAAACTGAAAAGAAAGAGTATAGGTCCCATTGCCTGTTACTACAACTGGGGCAGTGAATTCATATCCACTGTTTCTAGGGCTGGGCACAGGAAGGCAGTGAATTCATATCCACTGTTTCTAGGGCTGGGCACAGGAAGGCGGTGAATTCATATCCACTGTTTCTAGGGCTGGGCACAGGAAGGCAGTGAATTCATATCTACTGTTTCTAGGGCTGGGCACAGGAAGGCAGTGAATTCATATCCACTGTTTCTAGGGCTGGGCACAGGAAGGCAGTGAATTCATATCTACTGTTTCTAGGGCTGGGCACAGGAAGGCAGTGAATTCATATCCACTGTTTCTAGGGCTGGGCGCAGGAAGGCAGTGAATTCATATCCACTGTTTCTAGGGCTCAGCACAGGAAGGCAGTGAATTCATATCCACTGTTTCTAGGGCTGGGCACAGGAAGGCGGTGAATTCATATCCACTGTTTCTAGGGCTGGGCACAGGAAGGCAGTGAATTCATATCCACTGTTTCTAGGGCTGGGCACAGGAAGGCAGTGAATTCATATCCACTGTTTCTAGGGCTGGGCACAGGAAGGCAGTGAATTCATATCCACTGTTTCTAGGGCTGGGCACAGGAAGGCAGTGAATTCATATCCACTGTTTCTAGGGCTGGGCACAGGAAGGTGGGGTTTAATTCTGTCTTTCCGCCGTTTTAACCTTCCTTAACTGAAGTCGGGTACCCATTCACATCTGGTAGGAACGAGGAAAATCGGAGTCAAGTGCTTTGTTTTCCCCAAGGACAGGACACCTTGCAGAAATGGGGGCTCGAACCCTGGTTCCTGGAGAACACTGGTCCACAGGTCCAACGTCTGACTGGTTCTGTCACGGCACCTCTGTGCCAAGGACAGGACACGTAAAGATCTGACCAGTGACCAACCTCTGTGCCAAGGACAGGACACGTAAAGATCTAACCAGTGACCAACCTCTGTGCCAAGGACAGTACACGTAAAGATCTGACCAGTGACCAACCTCTGTGCCAAGGACAGGACACGTAAAGATCTGACCAGTGACCAACCTCTGTGCCAAGGACAGGACACGTAAAGATCTGACCAGTGACCAACCTCTGTGCCAAGGACAGGACACGTAAAGATCTAACCAGTGACCAACCTCTGTGCCAAGGACAGGACACGTAAAGATCTGACCAGTGACCAACCTCTGTGCCAAGGACAAGACACGTAAAGATCTGACCAGTGACCAACCTCCATGAAACGAAGAGAGAAAGAGGGAGAGAGACAGACATAGATACAATGACAGAGGGGAAGAGAGATAGAGGGGGGAGAGAGAGAAGGGAGAGACATAGAGGGGAGAGAGATATAGAGGGGGTAAGAGAGAGAGAGGGAGAGAGAGATAGAAGGGGTATAGAGAGATAGATAGAGGGGGTAGAGAGATATATAGAAGGGAGAGTCAGATAGACAGACAGACAGACGTACTAGCCATCGAAGTCGACACAGTGGGCGGCAGTGAGGGCGAAGTTCTCATTGAGGACGACAGCTCCACAGATGTGAGAGTTGTCCAGCTGCAGAGACAGTTGCCATGGCCACGAGTTGGGCTCCGCCACTATGCCGTTCACTATGCGACCTGACAGCCTGCTCTCCCCTGTCACACACACACACACACACACACACACACACACAATGAAGATAAATTGTCTACGAGATGTTCATTTTGTAACCATTATTCTTTCTCCACAATATATTTTGTTGCCTTGTTTTCTTCCTGCTCGTTACTTGATCCTTCTTGGGCAGCTGTGGGAAGTTATTGGACGGTGACTGTTGCCCGCTCTGACAGAGAACACCTCTGGACTAGGGTTGGTGTCACTGGGGAGGAAAAGTTATTCCATTGAAATATCGAGGTGTCCACAGGGGACAGAACTGCTGTTCCATCAGACACACAATGATCTCCCTCCTCAGGGAATAATTGAAATGGACCCTAGTTGTTGTCTTTGAAGTTGTTGTGACATCAGGCATACAATTAGCTCTCTCCCTTAAAAAGAATTCAGATGCGTACTTGTGACTGTCTTTGAAATGTTTAAAATGTACTCGTTCTCTCATTTCTTTCCCTTTAATTCTCTTTGTGTGTTTTTCATGCATATCTATCGTTATTCATCACACACACACACACACACACACACACACACACACACACACACACACACACAGAGCCATTTAGTGTTATTTGTCTAGTGGCCAGTGAGACGTTTACCTACAACAAAATACACTACCAAGCACTAAAATAAAAGATACATACACGACGAATGACTGAATAAAACGAGAACTAAGTGACAGCCAACTCACCAGCAGCGAAGAGAAGGCAGACGATGAGAGATGACAGCAACATGATGGCTGGAGACAGGCCTCTGTGTGCACAGCAAGAACCAGTGCAGCAACCCTGAGTTGGACACCACTGACCAGCGGTCACTTAAATAGCCAGCGGCTGTCCACTGCAGGGTCCTTGACTGGGGGTACAGCTGACCATAGGGGGGTTATTCTCACGTCATTAGCACCACGCGTGCACACACACACACACACACACACACACACACACACACACACACACACACACAGATGCCTGTCCATCATAAACACAACGTTGTGGTCGTGCCTTGAGGGAAGGAGACACACAATTGACACACACACACTCACCAGCTGGGGAAGAGCACACATGGTGATGAAACCACACGCAAAGTTGTCCAATAAACATGGTAAGAGGTGAGGAAGATCTGTGGTCAGTGAGATAGGTGGCGATGAGGAGCAATACACCGTCACTCCCTCTTGACCACAGGTAACCCACAGGTAGATCGTGACCCGGTGATGACCCTCACGAGGTGTCCACCTGATCAGCTGACCACAGGAGAACTTGGGAAGCCGTGCAGCTGGATGTCACCTGATCCCCCTCCCCTCCCCCCAAACCCCTCACGTGTCCAGCTGTTGACCGATGTCCTGGTGTATATAAAGAGCTGGGTGGCGGGGGTTCATCTCCCCATTAGAACGCCAGATAGACAGACCCCAGCCTCACACCAACAGCCAGGACTGTCCCTCCAGGCAGAAGGCAAGATGACCGACATCACCTGCAGCCAGACAGAGGCAGGACACAGAACAGAGGACTATGGACGTCTCTTGTTGAAGGCCTATACCCCAGGAGGGGTGAAAGGTCAAAGAAGGTAAGTTCAAGCATACCAGGAGGAACTTAAGAAGCAATATAAACTGTACATTGTTTAGAATTATGATTAAATGTCTTTGAAAGGAAGTTGAACGTCGTTGATCGAATGGTCTAAGTAAACAAAAGTATATATATGCGTGTGTATGTATAATTATATGTATGTATGTATATGTGTATACATATATATGTGTGTCTGTATAGAAACGTGTGTATATAAACATATATAAACATAATAAGTGCTACAAAATGCCCATTTTTTTTTATCTTACTCCAATCCAAAATGTGCTCTTCTCTCTCTCTCTCTCTCTCTCTCTCTCTCTCTCTCTCTCTCTTGTCTTTTTATATAATACTTCTTCTTCTTCTTCTTCTTTTCCTCCTCCTCCTCTTTATTATAATTTCAACATTCCTCTGTTATGTGTGCGTGTGTGTGCGTGTGTGTGTGTGTGTGTGTGTGTTGTAGGCTTTTTTCCTTTACATTTTTTTTCATATAAAGTGTGTATTTTTTCTGTTTTTTTGTTATTAAAATAACAATTAAAAGAAACAAAAACCACCAGTGTGGTGGGCATGCCGGCCGCCATCTTGTCAGGAGCTTTCACTGTCACCACCCACCGGGTTGCACGGGCTGACATCTCGTGAGAAAAGTACGAATCTCGTGAACCAACTCTGACGCGAACACAAATCAGGATGCAGCTGCTTTCTCCTTTATTAACATATTCCCTCCTTCCTGCCCCTTAAGTGCCTATCCACACACACACACACACACACACACACATGATTACAGAGACATTCCCGATTCAGTTTTTGTATATTACGAGGTCGAGCCGTCTTCGTGGTTTTTGCCCTCGGTCTCCTGTGCCGCCATTGTGCTTCAAGCCCAAGTCGGACTGAAGTGGTGGTGGTTGTCTTTGCGTTCAGCTGGGAAGATGTCGGATTCCTCTTCATATGTCTACACAAGCTTCCGAGGTGAGGCAACACACTCACACACACACACACACACACACACAGAGCAGAGAGAGAGAGTATGCGTGAAAAGAGAGGCAGATACAAAGACAGAGAGAGAGAGAGCTGGCATTACTACACAAGATACAAAGTGACAGAATAGTCAACATGATGACTGCGGTCACAACGATGGAAGTAGAAGAACCCACACTCTCCACCAGCTGTTTGTTCACATGAAAACCAGCGACGGCATATAGATGCCTACACAAATTTACGACTGACTTCTTGTTCTCTCTCCACGCACACGAGTGTTTGATAACCCCAGTCACTCTCGGCTCACAAGTTATGTATACATGAGAACGAGATCAGTAGGACACTCCCCTGAAGTATGTGTGTGCAACATATAACATCATCATCAACATGTGGAGTGATGGCCTAGAGGAAACGCGTCCGCGTAGGAAGCGAGAGAATTTGAGCGCGCTGGTTCGAATCACGATCAGCTGCCGATATTTTCTCCCCCTTTACTAGACCTTGAGTGGTGGCCTGGACGCTAGTCATTCGGATGAGACGATAAACCGAGGTCCCGTGTGCAGCATGCACTTAGCGCACGTAAAAGAACCCACGGCAACAAAAGGGTTGTTCCTGGCAAAATTCTGTAGGAAAATCCACTTCCATAGGAAAAACAAATAAAAGTGCACGCAGGAAAAAAATTTTAAAAAATGGGTGGCGCTGTAGTATAGCGACGCGCTCTCCCTGGGGAGAGCATCCCGAATTTCACACAGAGAAATATGTTGTGATAAAAAGAAATACAAATACAAATACAAAACAACAATAGCAACAACAACAGCAACATCGACAACACCACTGCTGAAGAGAGAAATGAGAACCTGTCGCTTTTTCATACCGATTAATGATCAATAGGTATGTATATATATCTTACATTCATAACTTTCCTGAGCTATTGCCTTTAGGTTGAATTGTTTATCATACCGATTGTGTGGTTCTTTTTGTTTTCATCAGTCACGTATTAATCCACTGCGGTGGTAATCATTTTATTTGTTTTTTGAGTATTTATTTATAGGTCTATTGTTTATTGCGTTTGTTACTTTATCCGTTAGTGTATTTGATCATTGATTATGCACGTATGAATATATATATATATATATATATATATATATAATCTTTGTGTTTTTTGTTGTTGTTGTTTTTTGTTTTGTTGTGTGTGTGTGTGTGTGTGTGATCATAATGTAACGTACATACTTTCTCAACTCACTCATAGCTTACTGTGCTTTATCTCAACATCAGCTCTATCTCACCCCACATTATTTGAATAGTTTGCACACGCCGAACAAAGAATTTCTTCTGTACCTGTAAAGAAACAATAGACAAGTGTTGAAGTTTGAGTCTTGAGTCTTTTCCTCCACTGATGTTTCCATTTGTCACTGCCCCTGAAGAAAAAGATAATAATGGTCAGAAACGTTGATGTTTCTTTTCAAAATGAGTCTCATTTCACAACGTACACTTGTTGGACTTTTACAGACTTTCTCCACTTCAGTTTTATAGACTCGGCAGTCCTCTTTTGTTTTATCACCGTACCTGAATATAAAGTACAGATGTGGAAGGACAAATAAAATGAAGCAATATACCTACTACCACCCAAAAACCATCTGTCTCGTGTCCACACTTGAAGCTCACGTCACGACAGAGGTTTCTTGCCTCCTCCATCCTTCTACCGAGTTGTATTTGTTTTACACCTGAGAAACTGATCACCTGCTGCAAAGACCTCGCCTTGCCCTGGCTATTTATTGAACCCAGAACCAGCACACACCATTCGGTCTGTTGCTGACGGCGAGGGACAGACTCTGAGGGTGAAAGTCTTTGCTGCAGAAACCAACACCTCCAGCCATGTTCCTGTGTGCTGCCTTTCTGCTGTCGTTAGTCTGGTGTCTGGGTGAGAGTGTGTGTGTTTGTCTCTTTGTCTGTGTCATGTTTCGCGGAATACTTACGGCGTTACGTGATGCATCTTTACTAAACATTTGCTCTTCTTCTTCTTCTGCTTTCGTGGGCTTCAACTCCCACGTTCACTCGTATATACGCGAGTGGGCTTTTTACGTGTATGACCGTTTTTACCCCGCCATGTAGGCAGCCATACTCCGCTTTCGGGGGTGTGCATGCTGGGTATGTTCTTGTTTCCATAACCCACCGAACGCTGACATGGATTACAGGATCTTTAACGTGCGTATTTGATCTTCTGCTTGCGTATACACACGAAGGGGGTTCAGGCACTGGCAGGTATGCACATATGTTGACCTGGGAGATCGTAAAAATCTCCACCCTTTACCCACCAGGCGCCGTCACCGTGATTCGAACCCGGGACCCTCAGATAGAAAGTCCAACGCTTTAACCATTCGGCTATGGCGCCCGTCTAAACATTTGCTCAAAGCTGAACACAACCGTCCTGGTTGCATAAATTGAACAGCTCCTTTTGATAAAGAAAAAAAAAAAGTTTGAAATATACGTCGTGTGGAGCGTGAGTTTGGTGTGAGTTCACGAATTATGATCGTGGCTGTTTTGATACAATCAAATTTTCGTCAGTCTGGTTCTGAGCCCAGAACAGTCCTCTTGTGGAGATGTCCTCGTACTGCTCTGGGTCTGAAGGAGCCATTCTCGTGAAACAGAAGATGAAGACAGAGAACAAAATAGAATAAGTAAAAGAAGAAGACGGAGAAGGAGACGGGGAAGGATAAGGGAAACGGAAGAGGAGGAGGAGGAAGAAGAAGACGATGGAGAAGAGAACAATGAAGTAGAATGAGAGGGGGGGGGAGAAGAAGAAGAAGTGGGAGAAGGAGAAGAAGACAATGACGGAGAGGATAAGCAAGACGGAGAAGGAGGAGAAGACAATGACGGAGAGGAGGAGCAACACGGAGAAGGAGGAGAAGACAATGACGGAGAGGAGGAGCAAGACGGAGGAGAAGACAATGACGGAGAGGAGGAGCAAGACGGAGAAGGAGGAGAAGACAATGACGGAGAGGAGGAGCAAGACGGAGAAGGAGGAGAAGACAATGACGGAGAGGAGGAGCAAGACGGAGAAGGAGGAGAAGACAATGACGGAGAGGAGGAGCAAGACGGAGATGGAGAAGAAGACAATGACGGAGAGGAGGAGCAACACGGAGAAGGAGGAGAAGACAATGACGGAGAGGAGGAGCAAGACGGAGAAGGAGGAGAAGACAATGACGGAGAGGAGGAGCAATACGGAGGAGAAGACAATGACGGAGAGGAGGAGCAACACGGAGATGGAGGAGAAGACAATGACGGAGAGGAGGAGCAATACGGAGGAGAAGACAATGACGGAGAGGAGGAGCAACACGGAGAAGAAGGAGGAGACAATGACGGAGAGGAGGAGCAATACGGAGATGGAGGAGAAGACAATGACGGAGAGGAGGAGCAACACGGAGAAGGAGGAGAAGAAAACGGAGACGAAGACGGCTGAGGAGAGAGGAAGAGAAGCGGAAGAAGAGAGAACTGGAAGAGGAAGGGAGATGTAGAAGGAGAGGAAGAAGAGTAAGAAGTATGGGTTTTTTTTGTATGTTGGTACCAGGACTGACCAACTCTGTGTGTGTGTGTGTGTGTGTGTGTGTGTGTGTGTGTGTGTGTGTGTGTGTGTGTGTGTGTGTGTAAGCGTGTGTGTGTGTGTGTGTGTGTGTGTGTGTGTGTGTGTGTGTGTGTGTGTATTTATGGATATTTGTAAAACAAACGACTTTTGTGTTTAATCTAAAGCTTAAAGAATATCACCGCAGTAGACTTCTATCTGTTATGGGTGAAATGGAGCGGATATAGTTGTGTGAACGCGAGTAGGTGTGTGAACCACAACAATAATACATACTGCTACTACTACTACTACTACTGTATGTATGATAGTCGTGTTCGACTATGCCCATCAGAACAGCAAAGGAGGTAACTGCTGTCCCAACTATCTGGCCTAGAATTTTTTTTATAGTATAGAGTGCCTTGCCCAAGTTACATCCCCACTCTTTCAGCCAAGAGAGTTTAAGGACAGTCGGCATTGGGATGGTTCACAAAGGCCAATTAGCCCTCAAGGCTGCAGCACTAAGAGCCAGTGCAATTTTGCCCCCTAGTTTGAGAGTCATAGTCCTTCACAAAAGACAAAGCTGTAAATGGTTTCCCATAGCAACAGATAAACCGATTGACAATACAGCTCTCACTTTGCTGTTGGCCCAGCTGAAAACTTATGTCAATCTGTGATAATTATAAGCAGAGTGTTGAGCTATTACTACTACTACTACAACTACTACTACTACTAATGATGATGATAATGATAACACTACTACTGATGATACTGCTACTAATGATGATGATGATAGGCCCACTGTATGTGACAGGGGAGAGCAGCGCGTCCAATCGAATTGTGAACGGGGTGGAGGTGGAGCCCAACTCGTGGCCATGGCAACTGTCTCTGCAGCTGGACAACTCTCACATCTGTGGAGCTGTCGTCCTCAATGAGAACTTCGCCCTCACTGCCGCCCACTGTGTCGACTTCAACTAGTAGGTGTTCTGCCTGTCTACATTGACTAGAGGGTGTTCTGCCTGTCTACATTGACTAGAGGGTGTTCTGTTTGTCCACTCTAATTAGTAGGTTTTTTGTCGACTTCAAATAGTAGGTTGTCTATATATCCACTTTGACTAGAGGGTGTTCTGTTTGTCCACTTTGATAAGTAGTTTTTTTGTCGACTTCAACTAGTAGGTTGTCTATATGTCCACTGACAAGTAGGTGTTCTGTCTGTCCACTTTGACTAGTAAGTGTTCTGTCTGTCAACTTTGACTAGTAGGTGTTCTGTCTGTCCACTTTGACTAGTAGGTGTTCTGTCTGTCCACTTTGACTAGAGGGTGTTCTGTCTGTCCACTTTGACTAGTGGGTGTTCTGTCTGTCCACTTTGACTAGTAGGTGTTCTGTCTGTCCACTTTGACTAGAGGGTGTTCTGTCTGTCCACTTTGACTAGTAGGTGTTCTGTCTGTCCACTCTGACTAGAAGGATTCTGTCTGTCCACTTTGATAAGTGGGGTTTTTTGTCGACTTCAACTAGTAGGTTGTCTGTATGTCCATTTTGACTAGAGGGTGTTCTGTCTGTCCACTTTGACTAGTGGGTGTTCTGTCTGTCCACTTTGACTAGTGGGTGTTCTGTCTGTCCACTTTGACTAGAGGATGTTCTGTCTGTCCACTTTAGTTCAATCAATCAATCAATCAATCAATCAAAAACACTTTATTAATCCACATGGAAATTAAGCTGTGCAATTAAGTTGTGTAGGGTTTTTGTCCGTCGACTTCAACTAGTAGCTGTTCTGCCAACTTTACTCACATGTTCTGTCTGTCGACTTCAACTAGTAGCTGTTCTGCCAACTTTACTCACATGTTCTGTCTGTCGACTTCAACTAGTAGCTGTTCTGCCAACTTTACTCACATGTTCTGTCTGTCGACTTCAACTAGTAGCTGTTCTGCCAACTTTACTCACATGTTCTGTCTGTCGACTTCAACTAGTAGATGTTCTTACTGATAGATGTTCTATCGACTTGAGCTAGTGTGTGTTCTGTTCGTTGATTTGAACTGGTTGGTGTTCTCTCTGTTCTCTTTAGCTAGTAGGTGTTTCGTCCGTGTGTGTGTGTGTGTGTGTGTGTGTGTGTGTGTGTGTGTGTGTGTGTGTGTGTGTGTGTGTGTGCGCAGTGCTTCCTCAAGGTTCAGCGTGGTGTGTGGAGCCCACGACCTGAGGTCCACAGAGAACACACAGGTGTCTGTGGCTGCCGACATCAGAAAGGTGCATATATATATATATATTCATATATATATATATATATATATATATATATATATATATATATTCACAAATGCACACACACACACACACATGAACCCATTTGCACATAAATATCCAGATTTACACATATGTACACAAATTTTACACACAAACATGCACATAAATACATATATACAAGTACACACACATATACACACATACAAACATACACACACACATACAAAAATAGACAGACACACACACATGATGATACGAATACCAACATAGCTCCTATCCTCGGTCGGAGACCAAGCTCTAAGCCCTTTACAAACTGGAGTCATTGCACAACAGGCTGCCTACCCTGGTAGAGCCGACTGACAGCTGCCATCGGGCGCTCATCATTCGTTTCCTGTGTCATTCAGTCAGGTTTCAGTCACGCACACATACTCGTATAGACATGTAACATTTTACGTGTATGACCATTTTCTTTATTTGCCCCTCCAAAGAGGCAGATATACTCCGTTTTCAGGGGTGTGCATGCTGGGTATGTTTTTTGTGTGCATAACCCACCGAACGCTGACACGGATAACAGAATCCTTAACGTGCGTATTTCTGCGTGCGTGTACACACTAAGGGGTTTCAGGCACTATCAGGTCTGCACATCTGTTGACCTGGGAGATCGGGAAAAAATGTCCACCCTTTACCTAGCAGATTCGAACCCGGGACCCTGAGATTGAAAGTCCAACGCTATAACCACTCAGCTGTCGCTCCAGTCGCCCATCGTGGCATCACTGAAAGGGTTAACTATCACGTGTGGTATCACCGAAAGGGTTAACTGTCACGTGTGGCATCACTGAAAGGGTTAACTGTCACGTGTGGCATCACTGAAAGGGTTAACTATCACGTGTGGCATCACTGAAAGGGTTAACTGTCACGTGTGGCATCACTGAAAGGGTTAACTATCACGTGTGGCATCACTGAAAGGGTTAACTGTCACGTGTGGCATCACTGAAAGGGTTAACTGTCACGTGTGGCATCACTGAAAGGGTTAACTATCACGTGTGGTATCACCGAAAGGGTTAACTGTCACGTGTGGCATCACTGAAAGGGTTAACTGTCACGTGTGGCACCACTGAAAGGGTTAACTGTCACGTGTGGCATCACTGAAAGGGTTAACTGTCACGTGTGGCATCACTGAAAGGGTTAACTATCACGTGTGGCATCACTGAAAGGGTTAACTGTCACGTGTGGCATCACTGAAAGGGTTAACTGTCACGTGTGGCACCACTGAAAGGGTTAACTGTCACGTGTGGCATCACTGAAAGGGTTAACTGTCACGTGTGGCATCACTGAAAGGGTTAACTGTCACGTATGGCATCACTGAAAGGGTTAACTATCACGTGTGGCATCACTGAAAGGGTTAACTGTCACGTATGGCATCACTGAAAGGGTTAACTGTCACGTGTGGCACCACTGAAAGGGTTAACTGTCACGTGTGGCATCACTGAAAGGGTTAACTGTCACGTGTGGCATCACTGAAAGGGTTAACTATCACGTGTGGCATCACTGAAAGGGTTAACTGTCACGTGTGCAGCACGAGAGTTACAGTGGCAGTGCCCTGGGGTTCCCCAACGACATCGCCGTCATCCGTCTGTCCACACCCTTTGTTCTGGGTCCCACCTGCCAGCCCTCCACCCTCCCCCCAGACAACTCCAACGATTACGCCAACCTCCCCTCCACCATCACTGGCTGGGGCCGCATCTCTGGTGGGTGGGGGGGAAGGGGAGGTGGTGGGGGCTGGGATAGGGGGTATGATGTGTGTGTGTGGGTGGGGGTTTTAAGTGTGGATGTGTGGGTGTGGGTGGGGGGGTTGGGGTGTGTTGGCGGGGTCTAGAGGAGGGGGTATGGGGTGGGGGTGGGTTCAACTTTTGGTGGAAGGGCATTCAGACAAATACCGACAAATCAAACAATAAGCAGTAACTGTTCTGGGTCAAGAAACAGATCAATGTTTTGAAAGAAAGTCTTGGGGCTCCTGTCTTGATACCGCTACTGTGATACTGATGATTTGAATCGTGCAGCCTGTTGCTCAGCCCATTACAAGATGATGACGACAACGACGACAATGACGATGACTGTTGCTTTGATGTTTTTCATGATAACCATCCTTCACTGACTGCTGTTGACGTGTCAGAGCCATTTCCATCTTCATCACTGCTGTTGACGTGTCAGAGTCATTTCCATCTTCATCACTGCTGTTGACGTGTCAGAGTCATTTCCATCTTCATCACTGCTGTTGACGTGTCAGAGCCATTTCCATCTTCATCACTGCTGTTGACGTGTCAGAGTCATTTCCATCTTCATCACTGCTGTTGACGTGTCAGAGTCATTTCCACCTTCATCACTGCTGTTGACGTGTCAGAGCCATTTCCATCTTCATCACTGCTGTTGACGTGTCAGAGCCATTTCCATCTTCATCACTGCTGTCGTTTTCTATTATATGTGACTTTCCTACCGCACAGTAACAAACTTTCTTAATAATGATGACGACGACTACGACGATGACATCGATGGTGATGACGATGATGACGACGACTACGACCTTGACGATGGCGATGATGATGATGACGATTATCCTAATCGTGATGACGACGACGACGGTGATGACGACGAGGAGGAGGACGAGGACAATGACGATGATGACGACGACGATGATGGTGATTACTACGACGATGACGAGGAGGAGGACGACGAGGACAATGACGATGATGATGATGGCGATGTTCAGGGGGCGGACGGCCGGCCAACGTTCTGAAGCACGCGCCCATCCAGACCCTGAGCCACAGCCAGTGCCGCCAGAAGTACGGCATCTTCTTCAACCCCATCAGGACCACGCACATCTGTGTCTTCGACTCCACGGGCCGTCACGGAGCCTGCAACGTACGTTCACCGGCACTGTCTGTTTGTGGTTCAGCCTCAGGGGGGCGCAATAGCCGAGTGGTTAAGCGTTGGACCATCAATCTGAGGGTCCCGGGTTCGAATCTCGTTAACGGCGCCTGATAGGTAATTGATGGAGATTTTTCCGATCTCCCAGGTCAACATATGTGCAAACCCGCTTGTGTCTGAACCCCCTTCGTGTGTATACGCATGCAGAAGATCAGATACGCACGTTAAAGATCCTGTAATCCATGTCAGCGTTCGGTGGGTTATGAAAACAATAACACATCCAGCATGCACACCCCCCAAAACGGAGTATGGCTCCTTCATGGCGGGGTAAAAACGGTCATACACGTAAAAGCCCACTCGTGTATATCCGAGTGAGCGTGGGAGCTGCAGCCCACAAACGCAGAAGAAGAAACCTCATGGAGCTGTCACAGATCACTGCCAACAGATCGTCACACTTTGTGTGGCTCAGCCTGCCGTCTTCACTCAAACCTCACACGACGTGTAGACTCGCACGCAACACTCGCAGTCTGACTTCACTCCAACCCAGGGATAAACACCGGGATCAATTCAATTCAAACGATTCAAAGAAAAGTATATAACTTTGTCCATATTTCCCCTCCAGGGATAAATACTACTACTACTACTACTACTACTACTAATAATAATAATAATAATAATAATAATGATGGTATTTGTGGGGCGCCACACAGAACTATTCACCAGATTATTCTGTCAGTCAGTTGTCTGTCAAATCCTCGTTCTCTACAAATGGTTTTCCTTCCCACTCTGCAATGTTGTCTGTCAAATCCTCGTTCTCTGCAAATGGTTTTCCTTCCCACTCTGCAATGTTGTCTGTCAAATCCTCGTTCTCTGCAAATGGTTTTCCTTCCCACTCTGCAATGTTGTCTGTCAAATCCTCGTTCTCTACAAATGGTTTTCCTTCCCACTCTGCAATGTTGTCACTCCATCGTTTCTTCTCCCTTCCCCCCAGTCTCCCTCCCTCAGCAGTTCTTTGGAGGAGGTGTCATGGTGAGGCCATTGGATCTTGATACGTAGCTTTCTTTTCTTCACTGATGTCAGCAGATCTTCACAAGGTCCAGTGTGATGCTTGATGGTTCAGCACACCTGCTCATTGATGATGTGGTCAGTATCTGATGTTTAGTTCCTTGCAAAACATCTCATTTTCATGGCTTGAATTCTTTTCTGCAAATTCCCAGTTGGGGTTCATATCTCGTATTATAGAGGAAGATGGAACAGAGCAGCGCACGAAAGAGTCTGTCTTGTGTTTCATGGAGATGTTCCTGTCTTTCCATACAGACTTCAGTCTGGACAGTGCTGACGTGGTCTTTGTTAGAGGATTTCTGGCTTGGATCCTTCATTGCTAATGATGGA
>NC_134900.1:38585453-38595453 GCF_041734735.1 Babylonia areolata
ACGAAGTCCCTCCACCTCTCCAGAGCACGAACGACGTCCCGCATTCCCTGTCAGAATGGACGTTCCCCTGGCTAGCCTGTGGGGCTGAGTTAACGACCTTGAATTCTGCACTAGAGGTCCAGTTGTTTTCATCGGAGTCGTTGTGGTGACAGTCGTTGTAGTCGTTGGGCAAGGCGATAAGAAATTTATTTCATGTGTCCTATGGGGGCATTGAAACAGAGGTAACTGTCATTTAAGTCGTTGGGGTAACAGTCGTTTCAGAGGATGTCGAGTTGTTGTTCACAGCAGTGGTGAGTCGCCATTGTTCAAAGCGGTATTCAGGTTCTGTTGTTTTGAGGACGAAGAACTTGATGCATGGAGTACTTACTATGCCTGTCACCCCTCCTGGGGTATCGGCCTTCAACAAGAGACATCCATAGTCCTCTGTTCTGTGTCCTGCCTCTGTCTGGCTGCAGGTGATGTCGGTCATCTTGCCTTCTGCCTGGAGGGACAGTCCTGGCTGTTGGTGTGAGGCTGGGGTCTGTCTATCTGGCGTTCTAATGGGGAGATGAACCCCCGCCACCCAGCTCTTTATATACACCAGGACATCGGTCAACAGCTGGACGCGTGGGGGGTTGGGGGGAAGGGGAGGGGGAGGGGGGGATCAGGTGACATCCAGCTGCACGGCTTCCCAAGTTCTCCTGTGGTCAGCTGATCAGGTGGACACCTCGTGAGGGTCATCACCGGGTCACGATCTACCTGTGGGTTACCTGTGGTCAAGAGGGAGTGACGGTGTATTGCTCCTCACCAACACCTGTCTCACTGACCACAGATGACCGTTCTCTCATCCTCCTCACCTCTTACCGTGTTTATTGGACAACCTTGCGTGGGGTTTCATCACCGTGTGTGCTCTTCCCCAGCTGGTGAGTGTGTGTGTCAATTGTGTGTGTTTCCTTCCCTCAAGACCTGACCAGAATGTTGGGTTTATATAGGTCAGGCATGTGTGTGTGTGTGTGTGTGTGTGTGTGTGTGTGTGTGTGTGTGTGTGTGTGTGTGTGTGTGTGTGTGTGTGTGTGTGTGTGTGTGTGTGTGTTAAAGATTCCAAAATGATATTTGAGAGTGTGCATTTTACTAATGTTACATGCAGAGTATTCACATGATTGGTTTTGTTTGATTGTTTGTCGTTTGTTTTTTTAGTATGTGAGCCTCACGATACTGTGGAAAAGGGAAAGAAGGAAGGGATGAAAGAAAGAAAGAAAGAATAGAAAAACTTTGTTTCAGAAAAAAAAGTGAAATAACCAAACAAATAAATGAATGCTTTAAAATATAACAAGGAGAAAGATGTATAGAAAACAATAACTTGAAATTAAAAAAAAATACATAAGCGTGCAAATACACAAAAACACAAGCACACATCACACCCTCCACCCCACCCCCACATCCTCACCCCTAATCCCCCGCCTTCCTCCCTGTCACCCCCCCCCCCCCACACACACACACACACACACAGTCGTGCTAACGACGTGAGAACATCACGCCCTATGGTCAGCTGTACCCGCAGTCAAGGATCCCTGCAGTGGACAGCCGCTGGCTATTTAAGTGACCGCTGGTCAGTGGTGTCCAACTCAGGGTTGCTGCACTGGTTCTTGCTGTGCACACAGAGGCCTGTCTCCAGCCATCATGTTGCTGTCATCTCTCATCGTCTGCCTTCTCTTCGCTGCTGGTCAGTTGGCTGTCACTTAGTTCTCGTTTTAGTTCAGTCATTCGTCGTGTATGTATCTTTCAATTCATTGCTTCATAGTGTGTTTTCCTCATATCTTTTAGTGTTGAAGGGCGGACATGTGCCTCTTTTAGTGTTTTATGCTGCTTGGAATTATCTTGTGTTTTCTATTATTAGTTCCTAGACTTTGGAGCCTTTGTTAGTATAAAACATGCAGATTCACGATGTCTCACTGGTCAAGAGTTATTTAACACTGAACACCTCTCTCTCTCTCTCTTCTTCTCTCTCCCTTTCTCTCTCTCTCTCTTTTCCTCTCTCTCTCTCTCTCTCTCTCTCTCTCTCTCTCTCTCCCACTCTCACTCTCTCTCTCTCACTCTTTTAATGACAACAAATAAGTGTGGAAAAAAAACACCACACAAATAGAAACAAAGAGAAAGAAACAAACCTTTCAAGGACAGCAACTAGGGGCCATATGAATTCTTTCCGAGGGAGAGAGCTGATTGTGTGCCTGATGTCACAGCAACTTCAAAGACAACAACTGGGGTTTCAATTATTCCCTGATGAGGGAGCTAATCATATGCCCGATGTGACAGCAGTTTCGTCCCCTGCGAATTCTTCGATATTTGAATGGAACAAATTTTCTCCCCCGATGGCACCAATCACAGTTTAGTGGTGTTCTCAATCACAGTGTGGAAAGGTCTCCCACAGCTGTCCAAGAAGATGAAGAAAAGAAAAGAATTGGAAGAAAACGACAACAAAATATACTGTGAAAATAGGTAACTAAAAGAACACCTCGTAAATACTATTTCTTCATATATATATATATATATATATATATATATGCTGTGTACACATGTCAAATGATCAGTATAAGGACAGGCCCGGCGCTTCCTTTTTTGAGAAAGTGTCTGGGTTTGTTCCAATGTACCTTTTATTTACCTGTGTGCTAGCTGAATCGGTAGCGTAAGCAGCACTGACTTGAAGTTGTGTACCTTATGAATGGAGAGAGTTACCACTCTTTACAATTATATATATATATATATATGTGTGTGTGTGTGTGTGTGTGTGGGTGGGTGGAAGATATATAAGAAGTTCACACGCTCTTGCTGTCTTGGGCCCCACTCCTTGCGGAAAGAACTGAGATAAATACCGAGACCAGTAAAATATAGAAATAGCAACAGTATTCTTGGCATGTCTTTAAAACTTGTAATTTAAAAGCAGCAAATTTTCGCTGTATAGAAGTTTCAAGTATGAAACTTTCAGGTTCTGTACCCTGGTGTACAAGTATGGTTTGACATGTCTCCTGAAAGGGTCAAGACAGAGAGGGCATTACCAAAAATGGGCCAGTAAAGGAAGTTCACACTCTCTTGGTGTCATGAAAATATCAACATCAGTACTCTTGGCATGATTTAAAACTTTCGCTGCTTTTAAGTTACAAGTTTTAAAGACATGCCAAGAATACTGTTGTTGATATATATATATATTGTACATATCTCTGTGTGTGTGTGTGTGTGTGTGTGTGTGTGTGTGTGACAGGGGACAGCAGCCCGTCAGGTCGCATAGTGAACGGCATAGTGGCGGAGCCCAACTCGTGGCCATGGCAACTGTCTCTGCAGCTGGACAACTCTCACATCTGTGGAGCTGTCGTCCTCAATGAGAACTTCGCCCTCACTGCCGCCCACTGTGTCGACTTCGATGGCTAGTACGTCTGTCTGTCTGTCTATCTGACTCTCCCTTCTATATATCTCTCTACCCCCTCTATCTATCTCTCTATACCCCTTCCATCTCTCTCTCTCTTACCCCCTCTATATCTCTCTCTCACCCTTCTCTCTCTCTCCCCCCTCTATCTCTCTCCCCCTCTGTCTGTCACTGTATGTCTGTCTCTCTCCCTCTTTCTCTCTTCGTTTCATGGAGGTTGACCACTGGAAATGTTCCTTGCTGTGATATGATCAGCTCGTCACAGTCTGCACGTCCTGATGATGTTAAGAAGAGTTCCCTCCCTTCATTGTTTGCTTAGTTTTCATTTGTCAGAAAACACGAGATTGGAATGGATATCACCTGATGCGAACAGCAACAAACACACAAAAGCACACTTTTAAACCCTCCATAAATGTAGCTATATTCCGTCTTCCAAGAGGATGTCTGAACACGATAGCTGTGTGCACGTGTTTCACCGTGAGTACCGTTCCCATTTCCTTCACTGGATGTGTGCAGTGCCGTGTCCAGATTCAGCGTGGTGTGTGGAGCCCACGACATCCTTAAACCGGACAGCAACTGGCAGGTGTCTACTGCTGCTGCCATCGTGAAGGTACACACACACACACACCACACACACACACACACACACACACACACACACACACACACACACACACACACACACACACACCACACACACACACACACACACACACACACACACACACACACACACACACACACACACACACGCCATCACCCCACCCCCCCTCCCACCCCCACCTGCATCCTCTTCCCCACAAAAAATATCTATCAAAACTGTATATGATAATATACAGAAAGTGTCATATTCCAATTTATCAAGTGTCTCCGTTCGTCTTGGAAAGGTAACTCAAAGCATGGCACCGTAAGTGACCATCCTTTCTTCCCTACTTTATTTTTTCCTAAGTTCCCAAGTGGTCATTACCTTTTTGTGGACCCTGTACGTTCATTGCCATCCCTCACTGTACGTTCATCCCTCACTGTACGTTCATTGCCATCCCTCACTGTACGTTCATCCCTCACTGTACGTTCATTGCCATCCCTCACTGTACGTTCATTGCCATCCCTCACTGTACGTTCATTGTCATCCCTCACTGTACGTTCATTGCCATCCCTCACTGTACGTTCATTGCCATCCCTCACTGTACGTTCATTGCCATCCCTCACTGTACGTTCATTGCCATCCCTCACTGTATGTTCATTGTCATCCCTCACTGTACGTTCATTGTCATCCCTCACTGTACGTTCATTGCCATCCCTCACTGTACGTTCATTGTCATCCCTCACTGTACGTTCATTGCCATCCCTCACTGTACGTTCATCCCTCACTGTACGTTCATTGCTATCCCTCACTGTACGTTCATTGTCATCCCTCACTCTGTACGTTCATTGCCATCCCTCACTGTACGTTCATTGCCATCCCTCACTGTACGTTCATTGCCATCCCTCACTGTACGTTCATCCCTCACTGTACGTTCATTGTCATCCCTCACTGTTCGTTCATTGCCATCCCTCACTGTACGTTCATTGCCATCCCTCACTGTACGTTCATCCCTCACTGTACGTTCATTGACATCCCTCACTGTTCGTTCATTGCCATCCCTCACTGTACGTTCATTGCCATCCCTCACTGTACGTTCATCCCTCACTGTACGTTCATTGCCATCCCTCACTGTACGTTCATTACCATCCCTCACTGTATGTTCATTCTCATCCCTCACTCTGTACGTTCATTGCCATCCCTCACTGTACGTTCATTGCCATCCCTCACTGTGTACGTTCATTGCCATCCCTCACTGTACGTTCATTGCCATCCCTCACTGTGTACGTTCATTGCCATCCCTCACTGTGTACGTTCATTGCCATCCCTCACTGTACGTTCATTGCCATCCCTCACTGTGTACGTTCATTGCCATCCCTCACTGTACGTTCATTGCCATCCCTCACTGTGTACGTTCATTGTCATCCCTCACTGTGTACGTTCATTGCCATCCCTCACTGTACGTTCATTGCCATCCCTCACTGTACGTTCATTGTCATCCCTCACTGTACGTTCATTGCCATCCCTCACTGTGTACGTTCATTGCCATCCCTCTCTGTACGTTCATTGCCATCCCTCACTGTACGTTCATTGCCATCCCTCTCTGTACGTTCATTGCCATCCCTCACTGTACGTTCATTGCCATCCCTCTCTGTACGTTCATTGCCATCCCTCACTGTGTACGTTCATTGCCATCCCTCACTGTACGTTCATTGTCATCCCTCACTGTACGTTCATTGCCATCCCTCACTGTACGTTCATTGCCATCCCTCACTGTACGTTCATTGCCATCCCTCACTGTACGTTCATCCCTCACTGTACGTTCATTGCCATCCCTCACTGTACGTTCATTGCCATCCCTCACTGTACGTTCATTGCCATCCCTCACTGTACGTTCATTGCCATCCCTCACTGTACGTTCATTGCCATCCCTCTCTACCCACCCAGTAAGAACAGACGGGGTGTCGGGGTAACCAAGTGGTCCTTGCCTTTTTGTGAACCCTATATTTTCTTCTCCGTGGCTTTTGTTCAGCACGAGAACTACGACCCCAACGCTAACGGATTCCCCAACGACATCGCCGTCATCCGTCTGTCCACACCCCTTGTTCTGGGTCCCACCTGCCAGCCCTCCACCCTCCCCCCAGACAACTCCAACGAATACGCCAACCTCCCCTCCACCATCACTGGCTGGGGCCGGCTGTCAGGTCTGTGTGTGTGTGTGTGTGTGTGTGTGTGTGTGTGTGTGTGTGTGTGTGTGTGTGTCTGTCTGTCTGTCTGTCTGTCTGTCTGTTTGTCTTCTGTCTGTTTGCTCTTCGAACTTGTAAGTGGTTGATGATAATGATGACAACTATGATGATGATAATGATAACAACGATAATTCATCCATTCCTCTTGCGATACTTGTCCCAATGTGTAGGCGACGATGGAAACAAATATAACATTGATAACGATGACGGGAGCAAGGACAATGATGGTGATAATGATGACGACGATTCTGAAAAGTGATGATCATTTTCCCGATAATGATTATGATATTAGTGTCAACAAATGGTGCCGCTTCAAATATCAGGAACAAGACACAAACAAACTGACACACAACATGGTGATGATGTGGACAATGACATTGCTGGACTAGCCTTAACAAGCAATGACGGTGCTGGACTAGTCTTAACAAGCAATGACAGTGCTGGACTAGTCTTAACAAGCAATGACGGTGCTGGACTAGTCTTAACAAACAATGACATTGCTGGACTAGTCTTAACAAGCAATGACGGTGCTGGACTAGCCTTAACAAGCAATGATGATGCTGGACTAGTCTTAACAAGCAATGACGGTGCTGGACTAGCCTTAACAAGCAATGACGGTGCTGGATTAGCCCGACTAGAAAGCGAGTTTTCAGGGGATCGAGTCCTATCCGCTGACCCGGGTCCCTCCTCCCCTACATATCCGGAGAAAGAACAGTCCGAAATGCACTCAGAGATATCTGTTGTGACACAGCACAGCACATAACAACACAGCACAGCACAGCACAGCAAAGCACAAGACAGCACAGCACAGTGTTACACAGCACAGCACAGTGTTACACAGCACAGCACAGTGTTACACAGCACAGTGTTACACAGCAAAGCACAGCACAGCACACTGACGACCTAACGTGCACACCAGGCACGGGCAACGTGGCTCGCTTCCTGAAGCAGGCTGCCATCAACACCATCACCTACAGCGAGTGCCGCAGCCTGTGGGGAATCTTCTTCAACCCTGTCCGTACCACCAACATCTGTGTCCTTGACCCCACCGGCGTCCACGGAGCTTGCAACGTGAGTTTACGATTCCTCTTTGTATGATTAAAAGATATAGATAGATACTGATTTTTTTAATGGTTAACCCAGATATTGCAACGTCAGTTTACATCTTTTCTTTCTCATAAGCGGTTGTTGTTTTTGTAGTTGTTGTTTTTTGTTGTGTTTTTACCAGATTAAGCCAGATACTTCGGTTATTAATTCAAGAGGAGAAGAAGAAAGAGGAGGAGGAGAATGAGGAGGAGTAGAAGAGGAAGGAGAAGAAGAAGTAACCCTTTGTGACCAGTGGTGCTTCAAGCAGCAGGGTCTGACTCCACAATGTTTCTCTGTGCTGTCTGCAGGGTGACAGCGGCGGTCCTCTCTTCACCCCTGACCCCAACACGGGCAAAGTGACGGTGACCGGACTGACCAGTTTCGGGAGGTCTGGCTGTGACACCAGCTACCCCAGTGTCTACACCCGTGTCAGCTCCTACCTGTCTTGGATCTCCGCCACCCTGGCGTCCATGTAGGGAGGAAGGCCTGTCGTGCCCTTGGTCGGCTGGTCCTGTAGGATTCCTCCTCAGCTTCTGTCTGACTGTGTGGAGTGACGTCACATGGTGGACATGTGGTGATGGGAGCTAGTCTGTTTCTCTGATATGTCGATAGGTTTTGTTTTTTTCGTTTTGTTTTTGTGTGCATTGAGTTGATCGGCAGCACACATATGAGAACGAAACATTATAGCCTGCAAAATAAAGTGGTGAAAATGGTTTCGCAAGTGTTTTGGTGTTATGTGCGTGGGGTGAGGAGGGGGGCTGTGTGTGTGTGTGTGTGTGTGCATGTGTGTGCGTGTGTGTGCGCGCGGGTATGTGTGCGTGCATGGGTGTCTGTTGGTGTGAGTGAGAGGGAAGGAAAGCAGGAGAGAGGGGGGGAGAGAGACAGGGTCAGTAAGGAAGTGGCTTTGATCACAGAGAGTTGGAAGACCTGTATGTATGATCTCTGAGAAAGGGGTGGGCAAGGACACGTTACGTACGGGAAGCAACTCTGTAATGCTGTCCAGTTGGGGGGAAAAACTGGTTGTTTCCCGTATCGCAGAGCGCGCGAGCGCGCACACACACACACACACACACAGACACACACACACACACACACACACACACACACACACACACACACACACACACACACACACACACACACACACACACACACACACACACACTCATTCACACGTACAGGTATACGCACACACACGCACGCGCGCACGCCCGAACGCATACACACAGACACACACATGCACACGCACGTACGCACGGATACACACACACGTGCGCGCGCGCGCGCAACTATTCTATTTGCATAAATTGACCAGCCCCCTTTGACAAAAGTGTGACCAGAATGTTCACTGGTGAAAAACACAGGTCGATTGAAGCGTGAATTTGATGTGAGTTCATGAATTATTCTCGTGGCTGGTCTGACACAATTGTAGTGAGTCTGATAGTCAGCCCAGAACAGTCCATGTGATGAAGACGAAGAAGGAGAAAAAGATGAAGAAGGAGAAAAAAGATGAAGAAGTGAAAGAAAACGGAGAAGAAGACCGGAAGTAGACCGAGAAGATAACAGAGAAAAAGATGGACAAGAAGACTGAAAAGAAGACGAAGAAAAGGCGGAAAAGAAGATGAAGAAGTCTGAGAAGAGCAGAAGAAGAGGGACAGGAGTCAGAGAAGCAGAGGAAGACAGCAGACGGTGAAGGCGGGGGGAGGGGGGGGTGAGAAGAAAGGGAAGAAGAAAGGGAAGTAAAAGAAGAAAGATGATAGAGATGAAGAAGAAGACGGAGAAGAAGATACAGAAGAGAAAGAGAACGGAGATGAAGAAGGTGGAGGAGAAAAAGAAGAGAAACAGAAGAAGAGAGAATGGAGAGAGAGAGAAGCAGAAGAAGAGACAGAAGAAGAGTGAGAAGTATTTCTGTTGTATGTTGGTTCCAGAACTGATTTTCTATGTGTGAGTATGTTTATGGGTGTTTGTATAAAAACCAGACCAGATTTTCCAAAGGTTAAAAAATGATCACTGCAGTGGACTTTTTGTCTGTTGTGGATGAAATGGAGATGTGGCTGTGAGCCTGTGCGGATGGTTCGTGAAGAACAGGGAGGGGCAGGTTGTGAGTATGTGTCACGATACAAACACCAGCTTGTTGCTGGTATTAAGCTGGCTGACAGAAGAAGCGAGAGTGACTCAGTCATTCGGATGAGACGATAGCGCACTGAAATAGAACCCATGGCAGCGTAAGTGTTGTCCTCTGGCAAAAGTCGGTTTAAAAAAAAACCCAACTGTAATGGATGAAACGGGTCTCGGCTGTTGTAGGGCTGTAAAGCAGCCACCGGCATGCTGAAGGACTCTCCACACTGATTGGAATCTGTGTTTCTGCACTTCCCTCGTCCCACTTTCTGCGCCCCCGCCCCCTCCCATGCCCCCCCCCCACCCCCACCACCACCACCAACCGCCTACATTCCCTCTCACCCCCCACCCCCCAGTGCCCCCCCACGCGACCCCACCCAAGCTTGCAGCCAGTGGTGCTGGGTGTGGGTACTGAGACTTTCTGGCACTCCTGGACCCCCTCTGGCTCTGAAGCCATGAAGGCACGGTGTCTGGGGGTGTGGATGGAAAAGCTGGTTGGTTGGTTGGCTGGTTGGTTGGTTGGTTGGTTGGTTGGTTGGTTGGTTGGTTGGTTGGTTGGTTGGCTGGTTG
>NC_134900.1:38600453-38617953 GCF_041734735.1 Babylonia areolata
ACGGAGACAAAAAACATTACGTCCAGTCCTCCCGCCACTGATAAGGACGGCGTTTCATGTCGCCGGGATCTTTGATAGTGTGGATTATCTCATATGAAACTGTTGGGAGGAAGTTGTCAATGACAGGGGAGGGCACTTTGCGAGATGACAAGAAAGGACGGGGTTATGTCCCCATGACGCTTTATGCCCCCCAGGCAGACGTGATGGAGTAGGGTCCCCTGCCTGTTGTTTCCCCTTGATGGGGTCCACTGCCCTGTGGGAAAGTGGTTCCACGCAAAACCGGAGAGAGAGAGAGAGTGGGTGAGGAGGTGTGTGTGTGTGTGTGTGTGTGTGTGTGCGCGCGCGCGTGCGCGTGTGTGCATGTGTGTTAGAGGAAGAGAAAGAGCAAGAGAGGGTGAGAGAGAGAGGGGGGGATATTTACAACATTTTTAAGCATATATTATTTGTACACAGTTTCTGTCATATGAATGAATTACCTTGATATTTGGGAGAAAGCGATCAACTTGTCTGGCAGTTTCATTTTGACCATGTCGATGATTTCACAAATCTGGCAACATGCAAAACGAAGCAACTGGGCACTTCTCGATCAGAAAAAAATGGCTTGCTGTTTATGATGAATTCATCAGCAGGGTACGTCATTTTGTATTCACCTCCAGCAGTTGCTCCCGCCCTATCCTAAAGCCAGCATGTTCCACGCCTTTTCTTGTGTTTGAAGACACAAGAACAGTTTGTCGGCAGAGTTTTCTCCCTTTGCCAGCAAACCGGAAATAACTATTGTTGTATGGTGTCTTATCGCGCAGGATTTGAACACGAGAGGTAGGATGACTGTTGGTAGCCAGGTTCACTACTTACTGGGCCATTGTGCACAAGGGTTCAAATCCCTCTACAAATGGAAAAAAATAGATACAGAAATAAAATTAATAGATAAAAAATCAGTCAATATATGCGTTGACTTTTAACCCATTAGCTGCGGCAGACAAGTATGCTCGTCTTGGAAGGGCTGTCACCTCACTGAGATAAGACAGAGCTTACAGGTCAGGATGTCAGTGAAGGGCTGTCACCTCACTGAGATAAGACAGAGCTTACAGGTCAGGATGTCAGTGAAGGGCTGTCACCTCACTGAGATAAGACAGAGCTAACAGGTCAGGATGTCAGTGAAGGGCTGTCACCTCACTGAGACAAGACAGAGCTTACAGGTCAGGATGTCAGTGAAGGGCTGTCACCTCATTGAGATAAGACAGAGTTTACAGATCAGGATGTCGGTGAAGGGCTGTCACCTCATTGAGATAAGACAGAGCTTACAGGTCAGGATGTCAGTGAAGGGCTGTCACCTCATTGAGATAAGACAGAGCTCACAGGTCAGGATGTCAGTGAAGGGCTGTCACATCACTGAGATAAGACAGAGCTTACAGGTCAGGATGTCAGTGAAGGGCTGTCACCTCACTGAGATAAGACAGAGCTTACAGGTCAGGATGTCAGTGAAGGGCTGTCACCTCACTGAGATAAGACAGAGCTTACAGGTCAGGATGTCAGTGAAGGGCTGTCACCTCACCGAGATAAGACACAGCTTACAGGTCAGGATGTCAGTGAAGGGCTGTCACCTCACAGAGGTAAGACAGAGCTCACAGGTCAGGATGTTAGTGAAGGGCTGTCACCTCAATGAGGTAAGACAGAGCTTACAGGTCAGGATGTCAGTGAAGGGCTGTCACCTCACTGAGATAAGACAGAGCTTACAGGTCAGGATGTCAGTGAAGGGCTGTCACCTCACAGAGGTAAGACAGAGCTCACAGGTCAGGATGTTAGTGAAGGGCTGTCACCTCAATGAGGTAAGACAGAGCTTACAGGTCAGGATGTCAGTGAAGGGCTGTCACCTCAATGAGGTAAGACAGAGCTTACAGGTCAGGATGTTAGTGAAGGGCTGTCACCTCAATGAGGTAAGACAGAGCTTACAGGTCAGGATGTCAGTGAAGGGCTGTCACCTCACAGAGGTAAGACAGAGCTCACAGGTCAGGATGTCAGTGAAGGGCTGTCACCTCACTGAGATAAGACAGAGCTTACAGGTCAGGATGTCAGTGAAGGGCTGTCACCTCACTGTGATAATACAGAGCTTACAGGTCAGGATGTCAGAGAAGGGCTGTCACCTCACTGTGAGGTAAGACAGAGCTTACAGGTCAGGATGTCAGTGAAGGGCTGTCACCTCAGTGAGACAATACAGAGCTTACAGGTCAGGATGTCAGTGAAGGGCTGTCACCTCACTGAGACAAGACAGAGCTTACAGGTCAGTTATATCAATCACCATTCTTTATTCAGACTTTACCACCTGGGACTGTATTACGTTTCTACTATCAAAAATGAATCACACCATTGTTAAATACACTAAAAGCACTGACTGCACTTTCGAGCTCAAGCAAGCAAGACTGATCTCATTTCACCGAGATTCAGCAGTCTAGGGGTTAACTAGTGACATCAAAAGGTTTTAAACGCCAAACAGACGCCGGTAAGCTTTACTTCACTACTGGTGCGCTTCCCATAAAACACACATAGAACCCTGGTGGCAGCTTGTTGTGGACAACATGGCACAGTCCTTGCCGGCTTGTGGCCAAAAAAAAGGTGACTGTTCAGGGCCAGTGATAGTGTGGTTGGAAGGTCTTGGTGGGCCGCGGGAAAGGGGGGAGACAGAGACAGAGACAGAGACAGACAGAGACGGAGACAGAGGACAGAAAACGGCACTTTGCAACGGAAAAGGAAAGCAGTATTTTATGGAGGGGATAGCAGACGTCACGTGGTTGTGTCCCTTGCCTACTGTTGTTTCCCCTGAGAGAGATTGCTGTCCCGTTTGAAAGAGGCTGGATGCAGAAGGGGCTGGGTGGAGGGGGGGGGGGTGGAGGGGGGTGGAAGGAGAGTTACAGGGGCAAAAGGAAGGGGGCAGAGTTATACGTATTCAAAGGGGCAAAAGAAAGAGGACAGAGTTATACGTATTCAAAGGGGCAAAAGGAAGGGGGCAGAGTTATACGTATTCAAAGGGGCAAAAGAAAGAGGACAGAGTTATACGTATTCAAAGGGGCAAAAGAAAGAGGACAGAGTTATACGTATTCAAAGGGGAAAAAGGAAGGGGGCAGAGTTATACGTATTCAAAGGGGCAAAAGAAAGAGGACAGAGTTATACGTATTCAAAGGGGCAAAAGAAAGAGGACAGAGTTATACGTATTCAAAGGGGAAAAAGGAAGGGGGCAGAGTTATACGTATTCAAAGGGGCAAAAGAAAGAGGACAGAGTTATACGTATTCAAAGGGGCAAAAGAAAGAGAACAGAGTTATACGTATTCAAAGGGGAAAAAGGAAGGGGGCAGAGTTATACGTATTCAAAGGGGCAAAAGAAAGAGGACAGAGTTATACGTATTCAAAGGGGCAAAAGACAGAGGACAGAGTCATACGTATTCAAAGGGGAAAAAGGAAGGGGGCAGAGTTATACGTATTCAAAGGGGCAAAAGAAAGAGGACAGAGTTATACGTATTCAAAGGGGCAAAAGACAGAGGACAGAGTCATACGTATTCAAAGGGGCAAAAGGAAGGGGGCAGAGTTATACGTATTCAAAGGGGCAAAAGAAAGAGGACAGAGTTATACGTATTCAAAGGGGCAAAAGAAAGAGGACAGAGTTATACGTATTCAAAGGGGAAAAAGGAAGGGGGCAGAGTTATACGGAGTTATAAAGGCAAAAGGAAGGGGGGAGAGTTATACGGAGTTATAAAGGCAAAAGCTAGGGTGCAGAGTTATACGGAGTTATAAAGGCAAAAGGAATGGGGGAGAGTTATACGGAGTTATACAGGCAAAAGCAAGAGTGCAGAGTTATACGGAGTTATAAAGGCAAAAGGAAGGGGGGAGAGTTATACGGAGTTATAAAGGCAAAAGGAAGGGTGCAGAGTTAAAGGCAAAAGGAAGGGTGCAGAGTTATACGGAGTTTTAAGGGCAAAAGGAAGGGTGCAGAGTTATACGGAGTTATAAGGGCAAAAGGAAGGGTGCAGAGTTATACGGAGTTATAAAGGCAAAAGGAAGGGTGCAGAGTTATACGGAGTTATAAAGGCAAAAGGAAGGGGGCACTTATACGGAGTTATAAGGGCAAGACGAAGGTGGCAGTTATACGGAGTTATAGGCGCAAAAGAAAGAGAACAGTAAAAACGACTTATAGGGGCAACAGGAAAGTAGGTGATAAGGAGTTATAGGGGCAACAGGAAAATAGGTGATAAGGAGTTATAGGGGCAACAGGAAAATAGGTGATAAGGAGTTATAGGGGCAACGGGAAAATAGGGTGATAAGGAGTTATAGGGGCAACGGGAAAGTAGGGTGATAAGGAGTTATAGGGGCAACGGGAAAGTAGGGTGATAAGGAGTTATAGGGGCAACGGGAAAATAGGTGATAAGGAGTTATAGGGGCAACGGGAAAATAGGTGATAAGGAGTTATAGGGGCAACGGGAAAATAGGGTGATAAGGAGTTATAGGGACAACAGGAAAGTAGGGTGATAAGGAGTTATAGGGGCAACAGGAAAATAGGTGATAAGGAGTTATAGGGGCAACAGGAAAATAGGTGATAAGGAGTTATAGGGGCAACAGGAAAATAGGTGATAAGGAGTTGTAGGTGCAACAGGAAAGTAGGGTGATGAGGAGTTATAGGGGCAACGGGAAAATAGGGTGATAAGGAGTTATAGGGGCAACAGGAAAGTAGGGTGATGAGGAGTTATAGGGGCAACGGGAAAGTAGGGTGATGAGGAGTTATAGGGGCAACAGGAAAATAGGGTGATGAGGAGTTATAGGGGCAACGGGAAAATAGGGTGATAAGGAGTTATAGGGGCAACGGGAAAGTAGGGTGATAAGGAGTTATAGGGGCAACAGGAAAATAGGGTGATAAGGAGTTATAGGGGCAACGGGAAAGTAGGGTGATAAGGAGTTATAGGGGCAAAAGAAAAGAACCACACAGTAAGATAAAAAAAAAAATTAAGTGAATAAAATATTCAAACATTAAGATCAGTAGAACATGTACATTTGCTTAAAAACAATTGCACTGAAGTCATTGCATTCATTGTTTGAGACAGCTACATCACAAAAATCGTCTCACAGAATTAGTTTGGAACTTCTTGATTCAGTTGTGGTTTTAGTTCTGTTTTATAATGTAAATGTTTAGGGCATGAATCTGTTTTACTAAAGATGTGTGAATTCAAAATTGAACAGAAGCATTATGACACGTAATTATGATATGTGTGGAAACGGGCATACATATTTGTGTTGGTTAAGGTAAGAAAAGGTTTTGGACTGATATCCTATCCTCTGGCATATACCAGTATAATCATAATGTAATTTGTTCAGGATTTGATATGAACCATATGCTCTCTCTCTCTCTCTCTCTCTCTCTCTCTCTCTCTCTCTATATATATATATATATATATATATATATATATATATATATATATATATATATATATATATATACATACATACTATGTTGTTGTTTTTATCTTAATGGCTTCATTATCTTCTTTTTTTCGGGGGGTGGGGGAAGGGGGGCGTGGTAAAACAGGGTTGCACTGTTTGGAATTCTCAATAAATTTAAACAAAAATAAATTATGTCAAAATCTTATCAGTGTCTGGCAATGAAATTGGACATAGATGACAGGCTGAAAAGTTACTTTGAGATACTTCTTGACACGCCTTGACTTTACTTCTGCTGAAATGTAGTCGTCATAAACAACCAATCGAAACTGACCTCTTTCGTATCATTCCACGTGTGTGTGTGTGTGTGTGTGTGTGTGTGTGTGTGTGTGAGGGCGATAGACTCTCTATGTCTGTGTCTGTGTCTGTCTGTCTGTCTGTCTGTCTGTCTGTCTGTCTGTCTGTCTCTCTCTCTCTCTCTCTCTCTCTCTCTCTCTCTCTCTCTCTCTCCCCAAATAAAAAAAGGCTGGTGTGGAATTTGGCCTCAAATTAGACCGACGTCTAAACAGCCATTTCCTGCCCAGACGCCAACAAGAATTGACACAGTCGGCACATTTACACACAGGTCAACATCATGAACAAAGTGATTTGTGGTCAGCCTCTGTCCCTTTGTCCATGCTGATGTGAATCAAAGACCGTATAGATGACTGGTGTTGGCGTGGTGGGATTGCAAGCGGACTGTGGAAGTGGGGTAGTTGGGTGTGTGTTGATGGGGTAGTTGGGTGTGTGTTGATGGGGTAGTTGGGTGTGTGTGGATGGGGTAGTTGGGTGTGTGTTGATGGGGTAGTTGGGTGTGTGTTGATGGGGTAGTTGGGTGTGTGTTGATAAGGCAGTTGGGTGTGGGTGTGTGGATGGGGTAGTTGGGTGTGTGTGGATGGGGTAGTTGGGTGTGTGTGGATGGGGTAGTTGGGTGTGTGTTGATGGGGTAGTTGGGTGTGTGTTGATGGGGTAGTTGGGTGTGTGTGGATGGGGTAGTTGGGTGTGTGTGGGTGGAGTAGTTAGGTGTGTGTAGCTGGGGTAGTTGGGTGTGTGTTGATGGGGTAGTTGGGTGTGTGTGGGTGGGGTAGTTGGGTGTGTGTTGATGGGGTAGTTGGGTGTGTGTTGATGGGGTAGTTGGGTGTGTGTGGGTGGGGTAGTTGGGTGTGTGTTGATGGGGTAGTTGGGTGTGTGTGGATGGGGTAGTTGGGTGTGTGTGGATGGGGTAGTTGGGTGTGGATGGTGTAGCGGGGTGTGGATGGTGTAGCGGGGTGTGGATGGTGTGGATGGTGTGGATGGTGTAGCGGGGTGTGGATGGTGTGGATGGTGTGGATGGTGTAGCGGGGTGTGGATGGTGTAGCGGGGTGTGGATGGTGTGGATGGTGTGGATGGTGTAGCGGGGTGTGGATGGTGTGGATGGTGTGGATGGTGTAGCGGGGTGTGGATGGTGTGGATGGTGTGGATGGTGTGGATGTGGTAGCGGGGTGTGGATGGGGTAGCGGGGTGTGGATGGGGTAGCGGGGTGTGGATGGTGTGGATGTGGTAGCGGGGTGTGGATGTGGTAGCGGGGTGTGGATGGTGTAGCGGGGTGTGGATGGTGTGGATGGGGTAGCGGGGTGTGGATGGTGTGGATGGTGTGGATGGTGTGGATGGTGTGGATGTAGTGTAGCGGGGTGTGGATGGTGTAGCGGGGTGTGGATGGTGTGGATGGTGTGGATGGTGTGGATGGTGTGGATAGTGTAGCGGGGTGTGGATGGTGTAGCGGGGTGTGGATGGTGTGGATGGTGTGGATGGTGTGGATAGTGTAGCGGGGTGTGGATGGTGTAGCGGGGTGTGGATGGTGTGGATGGTGTGGATGGTGTAGCGGGGTGTGGATGGTGTGGATGGTGTAGCGGGGTGTGGATGGTGTGGATGGTGTAGCGGGGTGTGGATGGTGTGGATGGTGTAGCGGGGTGTGGATGGTGTGGATGGGGTAGCGGGGTGTGGATGGGGTAGCGGGGTGTGGATGGTGTAGCGGGGTGTGGATGGTGTGGATGGTGTGGATGGTGTAGCGGGGTGTGGATGGTGTAGCGGGGTGTGGATGGTGTAGCGGGGTGTGGATGGTGTGGATGGTGTAGCGGGGTGTGGATGGTGTGGATGGTGTGGATGGTGTGGATGGTGTAGCGGGGTGTGGATGGTGTAGCGGGGTGTGGATGGTGTAGCGGGGTGTGGATGGTGTGGATGGTGTAGCGGGGTGTGGATGGTGTGGATGGTGTGGATGGTGTGGATGGTGTAGCGGGGTGTGGATGGTGTAGCGGGGTGTGGATGGTGTAGCGGGGTGTGGATGGTGTGGATGGTGTAGCGGGGTGTGGATGGTGTGGATGGTGTGGATGGTGTGGATGGTGTAGCGGGGTGTGGATGGTGTAGCGGGGTGTGGATGGTGTAGCGGGGTGTGGATGGTGTGGATGGTGTGGATGGTGTGGATGGTGTAGCGGGGTGTGGATGGTGTAGCGGGGTGTGGATGGTGTGGATGGTGTAGCGGGGTGTGGATGGTGTAGCGGGGTGTGGATGGTGTAGCGGGGTGTGGATGGTGTGGATGGTGTGGATGGTGTAGCGGGGTGTGGATGGTGTAGCGGGGTGTGGATGGTGTGGATGGTGTGGATGGTGTAGCGGGGTGTGGATGGTGTGGATGGTGTGGATGGTGTAGCGGGGTGTGGATGGTGTAGCGGGGTGTGGATGGTGTGGATGGTGTGGATGGTGTGGATGGTGTAGCGGGGTGTGGATGGTGTAGCGGGGTGTGGATGGTGTGGATGGTGTAGCGGGGTGTGGATGGTGTAGCGGGGTGTGGATGGTGTAGCGGGGTGTGGATGGTGTGGATGGTGTGGATGGTGTGGATGGTGTAGCGGGGTGTGGATGGTGTGGATGGTGTGGATGGTGTAGCGGGGTGTGGATGGTGTAGCGGGGTGTGGATGGTGTGGATGGTGTGGATGGTGTGGATGTGGTAGCGGGGTGTGGATGGTGTAGCGGGGTGTGGATGGTGTAGCGGGGTGTGGATGGTGTGGATGGTGTGGATGGTGTAGCGGGGTGTGGATGGTGTGGATGGTGTAGCGGGGTGTGGATGGTGTAGCGGGGTGTGGATGGTGTGGATGGTGTAGCGGGGTGTGGATGGTGTGGATGGTGTGGATGGTGTAGCGGGGTGTGGATGGTGTGGATGGTGTGGATGGTGTGGATGGTGTAGCGGGGTGTGGATGGTGTAGCGGGGTGTGGATGGTGTGGATGGTGTGGATGGTGTGGATGGTGTAGCGGGGTGCGGATGGTGTGGATGGTGTAGCGGGGTGTGGATGGTGTGGATGGTGTGGATGGTGTAGCGGGGTGTGGATGGTGTGGATGGTGTAGCGGGGTGTGGATGGTGTGGATGGTGTGGATGGTGTGGATGGTGTAGCGGGGTGTGGATGGTGTGGATGGTGTGGATGGTGTAGCGGGGTGTGGATGGTGTGGATGGTGTGGATGGTGTGGATGTGGTAGCGGGGTGTGGATGGTGTAGCGGGGTGTGGATGGTGTGGATGGTGTGGATGGTGTGGATGGTGTAGCGGGGTGTGGATGGTGTAGCGGGGTGTGGATGGTGTAGCGGGGTGTGGATGGTGTGGATGGTGTGGATGGTGTGGATGGTGTAGCGGGGTGTGGATGGTGTAGCGGGGTGTGGATGGTGTAGCGGGGTGTGGATGGTGTGGATGGTGTGGATGGTGTGGATGGTGTGGATGGTGTAGCGGGGTGTGGATGGTGTGGATGGTGTGGATGGTGTGGATGGTGTAGCGGGGTGTGGATGGTGTAGCGGGGTGTGGATGGTGTAGCGGGGTGTGGATGGTGTGGATGGTGTGGATGGTGTGGATGTGGTAGCGGGGTGTGGATGGTGTGGATGGTGTGGATGGTGTAGCGGGGTGTGGATGGTGTAGCGGGGTGTGGATGGTGTGGATGGTGTGGATGGTGTGGATGGTGTAGCGGGGTGTGGATGGTGTGGATGGTGTGGATGGTGTAGCGGGGTGTGGATGGTGTAGCGGGGTGTGGATGGTGTGGATGGTGTGGATGGTGTAGCGGGGTGTGGATGGTGTGGATGGTGTAGCGGGGTGTGGATGGTGTAGCGGGGTGTGGATGGTGTGGATGGTGTGGATGGTGTGGATGTGGTAGCGGGGTGTGGATGGTGTAGCGGGGTGTGGATGGTGTGGATGGTGTGGATGGTGTGGATGGTGTGGATGGTGTGGATGGTGTAGCGGGGTGTGGATGGTGTAGCGGGGTGTGGATGGTGTGGATGGTGTGGATGGTGTGGATGGTGTAGCGGGGTGTGGATGGTGTAGCGGGGTGTGGATGGTGTGGATGGTGTGGATGGTGTAGCGGGGTGTGGATGGTGTAGCGGGGTGTGGATGGTGTGGATGGTGTGGATGGTGTGGATGGTGTAGCGGGGTGTGGATGGTGTGGATGGTGTGGATGGTGTGGATGGTGTAGCGGGGTGTGGATGGTGTAGCGGGGTGTGGATGGTGTGGATGGTGTAGCGGGGTGTGGATGTGGTAGCGGGGTGTGGATGGTGTGGATGGTGTGGATGGTGTGGATGGTGTGGATGGTGTAGCGGGGTGTGGATGGTGTAGCGGGGTGTGGATGGTGTGGATGTGGTAGCGGGGTGTGGATGGTGTAGCGGGGTGTGGATGGTGTGGATGGTGTGGATGGTGTGGATGGTGTGGATGTGGTAGCGGGGTGTGGATGGTGTAGCGGGGTGTGGATGGTGTGGATGGTGTGGATGGTGTGGATGGTGTAGCGGGGTGTGGATGGTGTAGCGGGGTGTGGATGGTGTGGATGGTGTGGATGGTGTGGATGGTGTGGATGGTGTAGCGGGGTGTGGATGGTGTGGATGGTGTAGCGGGGTGTGGATGGTGTGGATGGTGTGGATGGTGTGGATGGTGTAGCGGGGTGTGGATGGTGTGGATGGTGTAGCGGGGTGTGGATGGTGTAGCGGGGTGTGGATGGTGTAGCTGGGTGTGGATGTGGTAGCGGGGTGTCAGAGTGGGTTTTTGTGAGAAGGGTGGTAAGATAAATTTTGTCAACCTGGATTTTCCACAACCCCCCCCCTCCTCCCCCCCCCTCCCCCCCCCCCCCCCCCCCACACACACACACACTGAGCCCCCAGCCCGGCTCACCTCCCTCCGCCAACACACCCACACAACACCTCAACCACGCCCTCTCACACCCTGTCTCCACCCAACCCTCCACCTCCACCTCCTCACGCTATGATAAGGCCCCTCCCCTTCCCTCCCCATCACCGCGGCGTAATCCGCAATTCCGGGTCCCAGCAACAAGACACAAACATCGCCACCACCGCCGCCATTTCTGTCCCCTGTACTCAGGGTTTTGCAGAAGGGCCATTACTCCGTGATGGCTGATGGGGGCGTCACGCTGTTACCGGCCTTTGATCAGGCAGAGAACTGACCCGATGCCGCCGCGGCGCTGCCAGTGTTGGTGGCTGTCTGGCAGTGTTTGGCAAGGGCCTCTTCCGCCCTCTCTTGTCCGTTGCTGCTTTGGCGGGAAAAGATGTATCTCTACCCCCTTCACCCTGATTGCAAGACGCGCGGACAGTGTCTCTTTTGAAGACCTCTCCAATATCTGGGAGAGAGTTTTGTCCAGGCCGGAACCGGCCAATCAGGTCCTTGCAAGGCGGATGTTATTCCCTGTCTTATTGTCTCCACACCCTGTCATGATTCTATACAGCCCTCTTCTCCACACCTGGCCCCTGTCCTTCTCTCTTTATGTCTTGATTGGTTCGTTTATTGATGGTTTCTTCATACAGACTGGTCATTCACACACTATATAGATAAAAACAAAATATATATTTATGTTCGTCATGATAATTTCAACAGATTACAGTGAAGATACAAGGGGTTTTTGTTGGGGTTTTTTGTTGTTGGTTGTTTTGGTTTGTTTTGTTTTGTTTTTTTTTTGGGGGGGATGTTGTTTCTTTGGGGTTTTTTGTTTGTTGGTTGGTTGGTTGATTGGGTTTTTTTCTTTCTTTTTTTTTTTTTTTTTTTTTTTTTTGTTTGTTTGTTTGTTTGTTTTTTGTTTTTTTGGTTGTTGTTTTTTGTTGTTGTTTTTTTTTGGGGGGGTTCTAGAAAAGAAGAACCTGTGTCATATGATTAATTTGCTGCTAGCTTAACGCCGTGATCACTGTGGTAGTTATTTCATGTCGATGATATAATCTTCAGCAACCCCACAGAACAGACGGACTTTCAAAAATTCAGACTCTGTAACGGCTCTGATCCTGAAGTTGAGCTGAAACCTATATACTTATGTCCATCGTAAATCCCACGAACAGAGTCTGATTTCTTTCAGAACGATTTAACTGTTGTCAGAGATGGTGCGGTGGAGGGGGGGGGGGGCGGAGGGGGGGGGTCGAGCATGTCTGAACAAAACATTCAGGGAGTCTCAGTCCAGAATAGAACTTTGAATGGTAGTCTCGCGAGTCTGCCCATGTGATTCCACCATGTCCAGTGGCATCAATTTCATTTCAATTTCAGTTCCTCAAGGAGGCGTCACTGCGTTCGGACAAATCCATATATGCTAGACCACATCTGCTTGGCAGATGGCAGACCAGCAGCATAACCCAACGCGCTGTGTCAGGCCCTTGACGCATGCATATATATATATATATATTTGTGTACCTATCTGAGTGACTCTGTTCTACAGAATTTGGCCAGACGACAACCCTTTTGTTGCCGTGGGTTCTTTTTTCAGAGCAGCAAATGCGTGCTGCGCACGGGACTTACCGTGTCATCCGAATGACTAGACGTTCAGTTTGATTTTTCCGGTCAGTCCTGGGAGAAAGGGCGACAGTGGGAATGGAACCCAGTCCCTCACGCACACTGTATTGCCAGGTGACCGTCTTCACCACTCGGCCACCTTCCTCCAATGCTGCACCTCTCTTCACAAAGCCTCTCTCCCGGAGATGTGGGGGCTTTGTGGAGGGGTGGGGTGGGGGGCTCTCATCAAAATAAAAGAATATGAGGCAGGAATGTTGAATATGGAGTTTGGATCCGACATTCTTCTCCCCACTGTCTGTCCTTTATGCTGACATCTGGTGCACCAAGTTTGTGTTGGAACCATCCACTCCTGTCTTTACCGGCTCCTTCATGCTGACATCTGGTGCACCAAGTTTGTGATGGAACCATCCACTCCTTTCTTTACCGGCTGGAGTTAACGGCCCATCATCTGACCCCCCCTTAAGGTCGGGTAGTTCAGGGCTGGGTTCATGGTCCACAGTGGGTGGGGTGGTTCGAGGGTGGAGAGAGAGGGGGGGGGGTCCTGGCTGTCTGTTCCGATGGGAGGATCTATCTGTCAGTATGGGAGGCCCCGTTGATTTCCGTGAATCAGCACCATCACTCGGCACCATAAAGACAGAACGGCTTTGTTGTAGTGCTGTACTTGTTCCATTGCTAATGGTTCCAGGTTTTCTGTGGAAGCACGATGTGTCACTGCTTCTTGTCTGTCCTTTTTCTCGCTGAGGCGATGGATGCTGTGAAGCTGTGCACTTGGTTGACCGGGACCCGGGGACTCTCCGGCTTCTGATTTGACTGAAGTCAGACTCACCAGGATTGTGGCATGCTGATGGCATACTTTCAGGTGTCAGCCAGTGGACAGCAAATGTCACTGCTTGATGGCATACTTTCAGGTGTCAGCCAGTGGACAGCAAATGTCACTGCTTGATGGCATACTTTCAGGTGTCAGCCAGTGGACAGCAAATGTCACTGCTTGATGGCATACTTTCAGGTGTCAGCCAGTGGACAGCAAATGTCACTGCTTGATGGCATACTTTCAGGTGTCAGCCAGTGGACAGCAAATGTCACTGCTTCTGCTTTCGTTGCCAGGAGGTTGTGAATTTGTAAGCAGCATTTTCTTCCCTGATTGCGTTTCCTTTTCTTTCACTTAGACTGAAAATTGACCATTTTTTATGGTACAGAACGTCAAAACATCTAAAGACTATGAAATTCATTTTTTTTGTTAGATACTGACAGAAAAATCAAAAAGTTATATCACACACACACACACACACACACACACACACACACACACACACATGTTAAATGATGGGTGTAAGGACAGATACGAACGTCGTTTGTTCCCGTTGACTGTTATTCACCAGTGTTCCGGATGATATTTGTAGCATCAGCGACATTGACTTGAAGTTGTGTACCTTCGTTCTTCTTCTTCGTTCTCGGGCTGCAAGTCCCACGTTCACTCGTATGCACACGTGTGAGCTTTTACGTGTTTGACCATTTTTACCCCGCCACGTAGGGGTGCATGCTGGGTACAAGTATGTTCTTGTTCCCATTATCCATCGAACGCTGTCACGGATTTCAGGATCTTTAACGTACGTATTTGATCTTCTGCTTGCGTACACACACGAAGGGGGTTCAGGCACTAGCAGGTCTGCACATATGTTGACCTGGGAGATCGGAAAAATCTCCATCCTTTACCCACTAGGCACCGTTACCAAGATTCGAACCCGAGATCCTCAAATTGAAAGTCCAATGTTTTAACCATTCGGCTATTGCGCCTGTCGTACCTTTGTTCAAAATGAGAGAGTCGCTTCCCTTCCCTACTGTTAATGTTTTATACTACTCTCTTGTACAGTGTCTTCTCGTTTCTAAGCAATGTCAGCAATAACAACAACCACAACAAAAGTATGTCCCCTTCCCTACTGTTAATGTTTTATACTACTCTCTTGTACAGTGTCTTCTCGTTTCTAAGCAATGTCAGCAATAACAACAACCACAACAAAAGTATGTCCATGTATCATCAGCATGAGATAGACCCATGTGACACAGCAGTCAGCATCATTTAGCCGATGTTGTCATTGAATGTTAAAACATCTCTTCACACCTTATGTCTACAACTCACCAGGGCCCGGCACCTGTTGAGCAAATCATCAAATGTTTTGGGGCGTTCAACTGGGTTTCAGTGACACACGCAAACACACACACTTATTAACTTTCCTACATACCTTACATACATATCGACTTACAAAACAGAATTCTCTGCACATCGCTTTCTTTCTCATTTATCAGGGGGAGTGGTTCTCAGCTAGTGATGTGGTTGAGATGATGTGAGTTTTGGTTTTCCTCTCTGTCTGTTGACGTACAACCATTGGCTCTTCAGTGCTGTTTGCCACCAGCAGACCACTTGTTGCTGCAACACAAGCTTCACCCAGTATAATGAATACTGCACTGGGCACAGGAACGTGGCGCTAGTGTTGTTGCTGCCGCATTTCACACACACACACACACACACACACACACACACACACACACACACAAGAAGACAACTTGACTATTGCCACGATGGTCAGATCAATGGGTAAGGAGTCAACAGGTTTTTTTTCTAATTCGTCCTGACGGGAGGCGAGTACGACACAAGGGCAACAGCCGAGTGGGTAAGTTGGGCTTCCAGTTTTAGGGTGCTGGGTTCGAATCTCCATAACGGTTCCAGGTGGGTGAAATGGTGGAGGTTTTTCCGATCTCCTGTGTCAAGAGATGTGTGTGTGTGAATACCTGCTAGTGCCTGAACGCCTTCGTGTGTTTGTATATATGTATCTCTCTCTCTCACCTGTTTTTGTTTTCCTCTCTGGGAAAGGAGGAAGGTGGACGACTGGTTCAAACGTTCATCTGCCAACACAGAGCGTTCGTCAGTGAAGGTTCGAATCCCGCTCTGCCCCTTTCTCCCAGGTTTGAGTGGGAACCTGCCCGCCGTGCCACCAGCTGTTGGGGTCAGCGGATAACCTGTTCGGTGTTAGGTTCAAACCCAGAGGCTATTTCGTCGTTTCCACACCATTTATCAATCACACACACACACACGCACGCACGCACGCACGCACACACACACACACACACACACACACACACACACACACACACACGCACACACACACACACACATCAAACCATGTTGCTTCTCGCCCAGCCTACCTGGAAAGGATCATTTCAGAGTTGACAAATGAACACTTACACGATAATTATGAAAATCGAAGAAGAGGATAATAATGATAATAATGATAGTAATAATAATAATAATGGAAGAAGAGGATGACAATAATAACTAATAATAATGATGATATAATAATAATGATAATGATATGATAATAATCATCATCATCATAATAATAATATTATTATTATTATTATTATCATTATATTATGATCGAGGAAGTGGAATAATAATAATGATAATAATATTCAATGGTATTGATAATAATAATCGAAGAAGAGGAGAATAAGAAGAAGAAGAAGAATACTGGAAGGACAAGATAATGATGATGATGATAATATCAACAATAATGGAAGAAGTAAACAGAAAACGACAGGGTGACGGAAGGCACAGGACAACAGAGCGGACACCAACATCACTGTGACAGGGAACAACAAAGACAGCGGGAGGGTGGAGACGGGTGGACGGACGGACGAATCTGATTGGCCGGCACGGACGATAAATAACTCGCCACGCGCTCTCTTTCCCCGTTCGGGGCTAAAAAGCCGCTTTGCCCATACCGTGAGGACGCTGCTGGCCTGAACGTTTGCTTCCACACAACGTCTGGCGTCAGTCTGGGGACAGGAGGTGGTGGTCTGGCAGCGGACAGGCCAGGACAGGACACGTTGCCTGAGGTTCTGGCGACAGACAGAAGAGGAGAAAGAGAGACGTGTTGAACGTGCACACAGCGCTCGCTGGCCGACCAACTGAAGAGATCTTGGCGTTTGTTACATCGCCTGTCGCTGTTGACTGACGTCTCTTGGGGATTTAGGTGATGAAGGTTTTTAGTTGTTGTTTTCTTCTAGTTTTTTGCTCTTGTTCTTCTCAGTGGTTCTTTTGTTTTCCTCCTTCTCCTCCTCCTTCTCTCCTCCTCCTCCTCCTTCAGTCTTCGTCTCCTCCTCCTCCTCCTTTTATTTTTCGTTTTTCTTTTCTTCTTTTCTTTTTATCTTTTATTGTTCTTGTTCTTCTTGCTCTTATTATTGTTTTTGTTTTGTTGTTCTTCTTTTCCTGCCTTTTCTTTTTCCCACAGCTTCTGTGACTTTACATTTACATGTATTTAAAAAGAAAATCTTGGTCCTTTTGAGTGGGAGTTGTGCATGTGTGTGAATGACTAGCATGAATTATAGCATGTGTTTTTGTGATGTAACTGATCGATTTCTTTCTACATCTTCTTTTTTAATTCATTCTCGTTATTTCTTTAAGTTTCCATTTTTTCTTTGTGTCTTTGTTTCATATATCAATTGTTTCAATCAAGAGAGAATCAGACCTGTTTAAAGGGATATTTTTTTCAGCTAACTCATGTCCTTCAGGATGACGTAAGAGTAGCGAGATGGGAGGAATAAGAATGTTCCATCATCATGAACAAAAGAAAAAAGGAGATATACATGCAACTGAAGCAAACATGGGCCATAATTGATAATAATGATGATGATGATGATGCTATGATAATGATGATGATAATAATGATAATAATTACTATTATTGTAATAATAATCATCGTCGTCGTCATAAAAGACCTGATCCTAATAATGGATGTTTGTAATGCACTCTACTTTTGCACGGGGCCAAGAGTGACGCGAACAGTTCAGTTCACTTACTCAATGAGGCGTCACTGCGTTCGGACAAATCCATATGCACCACTACACATCTGCTAAGCAGATGCCTGACCATCAGCGTAACCCAACGCGCTTAGTCAGGCCTCGAGGGAAGTAAATTTAGTTAGACAAACAAATACATGGATTAGTGGCGTAAACAGTTACCATCAGTATGAGGATTTTTGTTTTAAATAAATGAGTATATGAATAAACAGATCAATGAATGACTAAACAACTAAATACATTTTTAAAACGAAAATATGAAATCTGCTGATCCATGAGTAACTCTTGAAGAGCAGATGAGTTTATAAGACGCTACCCCCGTGGGGATGTCGGGGGTCTTTCAGTATAAATAGCATCCCCGCCTTCTGGAAATTCTGTGCTGGAAATTCCTTTTTTTTTTTCTATTGCTC
>NC_134900.1:38622953-38625453 GCF_041734735.1 Babylonia areolata
ACACACACTACCACACACACACTACACTACACTACACACACACACACACACACACACACACACACACACACACACACACACACACACGCACACACACACACTACACACACACACACACACACACACACACACACACAGTTTACGGACGGGCGTCACGCAAAGAAGCAGACTGGAAGAAACGGGGTGTGGGAACAAGGAGAAAGGGGGTGTGTGGAGGGGGGGGGGACAAGGAGAAAGGGGGTGTGTGGAGGGGGGGGGACAAGGAGAAAGGGGGGGTGTGGACGGGGGGGGACAAGGAGAAAGGGGGTGTGTGGAGGGGGGGGGACAAGGAGAAAGGGGGTGTGTGGAGGGGGGGGGACAAGGAGAAAGGGGGGGTGTGGAGGGGGGGGACAAGGAGAAAGGGGGTGTGTGGAGGGGGGGGGACAAGGAGAAAGGGGGTGTGTGGAGGGGCGGGGGGGACAATGAGAAAGGGGGGGTGTGGAGGGGGGGGGACAAGGAGAAAGGGGGTGTGTGGAGGGGGGGGGACAAGGAGAAAGGGGGTGTGTGGAGGGGGGGGGGACAAGGAGAAAGGGGGTGTGTGGAGGGGGGGGGACAAGGAGAAAGGGGGGGTGTGGAGGGGGGGGGGGACAAGGAGAAAGGGGGGGTGTGGAGAGGGGGGGGACAAGGAGAAAGGGGGTGTGTGGAGGGGGGGGGGGACAAGGAGAAAGGGGGGGTGTGGAGAGGGGGGGGACAAGGAGAAAGGGGGTGTGTGGAGAGGGGGGGGACAAGGAGAAAGGGGGTGTGTGGAGGGGGGGGGGGACAAGGAGAAAGGGGGTGTGTGGAGGGGGGGGGACAAGGAGAAAGGGGGTGTGTGGAGGGGGGGGGGACAAGGAGAAAGGGTGTGTGTGGAGGGGGGGGGGACAAGGAGAAAGGGGGTGTGTGGAGGGGGGGGGGACAAGGAGAAAGGGTGTGTGTGGAGGGGGGGGGGACAAGGAGAAAGGGGGTGTGTGGAGGGGGGGGGGACAAGGAGAAAGGGTGTGTGTGGAGGGGGGGGGGACAAGGAGAAAGGGTGTGTGTGGAGGGGGGGGGGACAAGGAGAAAGGGGGTGTGTGGAGGGGGGGGGGACAAGGAGAAAGGGTGTGTGTGGAGGGGGGGGGGACAAGGAGAAAGGGTGTGTGTGGAGGGGGGGGGGACAAGGAGAAAGGGGGTGTGTGGAGGGGGGGGGGACAAGGAGAAAGGGTGTGTGTGGAGGGGGGGGGGACAAGGAGAAAGGGGGTGTGTGGAGGGGGGGGGGACAAGGAGAAAGGGGGTGTGTGGAGGGGGGGGGGACAAGGAGAAAGGGGGTGTGTGGAGAGGGGGGGGGACAAGGAGAAAGGGGGTGTGTGGAGAGGGGGGGGGACAAGGAGAAAGGGGGTGTGTGGAGAGGGGGGGGGACAAGGAGAAATGACAGCCAGACACAGGAGAGAAAAGGCCGGGAATCAACGACACTTGTACAGTTTCTGACACCCCCCTCCCCCCCCCCCACCCCCCCCACACACACACACACCCCATCCCCTAACCCTCTCCCCTCCCCTCCCTGTTTATAACGGTGACCACAGCGCAACAGCTCGGAAGTAATGCGATACGTGTTGGGTCCTGCTTCCCCTCCTCCCCCCATTCCCACCCCCACCCCCCACACCCACACCTCTTCTTTGTGCCTCCATTCTGCCCTCCACCTCCCATCCCCCACACCCCACACCTCTTCTTTGTGCCTCCATTCTGCCCTCCACCTCCCATCCCCCACCCCCACCCCCAACACCTCTTCTTTGTGCCTCCATTCTGCCCTCCACCTCCCATCCCCCACACCCACACCTCTTCTTTGTGTCTCCATTCTGCCCTCCACTTCCCACCCCCCACACCCACACCTCTTCTTTGTGCCTCCATTCTGCCCTCCACCTCCCATCCCCCACCCCCACCCCCAACACCTCTTCTTTGTGCCTCCACTCTGCCCTCCACCTCCCATCCCCCACCCCCACCCCCAACACCTCTTCTTTGTGCCTCCATTCTGCCCTCCACCTCCCATCCCCCCACACCCCCCACACCTCTTCTTTGTGCCTCCATTCTGCCCTCCACCTCCCATCCCCCACACCCCCCACACCTCTTCTTTGTGCCTCCATTCTGCCCTCCACTTCCCATCCCCCACACCCCCCAAACCTCTTCTTTGTGCCTCCATTCTGCCCTCCACTTCCCATCCCCCACACCCCACACCTCTTCTTTGTGCCTCCATTCTGCCCTCCACTTCCCATCCCCCACACCCCCCACACCTCTTCTTTGTGCCTCCATTCTGCCCTCCACTTCCCATCCCCCACACCCCCCACACCTCTTCTTTGTGCCTCCATTCTGCCCTCCACCTCCCATCCCCCCACACCCACACCTCTTCTTTGTGCCTCCATTCTGCCCTCCACTTCCCATCCCCCACACCCCCCACACCTCTTCTTTGTGCCTCCATTCTGCCCTCCACTTCCCATCCCCCCCACACCCA
>NC_134900.1:38630453-38635453 GCF_041734735.1 Babylonia areolata
GGGACTGTTGGTTGTAGGACATGATGACGTCAGTGTGGGTAGATTCCCGGGGACTGTTGGTTGTAGGACATGTGGTGACGTCAGTGTGGGTAGATTCCCGGGGAATGTTGGCTGTAGGACATGTGGTGACGTCAGTGTGGGTAGATTCCTGGAGACGGACCGCTAGGCATATGGTGACGGTGGCTACTCCAGGGAGTGGAGTGTGGTGGTGGGAGGGGGGATGCTGATGCCGGAGTGGTTGAATTGGGTCTGTGGGGGTCTGGTGGTGAGTGGGTGGGTGAGTGAGGGGCGGCGACCATTCATTCCAGAGTCTGGCTCCATCAGGACAAACCAATTACTGTCGTCAACAAGGGGCGGGGGCAGGGGGGGGGAGCAGAGGAGGCGGGGGTTGGGGGAGGGGGGCGGCAGTGCCGGTTAGTGAGCAGCATGGAAGCCGGATTCCAGGCCCGCCAGTTGAGGGCTGTATTGTGGCGGGTGCCGGGAGTGGCTTCAGGTTGACCTGACAGTAATCGTGCCCCTGTACACAGCCCACCTTGACAGGCCGTCCCCCAGTTGGCCGTGGAGAAATGGGGTGGGGAGGGGGAGGGGGGGGAGGGATGAGTGGCGTGGGTGTATGGGGGTGAGGGGCAAGGGGAGGTGAGGGGGGGGTGGTGGTTAAGCCAGTCTGGGACAGGAAGGGGTTCATTGAATGAACAAAGAGAGGAAAGGAATGAGACTGAGAGAAAAAAATGGAAGATAAATAGCGGTTCAAAAATAGGACAGAGAAAGGAGATGGTTGTTTTGGTTGTTGTTGGTTTTTGTTTTTTGGTTTTTTGTTGTTGTTTTTTTTCTTTTGGTGTTTTTTCTTCCCTCAACACACATTAGTGTGTGTGTGTGTGTGTGTGTGTGTGTGTGTGTGTGTGTGTGTGTGTGTGTGTGTACTCATTTCACCCTGTCTCAAAATCCGTACAGAGTTACAAATTTTCATGGAAGCTAGAATCGTACAATGGTATCTGGGCACAAGCAATAGTGTGTGTATGGGTGAGAGAGAGAGAGAGAGAGAGAGAGAGAGAGAGAGAGAGAGGCAGGCAGGCTGAGTGGGCCAAACAGGACTGGCAGGTAGGTGTAAGGGGACAAAGAGGCTGTTGCGGGTGTCGGCACAATCAAAGAGTAGGCGAAACTGGAATAGGCCAGTCGGACCTGCACTGGGCCGAGGACGAGGGTCATGTGACAGCAAGCAGTACCAGAGGGGTGTAGACCTGGCGGGGGGAGTTGGGGTTAGGGGTGGGGGTGGGGCGTGGGAGGTCGGTACTGAAGAGTTTTCCACGTGATATGAGAGCAGGAGCTGATGCCAGGAAAATGGCCGTAGGGGGGGGGGGGGTGTTGGGAGGGAGGGGGAGGGGGGTGAGCAGTGTCTTTGACCTCACTTCACTCTCCCCTTAACCACTTCACCTCGCTTCACTGGATCTTGGCAACGAGAGCAAGGTCGCTGCAGGCTGTCTGCTGCCAGCATCCGATGAAACACCAGCACACCACAGCGCACTACACACACACACACACACACACACACACACACACACACACACACACACACACACACACACACACACACACACACACACACACACACACACACACACACACACATTTTCTGTCTGTCTCTATGTCTCTTCTCTCTCTCTCTACACGTGCACCCAAAATGTATACAGGTCGGTGACCTTACATTAAAGTTCTTGCGTTCTCTCTCTCTCTCTCTCTCTCTCTCTCTCTCTCTCTCTCTCTCTCTCTCTGATAAATATACAAATACATACCCACACCAATGTTTGAACCTAAATAACCACTGTCAGCTTCTATGTAATTCCTCACGGGTGTTGGGCCAGGGAGAAATGAGCGCTTTCACGTCAATTGCTTCCGCCAAGCGAATATTACACATTTCTACACTTCGAGTCGGATTAAGTTTGGTCAGTGTCGAAAGCAAAAGAGGCTGAGACATAATGTGCTGTTTCAAACTATCGGTACAGAGGCCAGATCACCAACACAACAGCAATGAAGAAAGTGAGCTCTTCATTTTTTAACGGACTCGGGCTCGCGCACACGCAGCAACTGGGTGTTTTAACGGAGTGGGAATTTGCGTGTCGAGATCACCTATTTCCTGATAGGCAAACTGGGAAAAGGCGACTCCGGAATAGGCGAAACGGGAATAGGGTAATCGGAACGACGCCGTGGGCCCAACTTCACAAACCCCCTGATGGGATTTCCTCTTAACACCCCCTCCCCCTTCCCCCTTCCCCCTCCAACTCGACTCGCTCCTCTTTCCCCCCCTCTGCTTCCACCTTTTGGCACCAGCCTCTTTTCATCGGGGTTGGGGCGGGGGAGGAGAGGGGAAGAAGAGGGTTCCTGGAGGGTTCTGGATCCCCACGGTTCGCAGAAGATGGTGCTGGCAACAGCGGTGTCTAGTCACTGGGATGAGATGGTAAACCCAGGTCCCTGTGTGCGCCGTGTACTCATCGCGCTGAAGAAGCCCACAGCAACAAGGGGGGTTGTATTTGTATTTGTCATTCTTTTTATCACAACAGATTTCTCTGTGTGAAAATTCGGGCTGCTGTCCCCAGGGAGAGCGCGTCGCTACACTACAGCGCCACCCATTTTTTTGTATTTTTTCCTGCGTGCATTTTTTTTTTTTTTTGTTTTTCCTATCGCACTGGATTTTTCTACAGAATTTTGCCAGGAACAACCCTTTTGTTGCCTTGGGTTCTTTTACGTGCGCTAAGTGCATGCTGCACACAGGACCTCGGTTTATCGTCTCATCCGAATGACTAGCGTCCAGACCACCACTTAAGGTCTAGTGGAGGGGGAGAAAATATCGGCGGCTAAGCCGTGATTCGAACCAGCGCGCTCAGATTCTCTCGCTTCCTAGGCGGACGCGTTGCCTCTAGGCCATCACTCCACATTGTAATGGCTGTAATGGGTTGTAATGGCTTCTGTGGAAAATCCCACTTTGATATTGAAAGAAATACACTGACAAGCTAAATAGGCATGGATGTTGATCCGAAGCTTACTCTTTGGATAATAAGTTTTCTTCTCAATAGAACTCAGTCCGTCCGCTTTCATTCTGCCCACTCTTCTCTAAAATCTACTTCTACTGGTGCACCCCAAGGTACAGTGCTGTCCCCTGTTCTTTTTACACTGTACACAAATGACTGCAGAGGCACGGAGGAAACTCCTGTCATAAAATATTCTGATGATTCAGCAATTGAAGATCTGTCCAACTCTGATGCTATTTATTTCAGTGAAATTAAAAAGTTCTGTTCCTGGTGTGAGAAAAACTATCTGGATCTCAACGTATTGAAAACAAAAGAAATGTTAATAGATTTTCGGAAAGACCCCTTGCCTGTAGCTGACCTTGTTATTGATGGTCAAACAGTGGAGAGGGTCAATGAATATAGATATTTAGGGACCATCTTAGACAATAAGCTGACTTTTGACAGAAATGTTGATTCCATTCATAAGAAATGTCAATCTAGAATTTTTTGTTTACAGAAGCTTAGAAATGTTGGTATAAATTCAAATATTCTTCAAAGTTATTATCGATGTTGTATCGAGTCTGTGCTTACAGTTTCATTTATGTGCTGGTATGGAAGTTTGGGAGTGAGGAGTAAGCGTGTTTTGAACGATGTCATGAGTGTATGCAGTAAAATTGTGGGAGTGAAACAAGCTAGTATGCAAGAGCTGTATGAAAGTCGAGTGGTTAAAAAAAGCAGGCAGATAGCAACTGACGACACCCATATTTTAGCAAAGTATTATGAGCTATTGCCATCAGGACGACGCTACAGAACTTTTAAGTTGAAATCCAGAGCTCTGAAGACTTTTATTCCACGTTCAATCCACCTTTTAAATTCTTGAGAACTGTGTGTGTGTGTGTGTGTGTGCGAGCGCGCACTCTCATGTAAGACGTGTGAAAGTCCGTGCATGATAGGCTGTACCTTGTTCTAGTTGTGGGGGATGTGTGTGTGTGTGTGTGTGTGTGTGTGTGTGTGTTTACTGAGCTTAAAACGTGACAATTGGTTATAATGAATGTGCAATATGTAGGAAGAATAATGTGCAATATGCAGGATGAATGTACAATGAATATGTCTAATGCTAACGTCCATATTCTAAATGTATTTCTGTTTACTAATTACGATGTAATAATTAATAGCAATGTTTTTAAAAGCGAATATGTGAAATGCTTTTATTTGAGAACATATGTTTATTACTCTTGTTTAATCAAGTTATCCGCGTGTGTGTGGTGGGGGTGGGGGGGTGGGGGGTGGGGTGCGGTGCGGGTGTGTGCTGATTATCTGGTTGTGGTTTTCCGCAATTCATCTTTATTCTTATCTTATCTGTCTATTATAATCAATGTGCAGTATAGTAGGCTATGTTTATAATTATATTCAAATAATGTTTCTTAATTCTTTCTGTTTTTACATTAAGAATACTAGTTATTACCTGCAGTGTGTGGATGTATGTATGAAACGATGTATGTGATATTTTTTATATTTGTATCTTCGTAATATTTGTTGGGGCTGTTGTTGGCTTTTATAGTTATGGTCCCCATGTTGTTTACTTGTCTATGTTGTGATAATGCACCTGACCAAATTTCTCCAGTTGGAGATAATAAAGTTATTCTTATCTTATCTTATCTTATCTTATAATAAAAAAGAAAAGAAAAGAAAATCTGGGGTGACGTTACTCTGTTGGTGACGTACTCTCCCTCCGGGGACAGCAAATCGAATTTCAAAGAACAATGTCGTGAGTTTCAGTTTGTTTCTCAAGGAGGCGTCACTGCGTTCGGACAAATCCATATACGCTGCACCACATCTGCTAGGCAGATGCCTGACAGCAGCATAAACCAACTCACTTGTCAGGCCTTGAGTGCATGCTTGTGTATTCGTGTTCCTATCAGATGGATTTGTTTTTACAGAATTTAACCAGAGGACAACGCTTTCGTTGCCATGGGTTCTTTTTCAGTGAGCCAAGTG
>NC_134900.1:38640453-38762953 GCF_041734735.1 Babylonia areolata
CCTGGGGACACATTGCTGATTGATTCCGTGCCAATACACCGATTGATTATGTGTCAGTTCATCGATATCTGACAGTCAGGTGAACATGGTCACTGGTATTGAATACAGAGGAGGTCAGCGGCGGTGTGACTTTCACTGGCGGTCAGAACACTTCCATGTTGTCAGTGCCAGAACAGCTTCGTGTTGTTGTCAGTGCCAGAACAATGACCAGCTCCTGGCTTCCTGGGGAGAGAAGGGCTGTCACCCCACCCACCAGGTCTGTACCCCGATCAATGCCCTCTGCTGCGCTCTGCCTCTGGCCCTGCTGGCCCCTGACACAGAAAGCCTCTCTCACCAATCAGCCACAGGTGAGCAGCCACCCGTCCTCTGCTTCAAAACACGTGTTTCCAGATTTCTCGGTTCAACTTTCTTGCAAGGCAAGCCAATGCTGGGCAAGGGCAAGGCAAGGGGTGGTACGGCAAGGCGAGGCAAGGCGAGGCATGGCAAAGGAAGGCGAGGAAAGGAAAGGCATGGCAAGCCAATACGAGGCAAGGCAAGGGGTGGTACGGCACGGCAATGCAAGGCAAGGCAAAGGAAGGCGAGGAAAGGAAAGGCAAGGCGAGGGATGGAAAGGCGAGGCGAGGAAAGGAAAGGCAAGGCGAGGAAAGGAAAGGCAAGGCGAGGAAAGGAAAGGCGAGGCGAGGAAAGGAGAGGCGAGGAAAGGAAAGGCGAGGCGAGGAAAGGAAAGGCAAGGCGAGGCAAGGCAAGGGATGGCAAGGTGAAGCGAGGCATGGCAAAGGCAAGGCGAGGCAAGAAATTAAGTTTATTTTTTACACCCCTCGGAGGCAATGACAGAATATACTCGTGCATGTTCTGACAAAACCATAGACATGAAACCATCTCTCAGCACGATTTCCTTTTTTTGTCGACTACTGGTTTGTGGTATCCTGGCTCTAGTCCTTCGAATGAGACGGCAATCCGAAGTCCCGTGTGCAGCATGCCCTCAATGGAGTAAGAGAACTCACTGCAACAAAGAAGGTTTTGTCCCTTACAAAAAACTTTTTTGAAGAATCTACTTTGAGAGTGAAACAGATATACCTGCAGACAGAAAAAGATATCATACAGAGTATGGGTGATAGTAAAACATATATTCTTGCAGACAGATAATTATAATAAAATATGGGTAATAGTAAAACATATATACTTGTAGAGAAATAAGATATGCAATATGGGTGATAGTAACACATATATAAGATTAATAATAATAAAAATAATGATAATAATAATGTACATTTATATAGCGCCCTTTCTCACTAAGAGCTCAGGGCGTTTTAAATGAAAGAAAAATTTACAAATTTCATAAATCATTCATAGCCACTCTTTCTCAAACCCCTCCCCCCACCTCCCCCCCGTCCTCCCCCCTTGCCCCCTCCACCACCCTCCCCTCCTTCCCTCCCACACACACACACACACACACACACACATTCCCTTTCCCACTCCTCATACATGTATCCAAAGTGAGCTGACATGGGTGGCGTTGGAGAGCAAGGAAGCTGAGCGCATATAGATAGGTGTTAACAAGATGAGTTTTTGGTGATGAGCGAAAAGCAGAAATAGAATCAGATGCACGGATATGATGAGGAAGGTTGTTCCAGATTGTGAGGAGCAGCAAAGAAGAAAGAACGTTCACCATAGGTTCTTGTATTGACACGAGGAAGTTTCAAAAGGTAACAGTCAAAGGAAGAGCGGAGATTTCTTGCGGTCGTATAAACACCGACAAGGTCAAAGATATGTAGGTCCTGCGGAGTGGAAAGCAGAATAGCAGAGATACACAACTTTGTATTTAATTCCCCCTTCAATGGGGAGCCAATGTAGAGTGTGCAGGTGCGGAGAAATGTGATCAGTGCGTGGGACTCTGAGAGTCAGACGGGCAGCATTGTTTCGAAGTTTTTGAATTCGCTGAAGATTATGTGGACAGCCCATGAGAAGAGAATTACAATAGTCGATTCGTGATAGCACAAAAGCAGAATTAAGATTTTTAGTAGTTTCAACATAAAGGTACTGACGGATAGAGCTGATGCGACGAAGTTCACAATTGACTATGCGTATCAGATTTACAACCTAAGAATGCATGCTGAGGATTGAGTCAAGAATGACTCCAAGGTTCCTTGCTGATTTAGAAAACTGAACTGTGGCATCACCAACCACAATAGAGGCAGGAAAAGAAGTGGATGTGGACATTCTTGCAGAGGAAATGATCATAGCTTCAGTTTTGTTATCATTCAACTTTAGTTTGTTGAATGTCATCCAGGATTTAACATCAAGAATACAATCCTGCATTGACAGAATCAGACTGTGTATTTGGTTTGGTTCTGCAGACTCTTGATACTGTGTCAGACAGTGCCTTTGTTGACTCAACCCGACATCCATACTGACACTGTGTCAGTGTCTTTGTTGACTCAACCCGACATCCATACTGATACTGTGTCAGTGTCTTTGTTGACTCAACCCGACATCCATACTGACACTGTGTCAGTGTCTTTGTTGACTCAGCCCGACATCCATACTGACACTGTGTCAGTGTCTTTGTTGACTCAACCCGACATCCATACTGACACTGTGTCAGTGCCTTTGTTGACTCAACCCGACATCCATACTGATACTGTGTCAGTGTCTTTGTTGACTCAGCCCGACATCCATACTGATACTGTGTCAGTGTCTTTGTTGACTCAACCCGACATCCATACTGATACTGTGTCAGACAGTGTCTTTGTTGACTCAACCCGACATCCATACTGACACTGTGTCAGTGTCTTTGTTGACTCAACCCGACATCCATACTGATACTGTGTCAGACGGCGTCTTTGTTGACTCAGCCCGACATCCATACTGATACTGTGTCAGACAGTGTCTTTGTTGACTCAACCCGACATCCATACTGATACTGTGTCAGTGTCTTTGGTGACTCAACCCGACATCCATACTGATACTGTGTCAGTGTCTTTGTTGACTCAACCCGACATCCATACTGATACTGTGTCAGACAGTATCTTTGGTGACTCAACCCGACATCCATACTGATACTGTGTCAGTGTCTTTGTTGACTCAACCCGACATCCATACTGATACTGTGTCAGACAGTGTCTTTGGTGACTCAACCCGACATCCATACTGATACTGTGTCAGTGTCTTTGTTGACTCAGACCGACATCCATACTGATACTGTGTCAGTGTCTTTGTTGACTCAACCCGACATCCATACTGATACTGTGTCAGACAGTGTCTTTGGTGACTCAACCCGACATCCATACTGATACTGTGTCAGTGTCTTTGGTGACTCAGACCGACATCCATACTGATACTGTGTCAGACAGTGTCTTTGGTGACTCAGACCGACATCCATACTGATACTGTGTCAGACACTGTCTGTTTTAATGTTTTATGTTCAGGTAAGTGCTTGAAAGCAACATTTTCAGTCGATGATGGGATTGAACACTTTACTTTGAATAAATGATGATGGGATTGAACACTTTACTTGGAATAAATGATGATGGGATTGAACACTTTACTTGGAATAAATGATGATGGGATTGAACACTTTACTTGGAATAAATGATGATGGGATTGAACACTTGGAATAAAAGATGATGGGATTGAACACTTGGAATAAATGATGATGGGATTGAACACTTTACTTGGAATAAATGATGATGGGATTGAACACTTTACTTGGAATAAATGATGATGGGATTGAACACTTTACTTGGAATAAATGATGATGGGATTGAACACTTGGAATAAATGATGATGGGATTGAACACTTTACTTGGAATAAATGATGATGGGATTGAACACTTTACTTTGAATAAATGATGATGGGATTGAACACTTTACTTGGAATAAATGATGATGGGATTGAACACTTGGAATAAATGATGATGGGATTGAACACTTTACTTGGAATAAATGATGATGGGATTGAACACTTGGAATAAATGATGATGGGATTGAACACTTGGAATAAATGATGATGGGATTGAACACTTGGAATAAATGATGATGGGATTGTACACTTTACTTGGAATAAATGATGATGGGATTGTACACTTTACTTGGAATAAATGATGATGGGATTGTACACTTTACTTGGAATAAATGATGATGCTGGAAGTGAGAAAGGTCGATCACTGATAAACGACACTGGATCTTCAGTTGTCCAATCGTTTACGTTTTACTTTGAAATATTTTTTTCTTTATGGCAATGATGTCTTCTGTGTGTGTGTGTGTGTGTGTGTGTGTGTGTGTGTGTATTTATCGGCACAGCTAAAAAAAAAAGTCTTCATATCCAAAGCTGTTTCTGTAGAAACGTTGGGAAACATAACATTCTGAAGATGAAAGGTGGACGTATCTATCTATCTATCTATCTATCTATCAGTGTCTGTCTAGGGCCATTTACATGTCGGTCTGTCTCTGTCCGTTTATCTATCTGCCTGTCATCTTCACCACAAAAGAAATCTTAAAAACAGCTGCAACAATGCACGGCACAAGACGTCAGCAGACTAAAGACGTAAGATTCCCGTGTCCTGACCAGCAGACTGGCAACTTTGCGTCAGAACTGACGTGGACCACAGGAAGAGAGGAGATGATGGGGGTGTGGGGTGGTTGGAAGGGGGGTGGCCTGAGGCAGGGAGGAGGGAGAGAAGATGCGGGGAAAGTTTAAACAGACAGAAATATCTTTCTTCTGCAGAGAAATTAATTAGTGAAACAGCTCCAAAGGCGGCGGGGCCTTTTCACAGGGCTTCAAGCTGATTACCGTCATGGCTGACTGAGGGCGGAAGGAAGGGGATGGCGTGACGTGACCAGCCCGCGTGCGCACGTGCAGAGAGCGAATGGACATCTTTCATGGCCTTTCCTGTGCTGCCGCTAGCTCGCCAAAGTAAACGGAATCAATGGAACAACGGGCTGAGCTCAGATTAAACAAAAACATCAAAAGGAAAAGGGGGGATGGTATGAAAACGGAACACAGGAAGCCTCCCAGTTAAAAGCAACGATAACTATTACTGTCGGGGAATGGTGGTGGTCTGGAAGTTTTTCTCCCCGGTCTATTTATGGGATAGGACAAAACGGTAATCCTGGTCACGTTTTCTTTCACGAGGAAACAAAAACCATGTTTGGTTACATTTTATTACAAACAAGTAATCAAAAAAGATGTTTGAAGTTTTCCTGACTGAACCCTGTTGTACCATAATGTTGGCTGCCTCGCATGACTGAGAAATTAGTGTTGGATTCCTGGGGACTTTTTGTGCAGTCTGGTTGACAGAGGACTGGATTGTTTTGGTGATTTAGTTTTGAACTCGCCGGCAGTCCTCGCCTGCTGGGTCTCGGCAAACAACGAGAAACGGACTGGCCGACTGGGGGGGACATTTGGGTCAACTGTTAGAAACGCAAGGAGGTAGGGGTCAGTTAGTGCCAGAGGTTTCCTCCCCACCCCCTCCCTCCGCATGTGTTGCAGTTCAGCAGACTTTATCAGGAAGTGTTCTTCGTATTTATACGAGATGTCGCCAGGTTTCGGTCGGTAGATATACTTCTTGCTCTGTTGAAAGGTGGGGTCTGACCTCGCCCGGGACTTGGTCTGCTTTTGATTTGTCTTGGGCATGTCCTGAGCTGTCATTTGTTTTGTTGTATTAACTGCGCTTGATGTTTGAGTTTTGATCTCCAATTACTTGTTTGTTTGTTGTTGTTGTTGTTTTGTGTGTGTCTGTCTGTCTGTGTGTGGAGGGGATTTTTTTTTTTTTTTTTTTGAATGATGAACTGTTAGAGTGACTTTGGTGTTGAATCTGATGGCACTTTGACTTGACTTGACTTTGGTTTGTCTTGATTTTGATTTAACGTCGTTTTGACGTGACGTTCGCTTGGTTTGTCTTGGTTTTGACTTGAGGGGAGTTAACCGTGAACACTGACTTGAGGGGAGTTGAGGGGAGTTAACCGTGAATACTAACTTGATTTTGACTCGAGGGAAGTTACAACAACACTGACTACATTTTGAGTCGATGTGAAATTAACGTGAACACTCACTTGATTTTCACTTAAGGGGAGTTAAGCACGAACACTGACTACATTTTGACTCAAGGTGAAATAAACGTGAACACTGACTTGATTTTGACATGAGAGAAGTGAAACATTAACACTGCCAATCATGACTTTGACTTCAGGAGAGAAGTGAAACATTAACGCTGCCAATCATGACTTTGACTTCAGGAGAGAAGTGAAACATTAACACTGCCATCCATGACTTTGACTTAAGGAGAGAAGTGAAACATTAACACTGCCAATCATGACTCTGACTTCAGGAGAGAAGTGAAACATTAACACTGCCATCCATGACTTTGACTTCAGGAGAGAAGTGAAACATTAACACTGCCAATCATGACTTTGACTTCAGGAGGGGAGTGAAACATTAACACTGCCATCCATGACTTTGACTTCAGGAGGGGAGTGAAACATTAACACTGCCATCCATGACTTTGACTTCAGGAGGGGAGTGAAACATTAACACTGCCATCCATGACTTTGACGTAAGGAGGGGAGTGAAACATTAACACTGCCATCCATGACTTTGACGTAAGGATGGGAGTGAAACATTAACACTGCCATCCATGACTTTGACGTAAGGATGGGAGTGAAACATTAACACTGCCATCCATGACTTTGACGTAAGGATGGGAGTGAAACATTAACACTGCCATCCATGACTTTGACGTAAGGATGGGAGTGAAACATTAACACTGCCATCCATGACTTTGACGTAAGGAGGGGAGTGAAACATTAACACTGCCATCCATGACTTTGACGTAAGGAGGGAAGTGAAACATTAACACTGCCATCCATGACTTTGACGTAAGGAGGGAAGTGAAACATTAACACTGCCATCCATGACTTTGACGTAAGGAGGGGAGTGAAACATTAACACTGCCATCCATGACTTTGACGTAAGGAGGCAAGTTTAACGTGGCCACTGGCATGATTTTGGCTGGAGGTGAAACGATCGTGGCGTCATTGCCTTCCATTGACTTTGACTGAAGATGACGTTGCTGTCACGTGATGCAGGACAGGCGGAGAGAGACAGCGGCAATCATCACGGCGGGGAGCATGACGGGGCGGGGCGGGGTCTGCTGCAGCAGGGGGCTGCTGGTCGTGCTGACCGTGTGTCTGTGGGGCCGGGGTTCCAGTCTGCAAGGTAACCTGTTGTACGTGCTCTGTCTGCTTGTGGGCGTGTCTGTGTGTGGGGTGTGTGTGTGTGTGTGTGTGTGTGTGTGTGATGTTTGGTGCGTATTCATTTTTTTCTGACTGTTTGCATGTCTGTCTCTCTCGTTTATCTCTGTATCCGTATCTGTATTTTCATCTCTCTCTCCCTCACACACACACACTCACACACACACACACACACACACACACACTTAAACGATTGGAAATATGCAATGCATATCATTAGAAGTTATGCATTATTCAAGATGTAGTTGTTGGGGTTTTTATGTACTTATGTGCATTTGTATCAGTATGACTTAGATGTTTGGCATTGTTGGCATTGTTGTGTTCGCTGTATCCCCTTCATGAGGGGCCGTCATCTTTACTGAATACATTATCCCCCTTTCCCCCTCCCCCTCCCCCTCTGTCTCACTCTCTCCCATATATTCTTTTTCTTTCCTTTTCGTCGCTTGTTGTGGCATTGGTTGTATCCCCGTTCACTTTAGAACTATAAAACGCTATTTGCCAATAAAACTCTGTGTGTGTGTGTGTGTGTGTGTGTGTGTGTGTGTGTGTGTGTTAAGTGCACACAAGGCTTAGTCTACATGCAGAGTGCCGCGAGAATATATATATATAACAGGTAAGAAAAACTAGGAGGTGCGTTCAGTGTTGGTTAAAAGTACCTGTGATGAATACCCTGAATGAAGCTGCCACACAGGCTCAGTCTACAGAGTGCTGTGAAAATCAGGAAAGGGAGGTAAGAAGTGTGCATGGAGAGAGAGAATGAACTGAGTGAATCTGCTTTTGGATCTGTGTCGTGGCTGAATGTCGGCGTCGAAAGTTTCAGATTGTTTCCGCACAGTTCGTGAGAAAACGGCTGATTGTTGGTGGCAAAATATGAACTGATAATGATAATAATGAGAAGAATAAAAAATCTAAACACACGTATACCCTTGTGTTTGGCTTATCAAAAGATCACATAAATCATAGTTACATTCCCAATTTACTTTGACATATCTATGAACACTTCATGTATTATCAACACTTTGCATGAACCCAAGACACATGTACATGTTTGAGCAGATCTGAAGAGGTCACAAAAAATTGCATTGACATCACCAAAGAATCAGAATAACTTTTGTTATCTAAGCAAAAGAAATCAAGTGTGGTGTAGTATGCGATGCATACAGATTGTAAGCATGGTATGCATGAAAGATTACACAAAATAATTGATTATAGTAAATCACCACACCACACGGAACAGTTAAAGAAGTGATCCATGAATTCATTTTCGTCCGCCAAACAACGAACAGTTTCAGAAATTACGTCCCTTGGTAAAACATTCTGAAAAAATAAACACGATAATCTAAACTAGAAAAACAACAACATATTTTATTTTCCTTTCTAGAAGAAATAGGAAGACAAAAACAAACGGAACGTTAACCGTAGAACACAGACTTTTGTGACGAAAACTGTCAGTCCGCAAGAATTTATTTTTACAAATGAGTAAAATTACTGTGAGTTCATTTTTTGTGTGGATTCATTATGTGTCTGTTCCAGTCTGTGACATAAAGTTAAGGGTGACAGTTATTTAGAAATTCGAGAAATCAATTTACTAGAAATTGATTATGGATGTCAATTTCATTTCAAAGACCAGGTATTTTTTGTTTCTGTAACCTGTGGGTTAATTGTGTAATTCATCTGTACAAATAACCCCATTTGCAGTATCCATGCAAAATTCGTCATAAAATGGGCACAGTGCATGACTCTTGTAAGGAGTGATAAACGAATGAATGAACACAACTTCATAACCCCAACATCTAAATCACAAAACCCTTGTTTTTAACTTTATTTCACCTTTTTTCTGCAAACCAGGTCTCCGACAGAAACCTGCTCTGTGTTGTGAGTGCTGCCATGATGCATTGACAGCGTTCCTGAAGTAACGCTGGGGATCGTTGAGATCTGCACGGTTAGCAGATTGTAAGCATAAAATCCATGAGCGCTCAGGAGTCAGCTGCAGTGAAAGCATTCACGAGATATACTGTTGTGTAATCGGCCTCTTGTTTCCGGGACTGACACAAACTAAAAGTGCATCTGTGAGTCACTTCGGTTCCAGTTTTGACCCTGAGCCACTGACCTGTATGTAAACGTGCCTCAGTGCCCTGACCCCAGTCTGCACGAAATCCATTTTTGACTCACTTGTGTATAAAATTTGAGTCTATGTTATATAACCTGGTGTTTGGTTGTATGAGTGTGTGTGTCCGTGGTAAACTTCAACATTGCCATTTTCTCTAGAAATACTTTGTCTGCCAATACCAAATTTGCCTTAAAAATAGTAGGAAAAAATCTTCACACTCATACCAGTAATAGGTTGTAAGTCTCCCGAATTTAGCCGTCTTTCCGAATTATTAACAATTTATTTCGTTAATGTTCGTTCCGCATTCTGAAAACCGCTGTTACCCCTTTGCAGCTTCCTGACTGTCTGATGAGAATACGCCATGACCTCGTTTTTCTTGTTCGCAATTAAAAGCAAAGAAATACACATTCTGGACAGAACACATACAGTGACACTAACTACATTATTGATGTGTTTATTGCATATGAATATTCTAAAGTGGACACTGAATTAACTAGAATGAACAGAAAAGAAATTTTGAATCAACCGTTTCACTGCCTCGTCTACACGGCACTGGTCAGTGCAGATCTTGACGAAACATGTTGAAAAGCCTGACGCGATGGCAACGTCTCCTTTACCGCCGAGTTAAAAGAATTTCTTACATAATCATTGACGTGTTTACTGCATATGAATGTTTTAAAGTGAATACTGAATTAACTAGAATGACTAGAAAAAAGAAATTGAATGGAAGGTGTCTTTCAGTGAGTTGAAAGACAAAGCTTGTCGATCACGGATCTCTGCAGATCTACAAAAACGGACATATATTGCAGTGTTTTTGCGGCGATGGGAACGTCTCCTTTACCTCGGACTTGAAAGAATTTTTTTTTAATGCCCGAGATATACCAAAATAACATGATTTAAAACCGCGAAGAACGCCGCTGTCAATTCATTCCACTAAAAGAACATGCTAAATAATAATTTTTGAACGTCAACATTGAAACCGCGTTAGCGCAGTGGGTAAACCACTCGTTATTGATCCAAACATCCGTGGTTTGAATCTGCATTAAGCCCTTTTTTTTTCTTTGTTTGCTAAGCTGTATATAATTATAACGAATAGAGAACACATTTCAACAAACTTTTTTTGTTTTTAAGTGTGTATCACAAGTGAGTCTTGAAGGACTTCATTTCAGTTTCCTTTGTGAACCAGGACTCCAGCAGAACCATGCGCTGTGTTGTGAGTACAGTGTTCGAGCTAATCAGCCAGACGGTCAGAGACAGATGATCCATAGTCTTCGTCCCTGATAAACGACTGAAGCTGCCATATCCGCCGGAAAACGTCATTTGTCCCCTTATTCTCCCCCTTTTTGTGTGTATTCTCGGCGTGATTTTTGGGTGGGATTATCAGTATCGGTATCGTTACAACTAGCTGTGCTAGTTTCGTTGTTTTAGACGTTTACCGCCTTCAGACTGAGGCGTTTGGGGCGTATCTCTTTTACGTCTTTGTTTTCCAGTCGATTAATTCTTTATTGCTAAATTCTGGACTGTGTCCAGTACTATAGACAGTGTGTCTGGGAAAGGGGTTTGCGTCGGTGATGCTACTTCTGGACTGTGTCCAGTACTATAGACAGTGTGTCTGGGGAAGGGGTGTGCATCGGTGATGCTACTTTACCTGCCATCAGTGGCGGGTTTTCAGTGTGGGCCAGTGGCCATCACAGTAAATATGTACCACTTGTGCTTCCGTTGTGTATAATGCGAGGAGGAAGATGGTAGAATGGTTAGAACGCTTGTCTGCTGTACAGTGTCCCTGACGGTCTGGGTTCCATTCCCACTCTCGCCCTTTCTCCCAAGTTTGACAAGAAAACCAAACAGCATCTAGTCATTGAAATGAGGCGATAAACAGAGGTCCCTCGTGCAGCACTCACATGGCACACTGAAAAAGATCCCACGGCAACAAAAGTGTTGTCCTATGGCAAACTTATGTAAAAGAAATCCACTCCAACAGGTACAAATACATAAGCATGCACTCAAGGCCTGACAAGCGCGTTGGGTTATGCTGCTGTCAGGCATCTGCCTGTCAGATGTGGTGTAGCGTGTATGGATTTGTCCGGACGCAGTGACACCTCTTTCAGAAACCGAAATTGAAAAATAGAAATGTAATGTGCTGAGGAGAGGATTTGGCGTGGGGGTGTAGAAAGGTTAGCCCATAACGACCACTACCCTGCCTTTTCCGACAGCTTGATCAACCCGTAGGATATTCAGCAGTTAGGGGGCGGGGGGTCGATTTGGACTGGTCACAAAATTAACTCACTCAGTACGGCCAGTCCTCTCTTCTCCTCTACACAAACTCCTCGGATGTCCAGTGGGTGTCTGAATGACCCAACCTTTAGCTTCCGTCATAAGAATTGTGGTATTCTTTGTCAACATTCACCTCTTCAGTATAAGATCCTTCCTCTTGCAATATTTTGATGATGGCAATTGGAGTGAAACGCTGTTAACGTCGTCTCTTTCGCCGTTCGTATGGAGAGAGTGGGATCACTTGAGAGTAGCCCAGAATGATCCCAGGGTAAAATCCAGGAGGGAGCTAGATTCAAGTCTGTGACACCGGCACGGAATGTGGGCACACAGAGCTCAGGAACTGTGACGCCCAGCTTCTGTTCGGTTCTGTTGGTCGTGACACCGCCTGAAAATCACCACCCCCACCACCACGCCCAGTGCTGCTGACGTCATTGTCATAGACTTGTACAGAACTCCTGGACACACTCACACACACACACACACACACACACACACACACACCAATTTGTATAAACACTAACAAAATGATGAGACACATTACACTGAAAAATACACTTTAAGAAACAGGGCCGAGATCGCAACGGGTTTGTTTGTTTTTTGTTTTCTTGTTTTGTTTTGTTTTGTTTTGTTATGTTTTGTTTTTGTTTTTTAACCTTGCTCTTTCATCTAAACAAAACGCTCATGAATATAGTCCACTTCTGGTGATTATTAATGATTTTAATTCAGTTTTTGTTTGTTTGTTTTTGTTGGGGTTTTTTTTGTTGTTGTTGGTTGTTTTTTTGTTTTGTTTTTTTGTTTGTTTGGGTTTGTTGTTTGTTTGTTTTGTTTTGTTGTTTGTTTGTTTTTTTGGTTTTGTTTTTTGTTTGTTTGTTTGTTGTTGTTTGTTGTTGTTGTTTTTGTTGTTTGTTTTGTTTTTCTCGGGGTAAAGAGTCTGACGAGAAAGACCAAAGCCAGACAGATCAGCGTCCAACTTCACATTGCCCGTATTAGCATTGATTTTTTCTACTATTTATTCTTCAATAATTATATTAAATTTTGACTTAAGTGTATTGATCATATTTGTTTTGCCATCTTTTCCAGGTGGCTTCTTTTCCTTCTTTCAACAACACCCTTTCACTGTGTTTCCGATTACTGCTTCTGTGACTAGTTATCTGAGACAGGTGTGGACAGCAGAAGTACTGGACCTGAAATAAGTCCCCCGGGGTCTTTGAGGGATAAGATTTGTTTTGATTTCCCACACTAAAAAAGCGTGTTGTAAACACACAATTTTGGAAAATTAACAGAAAAAGGTTTTGGGGTTGATTAATCCGGGGCATGGGGCTGCACTGAACAAAAATGAATGCATAAATAAACCACCCTGGGTTACCTCCAAGGGGAGGGGGCGAGGTGTTTCTGGGCCGACGACTCCAGCAGAGTCCACACGGGGCTGCTGGGAGTGGTGTCCAAACGCTGCTGACACCCAGTGCAGTGTGGGTGTGTCTTGTCTGACACTGACAGCACTGTGGGTGTGTCTTGTCTGACACTGACAGCACTGTGGGTGTGTCTTGTCTGACACTGACAGCACTGTGGGTGTGTCTTGTCTGACACTGACAGCACTGTGGGTGTGTCTTGTCTGACGCTGACAGCACTGTGGGTGTGTCTTGTCTGACACTGACAGCACTGTGGGTGTGTCTTGCCTGACGCTGACAGCACTGTGGGTGTGTCTTGTCTGACACTGACAGCACTGTGGGTGTGGCTTGTTTGACACTGACAGCACTGTGGGTGTGTCTTGTCTGACGCTGACAGCACTGTGGGTGTGTCTTGTCTGATGCTGACAGCACTGTGGGTGTGGCTTGTTTGACACTGACAGCACTGTGGGTGTGTCTTGTCTGACACTGACAGCACTGTGGGTGTGTCTTGTCTGACACTGACAGCACTGTGGGTGTGTCTTGTCTGACACTGGCAGCACTGTGGGTGTGGCTTGTTTGACACTGACAGCACTGTGGGTGTGTCTTGCCTGACACTGACAGCACTGTGGGTGTGTCTTGTCTGACACTGACAGCACTGTGGGTGTGGCTTGTCTGACACTGACAGCACTGTGGGTGTGTCTTGTCTGACACTGACAGCACTGTGGGTGTGGCTTGTCTGACACTGACAGCACTGTGGGTGTGGCTTGTCTGACACTGACAGCACTGTGGGTGTGTCTTGTCTGATCCATAGTGCTGCTCATTTGTTGTGCTGTTTTAGGGGGAAATTGGCAGAATGGTTAAGACGCTCAGCAACCAATATAGAGAATCCGTGAGGGTGTGGGTTCAAATCCCGCTCTCGTCCTTTCTCCCACGTTTGACTGGAAAATCAAACTGAGTGTGTAGTCATTGGGATGAGACGTCCCGTGTGCAGCACGCACCTGGCGCAATGAAACCGAAAGAACCCATGGCAACAAGAGTGTTGTCTTCTGGCAAAATTCTCTGGAATGAATCCACTCTGGTAGGTACACAGATATATGAACATGCACTCAAGGACTAAGCACGTTGGGCTTTGCTGCTGGTCAGGCATCTGCCTAGCGAAAGTTGTGTGGCGTATATGGTTTTGTCCGAACGCAATGACGCCTCCTTGAGAAATTGACTCTGAACTGAAACTGTGCTGTTTCAGCCATGGTGGTGAAGGCGGAGGAGGGCGGTGGGAACCAGACCCAGTCCAGTGCGGACCTGGTGCAGCAGTCACGCTCCACGGCCCGCAGCCCTCACCACCCTGCTGCCCCCTCCTCCTCCTCCTCCTCCTCCCCTCCCAGCCACGCCGTCCCGGAACAGCATTTTGCCGACCTCCAGGGGCCCAGGTTGACAGAGGCCGCCGAGCAGGGTCAGACAGGTGTGTCCGAGTGGCCGGCGGGTTGGCCTCACCTGGTGATGGGGCCCGGGGAGCGGCCCGATGACCACAACATGCACCCCCTCGTGGCACCGGCCGATGAGGTAGACAGTCTGGTGGGTGACGTCATAAGGCCCACGGATTACGTCACCAAGGGCCTCACGCCGGTGGGCAGTGACGGAGAAAAACGACGACACCTGGATCATCAGAATTTTCACTTTGGGCTGGGCAAGAGGAGTTTAGATCGTCAGAACTTTCACTTCGGGTTAGGGAAACGGAGTTTAGATCGCCAGAACTTTCACTTCGGGTTAGGGAAGCGGGGTTTAGATCGTCAGAACTTTCACTTCGGGTTAGGGAAGCGGGGTTTAGATCGTCAAAACTTTCACTTCGGGTTAGGTAAACGGAGGTTAGATCGTCAGAACTTTCACTTCGGGTTAGGGAAGCGGGGTTTAGATCGTCAAAACTTTCACTTCGGGTTAGGGAAGCGGGGTTTAGATCGTCAAAACTTTCACTTCGGGTTAGGGAAGCGGGGTTTAGATCGTCAGAACTTTCACTTCGGGTTAGGGAAGCGGGGTTTAGATCGTCAAAACTTTCATTTCGGGTTGGGCAAGAGGAGGTTAGATCGTCAAAACTTTCACTTCGGGTTAGGTAAGCGGGGACTGGATTCTCAGAACTTTCACTTCGGATTGGGAAAACGGAGGTTAGATGGTCAGAACTTTCACTTCGGATTGGGAAAACGGAGGTTAGATGGTCAGAACTTTCACTTCGGATTGGGCAAGCGTGGTTTGGATCGTCAGAACTTTCACTTCGGGTTGGGTAAACGGAGGTTAGATGGTCAGAATTCCAAAGGAGGGCTTGGCAGGCGAAGTATCGACCGATACAACTTCAACTTCGGTCTGGGCAAGCGGCAGGAGGAGGACTTTGTCAAGACGAAGATGGATGACGACTTCAGATCTGGTTTTGCTAAAAGGCTAGATCGCAGTAATTTCAATTTTGGCTTGGGCAAGAGGAATATAGATCGAAGCCGTTTCAGTTTTGGCTTGGGCAAAAGGAAAATGGACAGCAACAATTTCGGCTTCGGGCTGGGCAAGAGGGACGAGGATGCCGACAGTTTCAGCCCGGGTCAAGGCAAAGAGCCGCTTGGTGACGCCACGAGGCGCAGGTTTGGGCAGGACGAAATGAGGTTGGACAACAGACAGCCCTACGTGGATCTGAGCAAGGAAGGAATGTCTTCGGAACCTGCAAGTGTCTGGTCAGGAGAGGAGGGACGTCTGCGTCCAAACCTTGTGAGGACAGCGGGGACTCCAGATCTTCAGTGGTCCTGGAGAGAGCAGCCAGAAGCCACGTACCCAGAGACCCTGCTCAGCTCAGCTGCTGCTCAGCTTGCTTTCTTTCTGCCTCCTGCACAGCTGAGCCAAACAGTTCCCTCCCTTGACCCCAGTGGGCGGAGGGCAGTGGGTGTGGAGGAGTGGGTCACCGCTGGGGGAGTCGTGGCCCTCCCAGTCCCACTATGACGACCAGAGCCCGCCATTGTTCACCCCGGGGCCCTCGCTGGACTCTGAGGAGGGGTTGTCTGACCCTGACGAGTCACGTGATCTGCAGTGAGACTCTCGTCGCCGGAAACCCCTCCACCCTGAACGTTTTTCTTTCTGTTTTGTTGTCCACAAACTGTGAACGTTGTAGTCCTGCGTTCCGCTGAGGACAGACGTGACCATAACATCCGATGCATGTTTTGAAACTGAACTATCGCAGTGTCACAGAGAGCAAGTGCTCCATCTCCAGCCAATCGGACAGCTGTTCCAGGACTGACTGGTGGGGTCTCCGCTAGATCAACACAGCGTCTTTCCCAGACCCTTGGTTGCCATGGAGACCCGGTAGGAGTCCCGCTGGCAGAGGAGGGGTAGCTGGCAGCTGCACAGCATACCAGGTCCGTCACCCCTCAGTGACTGCAGTCAGCACAGAAGGCAGACTCCCTCCAGGGTTCCTTGCTTTACATTTCTTTCCCTCCTCTGTTGTCTCACTGTGTTCTGCCTCCTTACCGTTTCAAGGACGCTTTCAGGACTTTTGATTTTTTCAGTTTCTGTTCTGGAACATTACGGCTTTCCTTTCATTTCGTCAAAATATTTGGCAATTTCCTTTCGTTGTTGAAACTTGTAATGCAGTGTTTTCTGTACAATGTTGTTCTTTTCCCTGTTATGATTATGTTTTATCTATTCTGTATGATAAAGGTCACAGCAGTTTTTGTCCTCCAGTATCATCGACCCATTATACTCTGTGTCGACATGCCAGACTGCTAGCACGTGGAACCCGAGGATAAATTCAGCTACATACTGTCATATTTTCAGAAGCGCAACCACCATATATTTCAGAGTAATGCCATGAACTCTCATAACGAAGCCTTGGAAATGTTGAAAACCAAGCCCTGCATATTCGTCTTTAAGAAATAGCATCGTGGGCGAATTGTTAAGTGAACCAACTTTTTCCCAAGACAAAACTCACGAAAATACACATACGCAAGCTCATGCCATGTCTCTTTTCATGGACAAATCCTTAAAAGGACCCAGAAACACGTCTTTGAACATTATGAATAACAAACATGTTGTTACAGAAATCAGAATGTATTCAATGCTTCAGTTCAGAAGCACCCCCACGAAGATAACGAAAGACTCTCAGGAATATATTCTGGAAAACTACAATGACTATGAACAATGGGCAAAAAAGAGAGAACAAAAGAACAGAAACGAGGGGAAAAAACACCAAAAAGAGAGAGAAACTTTCGTTTTAAATGGTTAGAGGGTGAGAGGCCTGTGACGTGAAGAATGTTCTTAACTCACTCAGTACGGCCAGTCCTCTCTTCTCCTCTACACAGACCCCTCGGATGTCCAGTGGGTGTCTCAATGACCCAACCTTTAGCTTCTGTCGTCAGAATTGTGGTATTCTTTGTCAACATTCACCTCTTCTGTATAAGAGCCTTCCGCTTGTAATAGTTTGATGGTGGTAATTGGGGTAAAACGCTGTTAACGTCGTCTCTTTCGCCGTTCGTATGGAGAGAGTTAAAATAAAGACAGACACGCACGGCAGTCTTCATGTTCTGGTAGCTGTTCCAGCTGAAACACTGAAGCTGAAAAGCCTGCACTTTGACAGCAAACCCCTCAACATGACGCCACGTTTCCTGCGGTCCGCAGCAAGTGGAGGGTTGGCCCGACCAGGAAGCGAACATCCTCAGGTTCGAGTTCCATATACTGATCGGGAGATTCACTCCCCCGTCCACTGGACCGTGTGTGGTGGTCAGGGTGCTGGCCATTCAGATGAAACGAGAAACCGACATTCCATGTGGAGAACCTATGGCAACAAATGGGTTGTCACTGGTAAAATATTGTAGAATTATCCACTTTGATAGTAAATCAAATACGCTTGCAGACAGAAGAAAGAAAAAAATGGGTGGCCCTCTCTCCCCAGGGATGCTGTCTCCCCAGGGACGCTGTCTCCCTGTCTCCCCAGGGACGCTGTCTCCCCAGGGACGCTGTCTCCCCAGGGAAAGCGGTCCGAATTTAACACAGAGAAAATTGTTGTGACATAATATAATACAATTTTTTCCAGAGGGGTGGGGGTGCATGCAGGGTATATTCTTGTTTCCATAACCCACCGAACACTGACATGGATGCGCTTCTGCATGTGTATACACACGAAGGGGGTTCAGGCAGTAGCAGGCCTGTACATCTGGTGACCTGAGAGATGGAGAAAATCTCCACCCTCTACTAACCACCAGGCGCCTTGACTGGGCTTTGAACTCGGACCCCTCAGATTGGAAGCCCAACGCTTTAACCACTCGGCTGTTGCGCCAGTCTGTGCAATACAATACAGTACAATGCAATACAGTATAGTATAATACAATACAATACAGTATAATGCAATACAATATAGTATGATATACAGTACAATACAGCACAATGCAATACAGTATAGTATGATACACAATACAATACAGCATAACACAAACAATACAGTGTAATACCATACTTGGCTTTAACCACTCGGTTGTTGCGTCCGCGTATACAATACAGTACAGTATAATACAATACAGTACAGTATAATACAATATAATACAATACAGTACAGTATAATACAATACAATACAATACAGTACAGTATAATACAATATAATACAATACAGTACAGTACAGCATAATACAATACAATACAGTACAGTATAATACAATACAATACAGTACAGTATAATACAATACAGTACAGTATAATACAATACAGTACAGTATAATACAATACAATACAGTACAGCATAATACAATACAATACAATATAGTATAATACAATACACTACAAGAAGACACGAGAGAGTGGGTGTGCAGTGGGCAATGTCAGCACAGCTCTCAGCCTCTGACACTGAACGTTGAACGTGTCGCAAAACCAGGGCGTGTCCCCTCCACTGAACGGCACCCGCCAAGCTCTGGCCCCTCCTCCCCCACCTCCCACGTGTCAGTTATTGCGAAGGCAACCTGCGAATGTCTGGTTTTCTCGAAACCATTCTCGGTTTGCGTTGCGATTCGTTTAGTTTAGTTTAGTTTAGGTTCCGTCACAGGGAGACAACCCTCATTTAGTGTTCCGAAACATGGAGACAATCGTTTTTTGCGTTCGTTGGCTAAAAAGGAGACTTTACACCCTTTATCAATATGCGTTAGTTTATGATTGTGCTTGAACTGCCGAAAATAACTCAGCTGAACTCATTCCATGTTTGAAGCGAGTCCTCTGTCGCCAGCAGGGAATTTCCTTTCTCTTCTCCACCAGGACTTCACGGGTGGCCTGATAGCTGACCCTGTTCTGCAGCAAATGGAAAGATGATAGGTGTGCTGAGTGCCGCATGCAGCCTCTGGCAAAGAGTGTAATGTAGAAGAGGAATGGGTTTTTAGTTCACTGCAGTCTTCGCGTGATTCCAAGACTGCAGAACTACACCTCCTAGAGGCTTGAGTGTCGCCCGGGGGGAAGAGTGATGGACATTTGGATCAGAAATAAACGATGTAACATTGTGATTCAGAGTATTGTGAACACAAGTGTTTGTGAACTGTTACAAGAAAATACAGCACTATACAACTTTGATATAGCATTATAATTCTTTTTTTTTTAAATCGAGATAACAGAATTTCAAATGCATCACACAAGTATTTGAAAGGGTACAGTGGAAGCTTCCCAGTGCATTCCAGGCTTATAATGGTGGTGCCTTGGGCGTCCGGGTGACTGGCCTTTTTTTTCTTCTTTTTTTTGTTTTTTGTAAAATCACTTTTGAAACCTTGGTGATCGACTTGGATGTAGCTTTGCCCGCACCCCACACAACTGACAGAAGTCAGACACACACATAGCACAAGTCTGCAGGTTTCTGTTTCGTGAAGATCGCTACCCATTCTATTCACCCCTCCGCTTTTTCTGGTCTTTTCCCATCGATAGGTTATTTCCCCGTGGGTTGGTTTTCCTCACTGAACACTTCCCCCGTATTGACATTTCTTGAAAATGATGTATTTGTTTCTTCTGAAACGATCTGTTTTTTGTCTTCAATGACCGCATTATTAGTCTTCATTATTTTGTTGATGATGGCATTTTTTTCATAATTTCCCCTCAACCTCGACTTTTTTTTCTTCTTCTTTTTTTTTTTTTTTTTAATAAATTTTTGTTGTTTTTGTTGTTGTTTTTTGTTTTGTTTTTTTGTTGTTTTTTTGGGTTTTTTGGTTTTTGTTTTTTGTTTTGGTTTGGGTGTGGTTTTTTTTTTTTTTGTTGGTTTTTTTGTTGTTTTTTGTTGTTGTTTTTTGGGTTTTTGTTGTTGTTGCTTACGATCCCTTACCTCATTGATGATTTCTATGGTACCTCTCCTTATGGATGTCAACAGAATGGTCGTCGTTTAAAAATAACACTATTGTTATTATTATTATTATCATATTATGAAAGTACACGATAATGTTATTGAAATGTTTTATTTATGAATTCATATTTTGGTTTTTGTGGGAACTGTTTAGAGCGGTTCCACAAAACCAACGCGGACCCTGGAAACATAGTCACTGACTGGGTTTCGTCAAGTGTCAGTTTGTGCCATATTGTTATTGTGCCATTGCTGCTGCTCAACTGTAAAACAAACAACTTAGCTTGCTTCAAAAAACAAATGGGGGTGGTGGAGGTGAAACAAATGCACAACAGGCGTGTGGCCTACAGGTAACGCGTCCGCCTAGGAAGTGAGAGAATCTGAGCGCGCTGGTTCGAATCACGGCTCAGCCGCCGATATTTTCTCCCCCTCCACTAGACCTTGAGTGGTGGTCTGGACGCTAGTCATTCGGATGAGACGATAAACCGAGGTCCCGTATGCAGCATGCACTTAGTGCACGAAAAAGAACCCACGGCAACAAAAGGGTTGTTCCTGGCAAAATTCTGTGGAAAAATCCACTTTGATAGGAAAAACAAATAAAACTGCACGCAGGAAGAAAAAAGAGAAAAAAATGGGTGGCGCTGTAGTGTAGCGACGCGCTCTCCCTGGGGACAGCAGCCCGAATTTCACACAGAGAAATCTGTTGTGATAAAAAGAAATACAAATACAAATCCAAAATCAGTCCTGGAGGGGACAGTTTATTAATCAACACAAACACAGAAGGGCATTCGTCCGGCTCCCTTTCCACACACGAGTAATAGATATCCTTGACATGTGTTAGCACTCGCTGAATATCAAAGAACGCTAATATTGTTCATTTTGAAAACAGACACACAGACAAAGACACATGCACGCGCGCGCGCACACACACACACAGACGGAGAGAGAGAGAGAGAGAGAGAGAGAAACAAGAAATAAGATACATTATTTTACTGGGGGAAAAAAAGAACCCCCCCCCCCACACACACACACACACCCACACACCGCTCGCCCCACTCCCCCCCGCCCTACTCCCCCCCCCCCCACACACACACACACACTGAAACAAGAAATAGAATACATTATTTTACTTGGGGGGGGGGGGGAGGAAACACACCCACCAACCCCCACTCAACCTCCCCTATCCTGAACTCCACCATACTCTACATGCCCCCCCCCCACCCCGCCCCCACTCCCCCCACACACACCTCCCCTATCCCGAACTCCACCATACTCTACATGCCCCCCCCCCCACCCCGCCCCCACTCCCCCCACACACACCTCCCCTATCCTGAACTCCACCATACTCTACATGCCCCCCCCCCACCCCGCCCCCACTCCCCCCACACACCTCCCCTATCCTGAACTTCACCATACTCTACATGCCCCCCCCCCACCCCGCCCCCACTCCCCCCACACACCTCCCCTATCCTGAACTCCACCATACTCTACATGCCCCCCCCACCCCGCCCCCACTCCCCCCACACACACCTCCCCTATCCTGAACTCCACCATACTCTACATGCCCCCCCCACCCCGCCCCCACTCCCCCCACACACACCTCCCCTATCCCGAACTCCACCATACTCTACAAGCCCCCCCCCCCCACCCCGCCCCCACTCCCCCCACACACACCTCCCCTATCCTGAACTCCACCATACTCTACATGCCCCCCCCCCCCCCCGCCCCCACTCCCCCCACACACACGCACCTCACCCCCACCCACCCCCACCCCCACACACGCACACACTGAAACAAGAAATGGAATACATTATTTTACTGGAGAGAGAGAGAGAGAAAAGGAAACACACCCACCCACCCACACGAACAACCAAGGTCATTTGTCTTTCCTTGATATAGTTTATTTTCCCCATTTCAGAAAACAAATTGTCTTGCGTGATTATGCAATTTAATTAAAACAAGATCAAGCGTACGAAGCTGGTGGTTGGAGGATCGGGGGGTGGGGGGAGAGGCTGTGGTGTTAGGGGACTGCACGCAGATGAGCACGTTTTACGTAGTTCGGGGCCAGGGAGTGAATACATGCATATGTTGTTTGGTTCCCCAGTGCTAACACCCTCTCCCTCACTCTTTCCTGGAGTCCAACGTGCTGGATGCTATAACGCATGTAGCTGTTGATCTGGGCCTGTTAAGAACGATGTCTGTATACAGTACTGCGAACGGGACGTGACTTGTTCCAGCCGGTTGTGTTGATGATGACGCATACATTAGATTGTTGACGTCACGGCTGTGATGTGCCAGGTGGCGCGACAAGCAAAGGAACCAATAAAATCGGCACACGTGACCTGTGACCTTGCCCCGTGTGTGCGTGTCCTTCAGTTGTGTTTGCGACTGGACTGAACCGGTTCTGGAAGTGCGCTGAGCGAGCGGTACTCTGGGTGTTTTTTTCTCTTCTTCTGTTTCTGTCTGTCTCTGTCTGTCTGTCTCTTTCTGTCTTCTTTTCTATACCTCTCTGCCTTTCCGTCTGTCTGTGTCTGCATCTGTCTCAGTCTCATGTCTCTCTGTGTCTGTCTGTCTGTCTGCTTGTCTCTGTCTCTCTCTGTCTCTCTGTCTCTCTCTGTCTCTCTCTCTTCTCCTTCTTCTCTCTCTCTCTCTCTCTCTCTCTCTCTCTCTCTCTGTCACTGTCTCCTTCCACTAAGTGTGTGTTTGTGTGCATGTTATTATGCGTGCCAGTGCGTGTACCAACATGTGTATTGTGTATGGTGAGAGAGAGAGTAGCCACCATACGGAACGAAAACAAACAACGTAAAAAATGAAACAGGCATTGACCTTGAGAAATGGTGTGAGCTATTGAGCGTGCGTCTTGGAAGAACGGGATAATCTTCATCTTCTTTTTCTTCTTCTCCTCAACTCGGTGAAGTCCCATGTGCGCGGCACACAGAACTGTTCACCAGATTCTTCCACGTCTGTTGGTTGTGGGTCAAAGCCAGAGTATCTGTACATGGTTTTCCTGCTGTCTGCAGTGTTGTGAGTCCATCGTTTTGTTGTTGTTTTTTCTCCTTTTTTTAACTTTTTTTCTTTTTCTCTATTTTTCTGCCTTTCCCTCAGTAGTTCCTTGGAGAATTGTTTTTCAGTTGCAACGCTGTAAGATGTTGCTACGTGGCCATAGCAGCGTAGCTTTCTTTTCTTTACTGATGTCAGCAGGTCTTCATAAAGGAAACATAGCAAAAGAAAAGAGAAATGCTTCTCAGTCCACAAGCAGTCATCCACAACTCCCGACACGTTCTGGAACAAAAACCGTGACACTCTTATCGCCATTACTTTTGCATGACCAAAAGTGTAACACTGGTCACAATAGAAGTGGACACGGTTAAGTGTAACAGTCAGGTGCAACACGACACGGTAAAGTGTAACAGGTGCAACACGACACGGTAAAGTGTAACAGTCAGGTGCAACACGACACGGTAAAGTGTAACAGTCAGGTGCAACACGACACGGTAAAGTGTAACAGTCAGGTGCAACACGACACGGTAAAGTGTAACAGTCAGGTGCAACACGACACGGTAAAGTGTAACAGGTGCAACACGACACGGTAAAGTGTAACAGTCAGGTGCAACACGACACGGTAAAGTGTAACAGTCAGGTGCAACACGACAGGGTAACGTGTAACAGTCAGGTGCAACACGACACGGTAAAGTGTAACAGGTGCAACACGACACGGTAAAGTGTAGGTGCAACACGACACGGTAAAGTGTAACAGTCAGGTGCAACACGACACGGTAAAGTGTAACAGTCAGGTGCAACACGACAGGGTAACGTGTAACAGGTGCAACACGACACGGTAAAGTGTAAGTCAGGTGCAACACGACACGGGTAAAGTGTAACAGTCAGGTGCAACACGACACGGTAAAGTGTAACAGGTGCAACACGACACGGTAACGTGTAACAGTCAGGTGCAACATGACACGGTAAAGTGTAACAGTCAGGTGCAACATGACACGGTAAAGTGTAACAGTCAGGTGCAACACTACACGGTAAAGTGTAACACCAGAGTGTAAGACTCGTCACATTTTCGGTTTCTCAAAAAGTCGTCACGGCGTTCGGACAAATCCATATACGCCACACCAAAAGCGTAACACTGGTGACAAAGCAGGGAATGAACATAAACTACGAACCTGTTCAAAGGAGATTTCAAACTTGAAAAATGCTAAGTAATTCTCCCAGAGATTTTGGCCACGTGTATCTTAAAACCAGAGAAGGATCAAAACAGTGAGAATTGAATGCTTCAGGAGACTCCTTGGCATCTCCTTTACCGGGTACATGAATGAAGAAATCAGGAAAACCATCAGACAGCACTTGGCCGATATGAAGACCTACGGACCACAGTGAAATAAAAGAAAGGAAAATGAGATGGTATGGCCACGCGACAAGATCCGACGGGCTTTCCAAGAGCATCCTTCAGGGAACAGTGCAGGGGGGACTCTCTAAGACCATCCTTCAGAGAACAGTGCAGGGGGGACTCTCCAAGACCATCTTTCAGGGAACAGTGCAGGGGGGACTCTCTAAGACCATCCTTCAGGGAACAGTGCAGGGGGGACTCTCCAAGACCACCCTCAGGGAACAGTGCAAGGGGGACTCTCCAGACCATCTTCAGGGAACAGTGCAGGGGGGACTCTCTAAGACCATCTTTCAGGGAACAGTGCAAGGGGGACTCTCTAAGACCATCTTTCAGGGAACAGTGCAGGGGGGACTCTCTAAGACCATCCTTCAGGGAACAGTGCAGGGGGGACTCTCTAAGACCATCTTTCAGGGAACAGTGCAGGGGGGACTCTCCAGGACCATCTTTCAGGGAACAGTGCAAGGGGGACTCTCCAGGACCATCTTTCAGGGAACAGTGCAGGGGGGACTCTCCAAGATCATCTTTCAGGGAACAGTGCAGGGGACAAGGATCGTCTCCATAGAAGCGGGCAGACAGCATCACGGAGTGGACAGAGAGGAGCTTTGCCGGAACTCAGGCCCTGTCCCACGACCAAACCAGGATGATGGTGATGTTCAACACCAGGATGATGGTGATGTTCAACAGCAGGATGATGGTGATGTTCAGCAGTACAGCGGCCCCACGACCAAACCAGGATGATGGTGATGTTCAACAGTACAGTGCCCCACGACCAAACCAGGATGATGGTGATGTTCAACAGTACAGTGCCCCACGACCAAACCAGGATGATGGTGATGTTCAACAGTACAGCGCCCCACGACCAAACCAAGATGATGGTGATGTTCAACAGTACAGCGCCCCACGACCAAACCAGGATGATGGTGATGTTCAACAGTACAGTGCCCCCACGACCAAACCAGGATGATGGTGATGTTCAACAGTACAGTGCCCCACGACCAAACCAAGATGATGGTGATGTTCAACAGTACAGCGCCCCACGACCAAACCAGGATGATGGTGATGTTCAACAGTACAGTGCTCCCACGACCAAACCAGGATGATGCTGATGTTCAACAGTACAGTGCCCCACGACCAAACCAAGATGATGGTGATGTTCAACAGTACAGTGCCCCACGACCAAACCAGGATGATGGTGATGTTCAGCAGTACAGTGCCCCACGACCAAACCAGGATGATGGTGATGTTCAGCAGTACAGTGCCCCACGACCAAACCAGGATGATGGTGATGTTCAGCAGTACAGTGCCCCACGACCAAACCAGGATGATGGTGATGTTCAACAGTACAGTGCCCCACGACCAAACCAGGATGATGGTGATGTTCAGCAGTACAGTGCCCCACGACCAAACCAGGATGATGGTGATGTTCAACAGTACAGTGCCCCACGACCAAACCAAGTTTCGGGACCAGTGACAGTGACATTAGAATATAGAGATCTGAATCATAGACTGCCTACACAGACAGGACGATTGTATAGTTCTGAAAGACATGAAAGATTGTGTTCGAAACAGTTGAATGATCTTGGTGACGAGTTTCATAAAAATATATTTCGATGCTCGTGTCTGTGTGTGTGTGTATGTGTGTGTGCGTGTGAGTGAGATTATATAAAGCAGTTGCTGAAGCCATACTACAACCGAAATCGAAGCACCAATAAGCTCTCTGGATTATTTATGACAAATAATGACAACTTTGTTGAAGCTAGCCAGGTTTGTGAAATTTGTCATGCAAAATGACTGAAATAATACTTCTCCCCTCGGCTGAATTCCCATACACACTGTCCCAGTTAATGTGAATGCAGTGTGTGCCTTTTTAAAACGCCTTCTCCGTTCAGATAATAACTGAAATCTGTGCGTTATTTCATGTATGTGTATGTTCATGATGTACTGCGTGATCATGTCACTTGACTGTCGCCTTCATTCATTGTCTTCTTGTTCTTTTCGGTTCGGTTTTCTTTCCATGTGCCTCCATTGTTTTGTTTTGTCAGTGTTTTTCTTGTTGTTGTTGTATTGGGAGGGGGGGGGGGTGTTGTCTTTTTTTTCTAAATCTTGATCTTTTGGCGTTGAACTGGATCTGGTTTACACCAGCCCAGAGATAAACACCATGTTTACTCTAAGACACAGCACGCCCCTCGTGGTATCATGCGGTGTGATAGTGGGCCAACGTAGCAGTCCATAACCGATGGTTACCACGTAGGTTTGCAGAGAACTAATCAACCTCGCAGATGTTTATCATGCATGACTTCAGATAACTTCTATTTTTGTTGAAGTGCGCGGTAAAACCGAAATAATGTCCTGCATTGTCCGCGCACGTGTGTGTGTGTGTGTGCGCGCGCGCGCGTCCGCCGACTGTGTGTATGTGTGTGTGTGCTTGTATGTATGTGTGTGTGTGCGCGCGCGCGCTTGCACGTGTGTGTGTGTGTGTGTGTGTGTGTGTGTGTGTTTTTTTGTTGTTTTTTTGTTTTGTTTTGTTTTGTTTTTTGTTTTTTGATTAAAGAGAAGGGACATGGTCCTTTATGAAGGGCTGGTGAGTAAGCGTATTGCAAAAAAGATTGCAAGGCATGTATTTTGTGATTCAAGAGAACAGCACAATACAACCAATAATCAGGTTCAATGAACAGCACAATACAACCAATAATCAGGTACAAGAGAACAGCACAATACAACCAATAATCAGGTACAAGAGAACAGCACAATACAACCAATAATCGGGTACAAGAGAACAGCACAATACAACCAATAATCAGGTACAAGAGAACAGCACAATACAACCAATAATCAGGTACAAGAGAACAGCACAATACAACCAATAATCAGGTACAATGAACAGCACAATACAACCAATAATCAGGTTCAATGAACAGCACAATACAACCAATAATCAGGTACAATGAACAGCACAATACAACCAATAATCAGGTACAAGAGAACAGCACAATACAACCAATAATCAGGTACAATGAACAGCACAATACAACCAATAATCAGGTACAAGAGAACAGCACAATACAACCAATAATCAGGTACAAGAGAACAGCACAATACAACCAATAATCAGATTCAATGAACAGCACAATACAACCAATAATCAGGTTCAATGAACAGCACAATACAACCAATAATCAGGTATACTACCAATAATCAGGTTCAATGAACAGCACAATACAACCAATAATCAGGTACAAGAGAACAGCACAATACAACCAATAATCAGGTACAAGAGAACAGCACAATACAACCAATAATCAGGTACAAGAGAACAGCACAATACAACCAATAATCAGGTACAAGAGAACAGCACAATACAACCAATAATCAGGTTCAGCTAACTGACAGAACGTTTAAGGCTGTGTACAAATAAACTGCAAACTGTTGGACTCGTTCATCTCGACGTGACGTCATGAGCAAGATTCAAACAGAGAAGGCTGACAGTGATATTTCTGGGGTATCAAACTGTTTCTAAGATCCCTTCACTTTGGACAACAAAACACGAAATGTAATTCATTTTCTTCTGCATTTATGCATTGTAATGGACATAGGTAAGATCGCGATCATCAGGCTGTCTGTCACGGAAATGACGAACAGCAATATATGACAGCGCAAACCTATATCTTGTCATGATATATCTTAAATGTTCGGACAAAATCGTGGAGAAGTAAGCTGGGGAACAGTGCAAGGAATTGCTCTGATAATACACATAGATCTATCACTTTCTTGCACTGAGCGTTCCAGGAAGAGAATGACGATAGTTATGGATGTTTTTGTTTCTTTCAAAAGTGTTTTTTTTTTCAAGCAGGAAAGTGTTTGTCGATTGTCACAAACAAGTGACACTGGGATAATCTTGTAAGACTTCGTCTGAGAGTTAGTGGCCTTAAAAACTGCAAGAGATGTTTTTTGGCTGATGACGCAAATGTTAATTGTCCATCGTGTGAATATGGATTGGAAGAGGACGTTCATTTTTTTGCGTCATTGTACTGCTTACAAAGACATTAGAAAGAACTGATAAAAACTGATCTCGTTCTCTGGTGTTGCTGATCAAAGCAGAAAGAACTGATAAAAACTGATCCCGTTGTCTGCTGTTGCTGATCAAAGCAGAAAGAACTGATAAAAACTGATCCTGTTGTCTGGTGTTGCTGATCAAAGCAGAAAGAACTGATAAAAACTGATCCCGTTGTCTGCTGTTGCTGATCAAAGCAGAGCAGCAAACATTCTTCCGTGTGGTGATGAAAATGTGCTGGAGTCAGCGAGATTCATTGCAAGAGCAATGCAATTAAGAAAAATGTGTGTGTGTGTGTGTGCGCGCGCGCGCGCACGCGCGCGCGCGTGTGTGTGTATGTGTGTGCGTGTATGTGTGTGTGCGTGCGTGCGTGCGTGTGTGTGTGTGGCATTGGCAGCAAAGGACAGAAGCGAACAAAGTGTAACACTGTGACAAAGGTCAGCAGTCAACAATGTGTAACAGAGAACAGAAGTGAATAGTGTCTTACAAAGGACAGAAGCGAACACAATCTGACGAACGACGGAGGGCATAAGTGAACGATGTGTGACGCATTGATTATCGTTGGTGATGTGGGGTTTTTTTTTGTTTTGTTTTTTTAGCGTGGACCGAGGGAACGTGGGTGAACAAGCGCTTGTAACGTTGTTGTAAGCAACTTTTTCACATTATTTTGTGCTGTGTTCCAACCGATGGCTTTAAACTACGTTTACACGGGATGCAACTAACTTGCAACTAAATTCAAATTTTGGTTGCAAGGCTGGTACATGCGACTAGACGGTCTCCGCAGGATGCAACCGGCGGCGACTTTCGTGCAACTAACTAGGCTCCTCCCCTGTCTCCACCGGTTGCAACACACACGAGAAACCACGCTGCGAGCGTCTGCCAAGCCAGACAGAAAAATCCGTGACACGCGTGCCGCTTGCGTCATCAATTTCCTGTTGGAAACCGGCTGAGACGAGCGGCAAGCTGTGGCAACCGGCGGCGACCGTTTTTTCGCAGTTTAGTTGCAAGGCCCTCAAAAAATTATCGGTCTTGGAGTGGAAATAAAATGAGCCTTGCGACCAAACATGCAACCAAAAATCGGGAAAATCCGTTGGTTTCTGAGACCGGCAGTGACGGACCACAACCGGGGGCAACCAGTCTCCACCAGTCTCCGCCGGTTTCAAAGAGTTAGTTGCAAATTGGTTGCAAGTCAGTTGCATCCCGTGTAAACGAAGCTTTAACAAGTGGCAGGTGATCAGCCCTGAAAGGCCATGGGTTATTCTTCAGTGCACGAAATGCATGCTGCTCACGGGACCTCGGTTTATCATCTGATCCGAATGACCAGACGCTCAGTTTGATTTTCCAGTCAAACTTGGGAGAAAGGGCGAGAGCGGATTTGAACACCAGACCCTCTCGAACTCTGTATCGGCAGATGAGCATCTTAACCATTCTGCCACCCTCCTTACTTTCTCTCCAACTGCTTTGAAATCAGAACTGAAGTGTATTCGGTCCTGGACTGGGTCGTTTTGGTTGGCTGGTCTGGAAAAAGGAAAAGTAGGACAGAGGACAAAAGCGAACAGGAGTGGAGCACTAATGACTAAGGTCGGCTGACACTGTGGGGAGGGGGGGGAGGAGGGAGGGGAAGGGTGCGGGTGGTGTGGAGGCGGGGCCAAAGGGGACAGGGGGGGGGGGTGAGGGGGGAGAGGTTCGGGACGGGGAGGAGGACAGGGGAGAGCAGCCTATGAAAGGGCGGTGACTCTTCAGCAGCACCAGAAGTGCCGTGGTTTGGGGCTCCATCACTTCACCCCGCTGTTCCTGTCAGAACACTGTTCCGCTTTATCTGTCACCACCAGGTGAACACTGTCTGTCTGTCACCACCAGGTGAACACTGTCTGTCTGTCACCACCAGGTGAACACTGTCTGTCTGTCACCACCAGGTGAACACTGTCTGGCTCTCGCTGCTTTTCTCTCCTCTGTCTGACTTTCTGTCTGTCTGTGTATGTCCCTGTCTGTCTGTCTGACTTTCTGTCTGTCTGTGTATGTCCCTGTCTGTCTGTCTGACTTTCTGTCTGTCTGTGTATGTCCCTGTCTGTCTGTCTGACTTTCTGTCTGTCTGTGTATGTCCCTGTCTGTCGGTCTGTCTGTCTGTCTGACTTCCTATCTGTCTGTGTATGTCCCTGTCTGTCTGTCTATCTGACTTTCTGTCTGTCTGTGTATGTCCCTGTCTGTCTGTCTATCTGACTTTCTGTCTGTCTGTGTATGTCCCTGTCTGTCGGTCTGTCTGTCTATCTGACTTTCTGTCTGTCTATGTCCCTGTCTGTCTGTCTGTCTGTCTGACTTTCTGTCTGTCTATGTCCCTGTCTGTCTGTCTGTCTGTCTGACTTTCTGTCTGTCTGTGTATGTCCCTGTCTGTCTGTCTGTGGTGGTTTTAAGGACAAAAATAATCTGCCTTCTTTCAAGACAGTTTACCATAGGTATTCATTTGAAAAAAAAAATTTTTTTTAATAGATCATGTTTTGGGCATATATTTTATACTCTCTCTCTCTCTCTCTCTCTCTCTCTCGTCTCTCTCGACTCGTAATGAAACACCTGATCGTTCGAAAGTATGTGTATGTGTATCTTCTTTCAAAAAAGCTGTCTACGGGTACTTATCTGAAAGAAAGTTTGAATAAATCATGGTTTTCTATGCATTTTGGCATATATGTTTAATTTTTGACTCACTTGTGTAAACAAAGTGAGTCTATGTTTTAACCCGGTGTTCGATTGTCTGTGTGTGTCTGTGTGTCCGTGGTAAACTTTAACATTGACATTTTCTCTGCAAATACTTTGTCAGTTGACACCAAACTTGGCATAAAAATAGGAAAAATTCAGTTCTTTCCAGTCATCCTGTTTAAAACAATATTGCACATCTGGGATGGGCATAAAAAATAAAAAAGAAGCCAAATTATATGCAAACTGAATTTACTGTTATAATTATATTTTTTTTATTCTCTAAACTTGGCATTTTGATCTGATATTCTGACACAACAACATGAGCAGTCATTTTTATCATTTTTTTGTTCAAACAGGAACTTCTTTTGCTAAGCATGGCAGTTATATTTATTTTGCATGTCTTTGGTGCAGATGGTAAAAAAGGGAAATTAATCTAATTAATGCTAGGGGGCTTAATTTGCATTAAACTGATCTTTCTCATCTTAAACATTACATTTTGAAATTATACTCAATACATAAAAAGCTTGTGTGTTTTACTCTCAGTGTACAGGGCTTTCACTATGTTCATTCGCCCAAGTGGTCGTTTTCGGAAAATACTAAAATCAATACGACGAGTGAACTTTATAGATCTGTTGGCTGAGCCCTGAAGGTCATGGGCAAAAATCAATTGCGTACACATATTTATACATATTCAAAGCGCGTGCCCATATTCTTCGAGAACGCGAACGACGCCATTTTGTTTCAAGTTGTTGACCTGCCCGTTCAATCCTATATTCAATCGACAATACACGATAACATGTGATGGAAAGTTGGAGAAGAAGACCGTTAAATATTTATTCAGAGAAAGATTTGTGAACGCCTCATCACTTACTGGATTATGACCCAAACTGCCATAAAAATATCCACAGAATCAGTCGGATTTCACAGTTAAAAATAATAAACCATGCGAGTTAATACCCTTGAATTGATGAAACGTAAAAATTTCCAGTCTTGACTTTTCTCAAAATGAAGTCCTTTTCACTTCATACGACGTTTAGAAGTACTTGTACTTGGCTCTACATGTTATTAGTTTAACAAAATACTCAATTTTCATATCAACTTTATAACTATAAAACTAGAATGAACATTAAAGAGAAATTGAATCGACCGTGTCAACCGGGTGTAACTAAACTTGTACATCTATCCAGATCCAGAGAAAACGGCTAAATGTTGCAGTGTGATTGCGGCGATAGCTACGTCTCCTTTACCGCGGACTTAAAAAGAATTTTCAATTGCCCTTAAAGATTTTTTGAATGCCCAAGATACACCAGAATAATATGATTTAAACAGCGTTCTCACTGCGAATACCGCAATCGATTTATCGCCCTTTAAAAAAGCATGTTTAAATGTTATGTTTTTGCACGTCAGCTAGGAGCCCCAATAGTGTAATAGGTAAGACAGTTTCTCCTCACCCGAACACGCGGGGTTCGAATCTGCCGTTAGGACTTTCTTTTTCTTTTTCTTTCAACCCGAAGCTTTATGATAACAAATACAGAACACGTTTTAACGCCGATTAGATTTTTTTAAAAGTGTATCACAAGTGAGTCTTGAAGGCCTTGCCACTCTTGTTTTTATAGAGATTATATTTAAAAAAAAAAAAAAAAAAAGATAACCTTTTCGGTTAATGTTTGAAAAGGTTTTCTATTCATTTTGGCATATATGTTTAATTTTTTTGTTTTAATATAGAGATTATGTTTTTAAAAAAAACAAAAAAACTACAACTAATCTTTTGGTTAATGTTTGAATAGGTTTTCTATGCATTTTGGCATATATGTTTATTTTTTTTTAATATAGAGATTATGTTTAAAAAAAAATTCTTTTTAAACTAATCTTCTGGTTAATGTTTGAATAAATCATGGTTTTGTATGCATTTTGGCTTCTTTCTTTTGGGGGCTGGATGTTTTAAAGAGAACATTTTCCCGGCCTGTCTATTACCGTCATTAATAGAGAATAAGTCTTTTCTTGTCTCTTTCAGAGTGAAGCCTATAATCATTTGAAACATTTCCTTTAACAGCCTTTCCTCTTTCAAGATTGCTCGCCGCGGGAATTTATTTGAAGATGTTCGGACAGATCATGTGTGTGTGTCCTTTCGGCATATATTTTGATTGAAAGGTAGTAGTGCCCCTCCGCCCCCCCTCTCTCTCTCCCTCTCTCTCTCTTTCTCTCTCTCTCTCCCTCTCTCTGTCAGTGTATGTCTGTACCTGCATCCATGCACTGCCACACTGCCCCAGTCACCCCGGCAGTGTGCGCATTTCTTCACCTCCAATCCTCTCACTGACGGAGTATGTCAACTTGAATGCGCAGTATACTTTTATACATTCAGTATAATTCATCGCTCCACTTTTTGCTGCTCTGTCTGCTTTGGTCGTTATAAAGGAACCCAGGAGGGGGCGGGGTGGGGGGGGGGTGCAGGGGGGTGACAGGAGCAATAGTGCGTGTCGGTCCGTATTTTTATTGCAATGCGGCGACTTGAAACACGAGAAAGTAGGTGGCAGATTGGTAAAGACGCTTATCTTCCAACAGTATCCGTGTCGAGGGTCCGTCTGAGTTCGAATCCCAGTCTCACCCTGTCTCCCACGCTTGACAGGAAATTCAAAATGAACGTCCTGCCGTTCGGGTGAGGCGATAAACCGAGGTCCCGTGGACAGCACGCGCCTGAGAACATACGTGGTGTCTTGTGGCAAATTTCAGTCGTGTAGAAGGCAGGAACACACACACATATATATATATATATATATATACATGCACCAAAGGCGTAGGGTTATGCTGCTGGTCAAGAATCTGTGTAGAAGATGTGGTCTCGCGTATATGGAGTTGTCCGAACGTAGTGACGCCTCCTTGAGTAAGTGATGGTGAAGGTAACGGGAAGCAGAACGGCGGCCCGGGTCGCACCCCTTGAGAAAACAGATCACTGACTGGCAGTGGCTGTGGACGCCGAATAGATGGTGTCATCACTGTTTGCCTATCACTACATGCCAAGGAATTGTGCCTATCATTACATGCACATGAATTGTGTCTATCACTAAATACACATGAATTGTACCTATCACTACGTTGGTGATGCCCATAAATTGTGCCTATCACCACATGCCTATGAATCGTGCCTATCACCACATGCCCATGAATCGCGCCTATCACCACATTGGTGATTCCCATGAATCAAATGAGATGGCTTTTTCCTCTCAAGCCATGTTCTGGGTTGATAATAGGGCTGGCGGACTTTGTTATGTGTTAATTGCCACTCACTATCCCGGACACCGGCCAGTCCAGTTGCAGTTTTTTTAAATTTTTACCTTGACTATGATCAAATAGAATAGTCAATCAAGCTGAACCTTTTTTTCTAATTTTTTTTTCGTTGAGTTGGAATGAGTGCGTGGAGTGTTTTGAGTTGTGTAGTGTTTGTAATGAGTGTGAAGACTGGTGGGGATGGTATGAGTTGTGTAGTGTTTGTAATGAGTGTGAAGACTGGTGGGGATGGTATGAGTTGTGTAGTGTTTGTAATGAGTGTGAAGAGTGGTGGGGATGGTATGAGTTGTGTAGTGTTTGTAATGAGTGTGAAGAGTGGTGGGGATGGTATGAGTTGTGTAGTGTTTGTAATGAGTGTGAAGACTGGTGGGGATGGTATGAGTTGTGTAGTGTTTGTAATGAGTGTGAAGAGTGGTGGGGATGGTATGAGTTGTGTAGTGTTTGTAATGAGTGTGAAGAGTGGTGGGGATGGTATGAGTTGTGTAGTGTTTGTAATGAGTGTGAAGAGTGGTGGGGATGGTATGAGTTGTGTAGTGTTTGTAATGAGTGTGAAGAGTGGTGGGGATGGTATGAGTTGTGTAGTGTTTGTAATGAGTGTGAAGACTGGTGGGGATGGTATGAGTTGTGTAGTGTTTGTAATGAGTGTCAAGAGTGGTGGGGATGGTATGAGTTGTGTAGTGTTTGTAATGAGTGTGAAGAGTGGTGGGGATGGTATGAGTTGTGTAGTGTTTGTAATGAGTGTGAAGACTGGTGGGGATGGTATGAGTTGTGTAGTGTTTGTAATGAGTGTCAAGAGTGGTGGGGATGGTATGAGTTGTGTAGTGTTTGTAATGAGTGTGAAGACTGGTGGGGATGGTATGAGTTGTGTAGTGTTTGTAATGAGTGTGAAGAGTGGTGGGGATGGTATGAGTTGTGTAGTGTTTGTAATGAGTGTGAAGACTGGTGGGGATGGTATGAGTTGTGTAGTGTTTGTAATGAGTGTGAAGAGTGGTGGGGATGGTATGAGTTGTGTAGTGTTTGTAATGAGTGTGAAGAGTGGTGGGGATGGTATGAGTTGTGTAGTGTTTGTAATGAGTGTGAAGACTGGTGGGGATGGTATGAGTTGTGTAGTGTTTGTAATGAGTGTCAAGAGTGGTGGGGATGGTATGAGTTGTGTAGTGTTTGTAATGAGTGTGAAGAGTGGTGGGGATGGTATGAGTTGTGTAGTGTTTGTAATGAGTGTGAAGACTGGTGGGGATGGTATGAGTTGTGTAGTGTTTGTAATGAGTGTCAAGAGTGGTGGGGATGGTATGAGTTGTGTAGTGTTTGTAATGAGTGTGAAGAGTGGTGGGGATGGTATGAGTTGTGTAGTGTTTGTAATGAGTGTGAAGACTGGTGGGGATGGTATGAGTTGTGTGGTATTTGTAATGAGTGTGAAGAGTGGTGGGGATGGTATGAGTTGTGTAGTGTTTGTAATGAGTGTGAAGAGTGGTGGGGATGGTATGAGTTGTGTAGTGTTTGTAATGAGTGTGAAGAGTGGTGGGGATGGTATGAGTTGTGTAGTGTTTGTAATGAGTGTGAAGACTGGTGGGGATGGTATGAGTTGTGTAGTGTGGGGAGTGTGGATGTTTTGAACTGTGTGGTGTTTTTGTCTGGGTTTTTGTGTTGTTAGTTTGTAATGAATGCGTCTGATATCTGTCTGCCTGTTTGTCATGAAACTTGTGAACGTGTGCAAAGAAAGTTTCTGGGACATGCTGTCATATACAGTTTTTTGATGCACCGTCATTCTTTTTATGGTATGTCGGCATTACAAAAGGGTTGCAATAAAAAGAAATATATATGCTTGGGAGTTAATGTTCGCCTTTTTGTCATCTGAATGCAATAAAAAGAGACACGTTGGAATCTGCATAACCCGCACATATTTTTTACCATCACTTTTATTACCTAATGTGAGTGTTAACACACAACAAAAGGTGTGTTGGCACACAACAAAAGGTGTATTGACACACAACAAAAGGTGTATTGACACACAACAAAAGGTGTGTTGGCACACAACAAAAGGTGTGTTGACACACAACAAAAGGTGTGGTGACACACAACAAAAGGTGTATTGACACACAACAAAAGGTGTGGTGACACACAACAAAAGGTGTATTGACACACAACAAAAGGTGTGGTGACACACAACAAAAGGTGTGGTGACACACAACAAAAGGTGTGCACAACAAAAGGTGTATTGACACACAACAAAAGGTGTGGTGACACACAACAAAAGGTGTGCACAACAAAAGGTGTATTGACACACAACAAAAGGTGTGGTGACACACAACAAAAGGTGTGGTGACACAAAACAAAAGGTGTATTGACACAACAAAAGGTGTGGTGACACAAAACAAAAGGTGTGGTGACACACAACAAAAGGTGTGCACAACAAAAGGTGTATTGACACACAACAAAAGGTGTGTTGACACACAACAAAAGGTGTATTGGCACACAACAAAAGGTGTATTGAACACAACAAAAGGTGTGGTGACACACAACAAAAGGTGTATTGACACACAACAAAAGGTGTATTGACACACAACAAAAGGTGTGGTGACACAAAACAAAAGGTGTATTGAACACAACAAAAGGTGTATTGACACACAACAAAAGGTGTATTGACACACAACAAAAGGTGTATTGACACACAACAAAAGGTGTGGTGACACAAAACAAAAGGTGTGGTGACACAAAACAAAAGGTGTATTGACACAACAAAAGGTGTGGTGACACAAAACAAAAGGTGTATTGACACACAACAAAAGGTGTGGTGACACACAACAAAAGGTGTATTGACACACAACAAAAGGTGTATTGACACACAACAAAAGGTGTGTTGACACACAACAAAAGGTGTATTGAACACAACAAAAGGTGTATTGACACAAAACAACAGGTGTGGTGACACAAAACAAAAGGTGTATTGACACACAACAAAAGGTGTATTGAACACAACAAAAGGTGTGGTGACACACAACAAAAGGTGTGGTGACACACAACAAAAGGTGTATTGACACACAACAAAAGGTGTGGTGACACAAAACAAAAGGTGTATTGACACACAACAAAAGGTGTGGTGACACACAACAAAAGGTGTGGTGACACACAACAAAAGGTGTATTGACACACAACAAAAGGTGTATTGACACACAACAAAAGGTGTGTTGACACACAACAAAAGGTGTATTGACACACAACAAAAGGTGTGGTGACACACAACAAAAGGTGTGGTGACACACAACAAAAGGTGTATTGACACACAACAAAAGGTGTGGTGACACAAAACAAAAGGTGTATTGACACACAACAAAAGGTGTGGTGACACAAAACAAAAGGTGTGGTGACACACAACAAAAGGTGTATTGAACACAACAAAAGGTGTATTGACACACAACAAAAGGTGTGGTGACACACAACAAAAGGTGTATTGACACACAACAAAAGGTGTATTGACACACAACAAAAGGTGTGGTGACACACAACAAAAGGTGTATTGACACACAACAAAAGGTGTATTGACACACAACAAAAGGTGTGGTGACACACAACAAAAGGTGTATTGACACACAACAAAAGGTGTGTTGACACACAACAAAAGGTGTATTGACACACAACAAAAGGTGTGTTGACACACAACAAAAGGTGTATTGACACACAACAAAAGGTGTGTTGACACACAACAAAAGGTGTGTTGACACACAACAAAAGGTGTATTGAACACAACAAAAGGTGTGGTGACACAAAACAAAAGGTGTATTGACACACAACAAAAGGTGTATTGACACACAACAAAAGGTGTGTTGACACACAACAAAAGGTGTGTTGACAAACAACAACAGGTGTGGTGACACACAACAAAAGGTGTGTTGACACACAACAAAAGGTGTATTGACACACAACAAAAGGTGTGTTGACACACAACAAAAGGTGTGGTGACACACAACAAAAGGTGTATTGACACACAACAAAAGGTGTGTTGACACACAACAAAAGGTGTGTTGACACACAACAAAAGGTGTGTTGACACACAACAAAAGGTGTATTGAACACAACAAAAGGTGTGTTGACACACAACAAAAGGTGTATTGAACACAACAAAAGGTGTATTGACACACAACAAAAGGTGTATTGAACACAACAAAAGGTGTATTGACACAACAAAAGGTGTGTTGACACACAACAAAAGGTGTATTGAACACAACAAAAGGTGTGTTGACACACAACAAAAGGTGTATTGACTCACAACAAAAGGTGTATTGACACACAACAAAAGGTGTGGTGACACACAACAAAAGGTGTATTGACACACAACAAAAGGTGTATTGACACACAACAAAAGGTGTGGTGACACACAACAAAAGGTGTGTTGACACACAACAAAAGGTGTATTGACACACAACAAAAGGTGTGGTGACACACAACAAAAGGTGTGCACAACAAAATGTGTGTTGACACACAACAAAAGGTGTGCACAACAAAAGGAGCCGATTAATAACCCTTTGTTTCGGTTGTTTGTGTGTCTGTGTCTCTGTATGTATGTGTGTGCGTACCCCAGTGTCTGTAATCCATTCTGTGTTGTTTGCGTGTGAGTGAGTGAGTGAGTGTCTGTGTGTCAGTGTCTGAGTGTGTTTTTCATATGAGAGAGAGAGACAGAGAGAGAAGGAGAGAGAGAGAGGGGGGGGTGAGGGGGACGGGAGGAAGAAGTCGAACAACTCCCTATTTGTCTTGTCGAGGTAAGAGGTAGAGGTGTAGGGGCGAGACGCTTCTCATTGACTTTGGCCTTACCACGTCACAGCCCGTATAGAATGGGGTAACAAACTATCATTGCAGCGTCAAATAATAGATTGAAGGATTGAATAGATTGAATGGAAGAGAAGGAGAGAGACACAGAGAGAAAAAGAAGCTTCAGACGCTTTTCATTGACTTTGGCCTTACCACGTCACAGCCCATGTAATGAAAGGCTAGCAAATTATCATTGCAGCGTCAAATGGATTGAATGGAAGAGAGGTAAAGAGACAGACAGAGAAAGAGAGAGAGAACGAAAGAACGAACGAACGAAATCATATTTTTCCAGTGTATTAAGTATAATGACAAGAATGCTTTTTTCCACCCAGCCGTGGGGTACAAAACTGAATAAAGAAAGAAAGAAAAAGAAACACACAAGCATAAATAGAGAACATTCATACCAGAAGTGAGGAAAAGAGAGGGGCGGAGAGGAGAGAGAGTGAAGAAGAAAAGATGACATGAGAGTGAGAGAGAGAGATAGACAGACAGACAGACAGACTGATAAATCGACAGAGGAGAGAGAGGGGGGTGTGGAGGCGGGAGGTCAAAAGTTACATTTACAAAGTTAAATTACAATACATATCAAATGGAACGGAAGAACAATAATACAGCAATGTACACACAAGTATGAGATTCATGAAAGAAAATGTGGGTAATATGGGAGGAGAGAGGCATATGTTATAACTGTTAATAACACCATAAACAATACAGGGAATGGATTTATATGAATTACAGTGACATGAGAGTGAGAGAGACACAGTTTTTGCCCAAGATAATGGGGATATTATTTTTGCACAGCAAAGAGAGAGAGGGGGAGGGAGAGAGAGAGGAGAGAGAGAGAGAGACGCTTCAGACGCTTTTCATTGACTTTGGCCTTACCACATCACAGCCCATATGTAATGGGGTAACAAATTAGTGGAGCTTCAAATGGATTGAATGGAAGAAGGAGAAAGAGAGACAGACAGACAGAGAGAGAGACAGACAGAGATGGGGAGAGGGGTAGTGAAGGCAACAGCAATGTGCAGTTTCAACCGAAACAGATGGTACAGTGTCCACCTCATTGATGCCTGAATTTTACACCACCCGTAGGCTACCTCGACCGAAATTTAGCTTGCAGACGAACGGCAGTGAATTTCATGTTTTTATGGACATATATCTTCATTCACCCTCTTCTGTTGTTCAAACAGAAGCGGCATGGTCATTCCACAACATGTTATTGTTACATGTTTGAGACTTCTAGCTTTTGGACATTTGTCTGTTCTGTGATAATGTGTCAGATATATCTGCATCGTCTGTCCTGTGATAATGTGTTAGATATATCTGTAAGTGAAAGTGTGTGTGTGTGTGTGTGTGTGTGTGTGTGTGTGTGTGTGTGTGTGTGTGTGTGTGTGTGAAAATTACTGATTTAAGTTTTGTTTAAAAAATAAACAAAAAACCATAACAATATAACATAATTATTTCTAATGAAAAACTAACAACTATAACAGCAAACCAACTGGACTATTAACAAGGAGTTGAAAAAGTCATACATTAGCAATGGACTGCTGAAGATCGTCAACACTGAAGATGATTTCAGTTCAGGGATTTGAGACTTTAACATAGCGCAAGTTGGTATATGATCGGCTGTTATGTGAGCACCACAGATGCAAGAAACATTACTGACATATTTTGTCCGAAAACAATTCATTTTCCATCTGCAGATTAGAGAAATGATTTGCCTCTTATGAAAATCATTATGGTAATGTTTTCCCATGAAACTATACATTTTCTTTATGTTCTTATGTAACTCCGAGTTACCGGTGTGTTTTTCTTCAAACTGAAATTTTGACCATTGGACTTTTTCTACCATGGTGTAACATTACTGTAGTGAAAGCGAAATATTTAAATCTAACTCCTTCGTGGAGCTTCTAGTAAGAGTTCGTGAATCAAATGGTTAATTTCAATAATGAGTTCATACCTAACCGTTTCTTTTATAAGTTCAATAGCGTGAAGAACTGATTTAGAATCAACACAAAATAGAATTTGAAATATAGTTTTCGGAAAGGATATCATGAAATTTAACGCCATTAGAATTGCTATGAGTTCAGCTGTGAAGATGGATTTATTCTCTCCCAGTTGAAAATAGTTTTGAAAGTTAAGGTCAGGAATAACGAAAGCAGCACCAGCTCTATCATTTACAACAGAGCCGCCTGTAAAAATCTTTAGATGATTAAGGTATTTCCCTTTCAAATGGATTCGTACATGCGATGTAAGTAAATTTATGTTGTCATCTTTGGTCAGATCAGTGTGATCGATATCAAATTGCGCTCTTTGAAGTTCCCATACAGGTGTAGGTGATACTGCAGACCTTTCAGCAAAATGTAGGGTTTTATTCACGCCGGAATTTGTTAAAATATTTGACGTGTATGTTCCCAGTGTGGTATGAGAGGATATAGATCTAGCTCTCTTTGGAAAATCGCGGTCGGATTTGAGATTTATTTCCGATTCCAAATCATTTTCGTCCGTTAAACTTCTCAAGACAAATTTGCAACACGCAAGTTCCCTTTGATCCTCTAATGGTAATACTCCCGCTGCACTGTACGTTTTCTTACTGGAAGCATGGACTGGTAAGCCAAGTGCCAGTTTATATGCTCTGCAGTCTATGCTTTGAATTTTTTTCAATAAATATTTCGGTGCACTGAAGTATACTTCTTGTGCATATATAAGTTTTGACCGAACAAGTGATGTGCAAAGGTGTAGAAGAATGAATATGTCCTGGCTCCATGGTTGTTTGCATAGTATTTTCAAGAAGTTTAATGTTTTCCTGGCCTTTGTTAAAATGTAATCGATATGATGATACCAAGTTAATTTTGATGTAAGGTGTACTCCAAGGAATTTAACTACTTTTTTATATTCCAGGGTGTTATCGTAAATCTTAAAGGAAGGCAATGTTGTTGGATTTGATCCATTATTAAAAAGCATCAAGTGTGTTTTTTCGGTTGATATTTGTAGACCATTCTCGCTCATATAATTTGCTACTGTGTTTAATTCATTTTGATATAGCTTTTTTGTGTAATTCATATATCGGGCAGGCGTATTCTTTTTGATTGTAACTTTCATCCACATGCATATATCGTCAGCGTATTGAACCATTACAACATTCTTTGTTAGTTTTTTTGGTAGATCATTCATTAGAATGTTGAACAATATTGGAGCAATTACAGAGCCCTGAGGAATACCTGTCTGCAATGTTCGTGTAGATGAATACGTATTCCCTATTTTAGCCTGAATTTTTCTGTTTTCTAGGAAGTCTTTTATAAAGTTATACATATGTCCCGATAATCCAATCGTCTTCAGTTTTAACATTAGACGTGAATGCCACACTTGGTCATAGGCTTTAGTAATGTCGAAAAAAGTTGCAAGCAAACATTTTCGTCTCGCAAATTGGTGCTTAACCTGAGTGGTTAATTTTACTAAATGATCAATTGTGGATCTTCTTTTTTTTTTAAACCAGCTTGATTTACAGGGATGACATGATTCTTTTCACAGTAGTATACGAGTCTATTTAATATTATTTTTTTTCTAGCAACTTACAGACATGAGAGGTGAGTGCTATAGGTCTGTAACTGCCAATGTGTGTTTTTGGTTTGCCTTGTTTGTGGATTGGAACTATTATTGATTCCTTCCAGATTTTAGGGAGAACATCAGTGTCCCAACATCGTTTGAATATATTAAGAAGAATATTCATCCATTTATCTGGTAGATGCTTAATCATTTCATTAGAAATTGGAAAATTCTATCCAGGATGCAATCCCAAAGTACAACTCCAAAAAAGCAGATTGGGTCACTTTCGCAAATATTTTAAATGATCTAGATCTAACAGTATCTACCGAAGATAATATTGACAATATATACAACAAATTTTGCAACAATATTCTAAATGCTGCCAATGAATCTATTCCTAAAATGAATACATGCAGTGTTAAAAACCGTAATCACTTAGGCAGTGTATGGTGGACTACAGACTGTGACGGAGCAGTCAATGAGAAAAAGCATACATTTAGAATATATAGAAGAAAAGCATCGACTCAGAACCACAAGGCTATGAACCACACCAAATTAAAAAGTAATAGAGTAATAGAACAAGCCAAGAAACATACTGGACAACATTTTGTAACACCGAAGTCCCAGACTATAAAGATACTAAAAAAAGTGTGGGATCAATTAAATATCATGAAGAATGGGATAAAACTTCCAGAATATCCTGTCACTTTAGGAAACAACAAATTCCCTTCGAGGTCAGAAAAAGCTGAAGCATTTGTCAACTTGTTTTCTAAAGTAAGCAGACTAGATGGACTACCACAGGTACATAAAAGAACTCAGAGAAAAAGAAGAAAAATCTGAAATTTATAACGATCCTGCTCCTGATAATCAACACTATGTTAATGCTCCTCTAACACACCAAGAAATGAAAGATGCAGTCTATTCCATTTCAAATAAGAAAACTTCGGTAGGAATAAGCTCGTGTGTGTGTGTGTGTGTGTGTGTGTGGAAAACTGCAACACGTGTTAACAGCAGACCAACATGTTATACTACACACGCATGTTAGCACTGAGTATAGTCGTCCGCGTTGTGTTGGTCAAGTGTGTGGTTAAGCCTGGCTTGCATGAGTGAGTGAGTTTCAGTTTCAGTAGCTCAAGGAGGCGTCACTGCGTTCGGACAAATCCATATACGCTACACCACATCTGCCAAGCAGATGCCTGACCAGCAGCGTAACCCAACGCGCTTAGTCAGGCCTTGAGTGAGTGAATTACAGGGCGTGTTCGGTGAAGGCTGGTCGGGGGGAAAGAAAGATTAAGGCGGCCTATCCAGATGTATTATTCGAGCGTGCAAAACTGGACAGACCCGTGGACATGTTCGCCTGCATTTATTTCGTTTGGTTGTTTGTGTGTTGTGGAGCGAGGGGGAAGGGGGTGCAGGGTAATCAGGTGTGTGTGTGTGTGTGTGTGTGTGTGTGTGTGTGTGTAGGGGTGGGGAGGGAGGTGGGGGTGGGGGGTTAGGGGTGGGGGCTCATGTACGTTTATGTGTATTTGATTGTGCTTTCGTATCTGTGAAACTGCATGTTTGTTGCATATCTGTTATGCATGTGTGTGTGTGTGTGTGTGTGTGTGTGTGTGTGTGTGTGTGTGTGTGTGTGTGTGTGTGTGTGTGTGTGTGTGTGTTACAATTATTTGCTTATTGATCATCATTGTTGTCCTTTTTTTTTCTTTTTTCTTTTTTTTGTACGCTTAGAGTTGACTTCATCAAGATTTTGCGCCTTATAAATATTATAGTTATTACTAGTATCTTAATTTATTTATCTGTTATTTTTATTTATTTATTTATTTTTATTTTATTTTATTATTTTATTTTGTTTCATTTTATTTATTTATCATTATTATTATTATTATTCAATTTATTTTTCTCAAGGCCTGACTAAGCGCGTTGGGTTACGCTGCTGGTCAGGCATCTGCTTGGCAGATGTGGTGTAGCGTATATGGATTTGACCGAACGCAGTGACGCCTCCTTGAGCTACTGATACTGATACTGATATGTGTCTCGCACCCAGCAGGGTAGAAAGCTCTCTGTTTCCACATCTGCTCAGCGGTGCAGTATTTAATCGTGGTGTAGAACACTGGCGATACTTGGCTGTGTTCATGTTTGGCTTCTTCTCTTCAACTGGATTCTTTAATAATATCTGCATCACTAAATGTTCAACTTTTTGCTAGCTCTCCCAATCATTGTATTGAGCATTGAATTATTACTAGTTTATTGTTCAGTGTACTATATATATATATATATATATATATATATATATATATATATATATATATATATATATATATATACACGTGGAGTGATGGCCTAGAGGAAACGCGCCCGCATAGGAAGCGAGAGAATCTGTGCGCGCTGGCTCGAATCACGGCTCAGCCGCTGATATTTTCTCCCCCTCCACTAGACCTTGTCTGGTGGTCTGGCCGCTAGTCATTCGGATGAGACGATAAGCCGAGGTCCCGTGTGCACCATGCACTTAGCGCACGTTAAAGAACCCACGGCAACAAAAAGGTTGTTCCTGGCAAAATTCTGTAGAAAAATCCACTTCGATAGGAAAAACAAATAAAACTGCACGTAGGAAAAAATACAAAAAAAAGGGTGGCACTGTAGTGTAGCGACGTGCTCTCCCTGGGGACAGCAGCCCGAATTTCATACAGAGAAATTTGTTGTGATAAAAAGAAATACAAAAAACTCTCTCTCTCTCTCTCTCTCTCTCTCTCTATATATATATATATATATATATATATATATATATATTATATTATATTATATTATATCAGAGTGGATTTTTTCTGTATAATTTTGCCAGAGAACAACATTCTCATTGCCATGGGTTCTTTTTCGGTGCGCCAAGTGCGTGCTGCACACGGGACCTCGGTTTATTGTCTGATCCGAATGACTAGACGCTCAGCTGGATTTTCCAGTCAAGCATGGGAGACAGGGCGACAGACTCAGCGTGTTGGCAGATGAGCGCCTCAACCATTCTGCCGCATTCCTTCCTTTATGTTGCCACTACCAAAACCATCTATGTAATAATAATGTATTGTTTCATATACTGATGTTATTACTGCAATAGTGCTTCCGGTATATATGAGAGTGGCATAGTGTTATAGTGTAGTAAGCCAAGCTTGGTCCTCCATAGCATGTGTGTGTGTGTGGTATTCCGTTGTGAAGACCACAAGATAATGTTGCATTAATCAGTGATGGTTAACTCTCTCCATACGAACGGCGAAAGAGACGACGTTAACAGCGTTTCACCCCAGTTACCATCATCAAAATATTGCAAGCGGAAGGCTCTTATACTGAAGAGGTGAATGTTGACAAAGAATACTACAATTCTGACGACGGAAGCTAAAGGTTGGGTCATTCAGACACCCACTGGACATCCGAGGGGTCTGTGTAGAGGAGAAGAGAGGACTGGCCGTACTGAGTGAGTTAAAATCCGCTCTGGCGCTTCGCGAGGGAGCACCCACTGTGGTGAACGCTGTGTGATACTTGTGCTGTTTTTTATGTCAATGCCCCATTTTACATGTTGTAAAGTTTCGTTGGGATTTGTCAAGGTGTAACGACAGCTGTCATGGATTTGTTTGAACTGTTGGTGCTTGTGGTTCAGTCAGGGAGCGTGTGCAATGTTTTTGTGATGTGCCATTCTTACAACAATGACGGCGAGCAAGGTGCAGGTACCGGATATTTGAAATATTCTCAGGACTGTTTACTGCATTTAGGGACTGCCGCTCACATTTTACTCGCAGCTTTAAAGTTTCCCCCTGAGATCAAGATGACAGACAATGACAAGTGAGCCCCGGGAAGGTCAGCTTCTGGCAAGGAGCCCGAGGGAACAGGAGATCCGCCTGAAGAGGACACAGGGTGGAATCTCCAATCAGCAAATGGCATGTGTGCTGGTCAACACAACACTCTGCCATTTGTGGAGGTGGAGCCTGTCATTGTGTTTGGGTTGTGCTGGTGCTGGTAGGACTGGTGCTGGTAGGGCTGGGGCTGGTAGGACTGGGGCTGGTAGGACTGGTGCTGGTAGGGCTGGGGCTGGGGCTGGTAGGACTGGGGCTGGTGCTGGTAGGACTGGGGCTGGTGCTGGTAGGACTGGTGCTGGTAGGGCTGGGGCTGGTGCTGGTAGGACTGGTGCTGGTAGGACTGGGGCTAGTAGGACTGGTCCTGGTAGGACTGGGGCTGGTGCTGGTAGGACTGGGGCTGGTAGGACTGGTAGGGCTGGGGCTGGTAGGACTGGGGCTGGTAGGACTGGGGCTGGTAGGACTGGGCTGGTAGGACTGGGGCTGGTAGGACTGGGGCTGGTAGGACTGGGGCTGGTGCTGGTAGGACTGGGGCTGGTGCTGGTAGGACTGGTGCTGGTAGGACTGGGGCTGGTAGGACTGGGGCTGGTGCTGGTAGGACTGGGGCTGGTGCTGGTAGGACTGGTGCTGGTAGGACTGGGGCTGGTAGGACTGGTGCTGGTAGGACTGGGGCTGGTGCTGGTAGGACTGGGGCTGGTGCTGGTAGGACTGGGGCTGGTAGGACTGGGGCTGGTGCTGGTAGGACTGGGGCTGGTGCTGGTAGGACTGGGGCTGGTAGGACTGGTGCTGGTAGGACTGGGGCTGGTGCTGGTAGGACTGGGGCTGGTAGGACTGGGGCTGGTAGGACTGGGGCTGGTAGGACTGGTGCTGGTAGGACTGGGGCTGGTGCTGGTAGGACTGGGGCTGGTGCTGGTAGGACTGGGGCTGGTAGGACTGGGGCTGGTGCTGGTAGGACTGGTGCTGGTAGGACTGGGGCTGGTAGGACTGGGGCTGGTAGGACTGGGGCTGGTGCTGGTAGGACTGGGGCTGGTAGGACTGGTGCTGGTAGGACTGGGGCTGGGGCTGGTAGGACTGGGGCTGGTAGGACTGGTGCTGGTAGGGCTGGTGCTGGGGCTGGTAGGACTGGGGCTGGTGCTGGTAGGGCTGGGGCTGGTAGGACTGGTGCTGGTAGGACTGGGGCTGGCTGGTTGTCAGGTGTAGTGCGGGAGACTGGAGACTGGCCACTCCCTCTGCTGCACAGGCATCGTGCATGGCGACGAACCCTCAGGAAGTGGAGATCCTCGGATCAGTGTTCTGCACCCTCTTTCGTGTGGTCGATTGGAGAGGTGGGGCGAGGAATCTCCGGACGGAACTGTCTCTCTCATTGGCTGGATATACTGGAGCACTGGCTGGGATGTTAGTGTCAGGGATGTTTTCTGCGTGTACTACAGCGAGTCCTGAATCAGTCCTAATCTTATTTATGTCAATGCCACTGTCAGTGATATCTTCGATGGTGACATCACGTAACTGCAAAGTGGTCACAGGTAAGAGTGACAGAGCGGTGTCTAACCTGTTTATGTCTTGGCTGAGTCCAGTCTTGCAGTGTCCATACAAAAGTCTTGTCACCTCTGTAATACACGGAAACTTGCACGCCACCCACTTGTTTCCCTGGATCAGAACGGTACCAGTGGTGCAGTTCAGGGTGGCTGTGATGAGTTTCCGGGGGCCGTAATTTATTTGGAGTTTGGTTCTGAAAAGATTTGATGGAATATAATTCTATTCTATTTTTTACTAAGTTGGGTGAAATGTTTGAGTTCTTCATTGTCGTTTGTCTGGTCTAACCAGTTGAAGAAAAAACCTTGCCAACTTCCTATATCAATATTTTAATTTTTTTATGAAAAACAGCACGAATAGTTGGAATGAGACGTGGTGGGGTGGTGCATGTTACTTGTTTTGGGTCTGTTTTTGTTGCATAACTGGTACCCATTCAAGACTGGCACCTGCAGCCGCTATTTATAGATGACATGGTGACTCGCACTTCCGGTTCTGTCATTGGTTCCCACGCCTCAGTGAACGAGCTTGGGCAAGTGGCACAGGTCAACGTCCTCTCCTGCTGCACGGCCGACAAAACTCCTCTTGTTTATCTGAGCCGCTAGCATCCGGGGTCGACAGCCAGACATTCCCACAGCGCACAGCACTTGCCGGCACATCAGGTTTCGCGGAACTTCTGTCCCCGCGCACTGCCTTCTTTGTTCAGTGTCAGCACAGGGCGATCATTAACTTCACTGATCACCTCCACCCCACTGTCATCGTCCTTTCACAGCCTCAACACATTTCCCACACTGCTGATGGAAGTTCAAATTATCTGAAGTAGAAATCTTGAAGAGAGAGATTCAAGTTTCAAGATGGTTTATTCAATTAAGGCCATAGCCCCATATGAATAAGGGGTAATAACAGAGTTTCACATGTGTCATTCCAGTTGGTCATATAAACAACGCAACGTCTTTCACAACAAACTTGAGAGAGAGAGATGGTTGAGTTTTGGCATGCTGCTGTGAACGTCACACATGGAGAGGTGGTGGGGGGGATGGAGGGTGGGGGGTGGGGGGAGGGAGGAACGGGGAAGAAGGGTGGAAGGGGGGTGGGGGAAACTTGGCGCCAAGGAGCGTGGAAATTTCCCGGAGTCTTTGATGCACACCAGGCGAGAAGAGCACGGGGCGGAAAACAGACAGCGGCAGAAACCGTAGTCGTCATTTATTTGGGGAGTGAGTGCAGCGAGGGACGGAAGGGGAGGGCGGGGGTCATGAGGTTAAGGTGCGTAGGGGAGCGGTCAAAGGTCAAAGCAGTGTTAAAGTTGACTGGGTCTGAGTCTGCGCGTTGGTGGGTCGGTTGGTGTTAGTGGGGCATTACATCACCTGGTAGAAACACACGCTCACGCACACTTTCTTCTTCTTCTTCTTCTTTTTTTTCTTTCTTTCTTTTTTTTTTTAGGGGTGGTGGCGTGTGCGGAGGCTGTTCGCCAAGTATAAGGCTGCATTTGTTGTTTGTAAGCTGGGCAGTACACACACACCTCCACACAGAGGTGAACCAAACGGTCTAAAAACCAGTCAGTTAGAGTGGACTGTTGGTTGTTGGTGCTGCAGGATCATCCAGCATGAAGTTTGACGAGGTCATCGCAGCGCTGGGAGACTTCGGCCCGTACCAGAAGCGGGTGTACTTCCTGTTGTCCATCACCTCGCTGTCCGGCTGTATGCAGCTGCTGATGTCCGTCTTCACCATGGCCGTGCCGGACCACAGGTAGGTGGCACTGCAACCTCTGGTGTGCTGTGCTGGGTGTGTGTGTAGTGGGGGGTGATGGTGGTGGTGTTGGGTGGTGGTGATGGGTTGGTGCGGTGGTTGTTGTTGTCTTTTTTGTGTGCGTGAGGGTGGTGTGTGGTGGTGGTGGTGTTTATGTGTGGGTGGTGTGTGGTGGCGGTGGTGTGTATGTCTGGGGGTGGTCGTTGTGGATGGTGGTGGTAGGGTGGTGGTGATGGGTTGGTGTGGTGGTTGTTGTTTTGTGTGTGTGAGGGTTGTGTGTGGTGGTGATGGTGGTGGTGTGTGTGTGTGTGTGTGTGTGTGTGGGGGGGGGGGTGATGGTGGTGGTGATGGTGGTAGGGTGGTGGTGATGGGTTGGTGTGGTGGTTGTGTGTGTGTGTGTGTGAGGGTGGTGGTGGTGGTGGTGGTGGTCTGTGTGTGTGACAGGGGGAGACAGCTGGAATGCGGTCAGCACACCTTGGCGCAGTTCCCGGACTTTCGCAGTAGATTGTTAGCCTGAGTCTGCGGCAGGATTCACAGCGCAGCCTGGTCCTTACCGCCCTGCAACGTGCTACAGGTCCGTTATGCTACAGGTCCGTTTTGCTACAGGTCCGTTATGCTACAGGGTACTCTACAGCACAGGTCCGTTATACAACGGGTCCGCTATGGCGCCAAAGGTGAACTCCGATACCATGATGCGTTAGGTCGGCTGTGCCCTGGGCCATGTACCACGCGAGTCCTGATTGCATCAGACCTGCGTCATAACGCCGGGCACCCCCCCCCCCCAGCCCCCTCCAAACCCCCGCCCCCCCGCGCCCACCCCCGCGCCCACCCCCTCCCCCCATCTGAGACCAGCGCATTCGTTTCATCCCAACACGTATATCAGAAGATAAGTAACACCCGTCTGCTTGGTTACATAGGTATACTCTTTATCCGCCACTGCACTTGTAAGCTTTAACGGACCTGTGACATAACAGGCCTGTATAACAACGGGCTTGTGGCATCATGATAACAGACATAATATAGCATCACCGTGACGGGCCTGTGACATAATAGACATGGCTTAACTGGCTAGTGGCACAACAGACATGGCTTAACGGGCCTGTGACATAACAGACATGGCTTAACTGGCTAGTGGCACAACAGACATGGCTTAACGGGCCTGTGACATAACAGACATGGCTTAACTGGCTAGTGGCACAACAGACATGGCTTAACGGGCCAGTGGCATAACAGACATGGCTTAACTGGCTAGTGGCACAACAGACATGGCTTAACTGGCTAGTGGCACAACAGACATGGCTTAAGGGGCCTGTGGCACAACAGACATGGCTTTAGGGGCCTGTGGCACAACAGACATGGCTTAACGGGCCTGTGGCACAACAGACATGGCTTAACGGGCCTGTGGCACAACAGACATGGCTTAAGGGGCCTGTGGCACAACAGACATGGCTTAACGGGCCTGTGGCACAACAGACATGGCTTAACGGGCCTGTGGCACAACAGACATGGCTTAACGGGCCTGTGGCATGTCGGCCATTTCGCGCTCAGCCAGCTTAGCGCACTTTTTGACAAGGGCGTTCTGTCTCACACAGACAAAACCGAAATTCCATGTCTGGACAATAAGCAGCCAGATGACCTGGCCGGCAGGGTTTCTCTCCCGCGTTGTCTCGTGCAAAATGTTCACGGCCTCGACGACTTCTCTTTTTTTACCGCACACAGGCCAAACCGAAAGTAAATTAAATGCCAGCTTCATCCCCAGCATCTCTGAAACGTTCCCCGACAGTCATTTCTGTCAACCCCACCCAGAAAAAACACGTCCCCCGGAGTATTTCTGTATCGTATGTAGACCCCCTGGTGATTTTTCTGGATGAAGTGTCACTGTGGGATGTTGCACCAGGAAGATTGTGCAATGCGGGGTGCGTTGAGAATACAGTTCGTTTGTCTGTTGTTGTTTTGTTTGATTTGTTCGTATTGTTTGGTGGTGGTGGTTTTTTGTTTGTTTGTTTTTGTTGTTGTTGTTGTTGTTGTTTTTGTTTGTTTGTTTTGGGGGTTTTGTTGTTGTAGTTACTGCTGCTGCTGTTGTTGTTTTTTTGTTTGTTTGTTTGTTTTGGGGGTTTTGTTGTTGTTACTGCTGCTGCTGTTGTTGCTGGGTTTTTTGTTGTTGTTTTTTTGTTGTTGTTTTAAAATGTTTTTGTTTTTGTTTTTTGGTTGTTGTTTTTTTGTTGTTGTTTTTGTTTTTTTGTTTTGTTTTTGTTGTTGTTGTTGTTGTTGTTTTGGGGGGGAGGGAGGGTGAGAGAGGCTCGTATGCGACCGTTTTTAGTCCCCGCGGGGCACAATCAAGGTCACATTCCGTCCTCGGGGATGATGCCATGTAATTTGATATCTATGTGGACGGCGTATCGTCCAGAACATCGGTCTATGGCAAGCCAAACTGGCCTTCTGTTCGGAAAGGTTACTGTGTCTGTGTTTCAACGTTTTTTTGCGGATGATGTTTTGTACGTGCGTTCGCATTTCGGCGGAATCTCGGTTTGTAGTCTCATCGCACCGCAGCAATGGAGTCAAGGTTGATGTAGATATTTTTTAGACTCAGTGGGGAAATCAGTTCAGAGGATGCTGGGAGTGAGGACAGTCAACAGTGTGGTGACAGAGCTCATCCCTTACGATCACGACGTGCCCCGCCAGCAAAGAGGCATGGAAGAAGAACGGGAATGGGTTGATGAAACTGTCACTGGAAGAACTCTGAACATAAACGGAAGCCACGCACCCCTCCATCAAATGCGTCGTCTGCTAGTCGGGGAAACCAAACTGGCGGACCATGTGGAGACACTGAATCGGCGCAGTTAATCTTCGACACTTGATAATGTATGGGAACAGTGCATCAGTGTGCTTGTTGTTAGAACTGACTGCATTTCAAGTGTTGTTCCTTTATTTCTTTTCTTTATTTGCGTTCAACTTCAAGATTGTCAGGGTCGGCCAGAAACTGAAGGCGTAGACGTTCTTGTTGGTGATGGTGGTGTTGTGATCACGTGATTTGACATGTGACAGAGTGCACGTGCGGAAAGTCGGTTAACTGCTGATGACTTGTGATATTATTTTGGCTCCGTTTCTTTATCCTTTTTTTTGGGGGGGGGGGGGGGGAGGGGGGGGACAAGGTGGGGGGGGGGGGGGGGAGAGAGAGACATCTTCTGTTGATTAATTCTCTGCATGGCGAGCAGTTGTTACTTCGAAATGGAAGTTTTAAGTAATTGTGTGTGTTGTGCAGTTTGTGAATGTCAGAGCGATCCCATGTCCAATGTTTTACTTGAACTGTGCACGTGCACACACACACACACAATGTGTATGCATTATATACAGGATCGACTGGATGTTGTAAGGATCACTGTCATCATGTCACCACATGAGAGCTGTATGATCAATAGTTTCTCCACTGCAATGGAAATTTACTTACAGCTTAGTCTTTTGTGAAAGACTATAATTCTCGAACTAGGAAGCAAGACATCGCATCTGGCTCATAGTGCTGCAGCCTTATTGGGGGCTAGTTAGCCTTTGGGGGGTCATCCCAACGTTGACTGTGTTGGCCAAGAGAGTGGGGATGCAACTTGGGCAAGACACTCTCCACTATCATCAAACTCTAGCCCACATAGTGGAGACAGCAGTTGTCTCCTCTGCTGTCATGATGTCGTGATGGTCACATAGTGGGGACAGTAGTTGTCTCCTCTGCTGTCATGATGTCGTGATGGTCACATAGTGGGGACAGTAGTTGTCTCCTCTGCTGTCATGATGTCGTGATGGTCACATAGTGGGGACAGTAGTTGTCTCCTCATGATGTCATGATGGTCATGAGTAGTGTCTCTGATGGTCACATAGTGGGGACAGTAGTTGTCTCCTCATGATGTCATGATGTCATGATGGTCACATAGTGGGGACAGTAGTTGTCTCCTCATGCTGTCATGATGTCGTGATGGTCACATAGTGGGGACAGTAGTTGTCTCCTCATGATGTCGTGATGGTCACATAGTGGGGACAGTAGTTGTCTCCTCATGATGTCATGATGTCATGATGGTCACATAGTGGGGACAGTAGTTGTCTCCTCATGATGTCGTGATGGTCACATAGTGGGGACAGTAGTTGTCTCCTCTGCTGTCATGATGTTGTGATGTTCACATAGTGGGGACAGTAGTTGTCTCCTCATGATGTCATGATGGTCACATAGTGGGGACAGTAGTTGTCTCCTCTGCTGTCATGATGTCATGATGGTCACATAGTGGGGACAGTAGTTGTCTCCTCATGATGTCATGATGGTCACATAGTGGGGACAGTAGTTGTCTCCTCTGCAGTCATGATGTCGTGATGGTCACATAGTGGGGACAGTAGTTGTCTCCTCATGATGTCATGATGGTCACATAGTGGGGACAGTAGTTGTCTCCTCATGATGTCGTGATGGTCACATAGTGGGGACAGTAGTTGTCTCCTCTGCAGTCATGATGTCGTGATGGTCACATAGTGGGGACAGTAGTTGTCTCCTCATGATGTCGTGATGGTCACATAGTGGGGACAGTAGTTGTCTCCTCATGATGTCGTGATGGTCACATAGTGGGGACAGTAGTTGTCTCCTCATGATGTCGTGATGGTCACATAGTGGGGACAGTAGTTGTCTCCTCATGATGTCGTGATGGTCACATAGTGGGGACAGTAGTTGTCTCCTCATGATGTCATGATGTCGTGATGGTCACATAGTGGGGACAGTAGTTGTCTCCTCTGCTGTCATGATGTCGTGATGGTCACATAGTGGGGACAGTAGTTGTCTCCTCTGCTGTCATGATGTCGTGATGGTCACATAGTGGGGACAGTAGTTGTCTCCTCATGATGTCATGATGGTCACATAGTGGGGACAGTAGTTGTCTCCTCATGATGTCATGATGTCGTGATGGTCACATAGTGGGGACAGTAGTTGTCTCCTCATGATGTCGTGATGGTCACATAGTGGGGACAGTAGTTGTCTCCTCATGATGTCATGATGGTCACATAGTGGGGACAGTAGTTGTCTCCTCATGATGTCGTGATGGTCACATAGTGGGGACAGTAGTTGTCTCCTCATGATGTCATGATGGTCACATAGTGGGGACAGTAGTTGTCTCCTCATGATGTCGTGATGGTCACATAGTGGGGACAGTAGTTGTCTCCTCTGCTGTCATGATGTCGTGATGGTCACATAGTGGGGACAGTAGTTGTCTCCTCATGATGTCGTGATGGTCACATAGTGGGGACAGTAGTTGTCTCCTCTGCTGTCATGATGTTGTGATGGTCACATAGTGGGGACAGTAGTTGTCTCCTCTGCTGTCATGATGTCGTGATGGTCACATAGTGGGGACAGTAGTTGTCTCCTCATGATGTCGTGATGGTCACATAGTGGGGACAGTAGTTGTCTCCTCATGATGTCATGATGGTCACATAGTGGGGACAGTAGTTGTCTCCTCATGATGTCGTGATGGTCACATAGTGGGGACAGCAGTTGTCTCCTCTGCTGTCATGATGTTGTGATGGTCACATAGTGGGGTGTTGGTCTGGTGATAACACGTCCGCCAGGGAAGCGAGAGAATGTGAGCACACTGCTCCAAGTCCCACAGTGGCCAGTATTTTCTTACCCTCCACTAGACCTTGAGTGGTGGTCTGGACACTAGTCATTCAGATGAGACAATAAACCAAGGTTCCGTGTGCAGCATGTACATAGCACATGTAAAAGAACTCGCAGCAATGAAAGGATTGTCCCTGGCAAAATTCTGTAGAAAAATCCACTTCAATAAGAAGTTGAAGTCAGAATAATGAAATTGAAGTCAGGAAAAAATACACACAAAAAATTGGTGGCGCTCTCAGTTTCAGTTTCAGTTTCACTTTCTCAAGGAGGCGTCACTGCGTTCGGACAAATCCATACACGCTACACCACATCTGTTGAGCAGATGCCTGACCAGCAGCATAACCCAACACGCTTAGTCAGGCCTTGAGTGCATGCTTACATATTTGTGTACCTATGAAAGTGGATTTCATTTTACGTAATTTCGCCAGAGGACAACACTCTCATTGCCATGGGTTCTTTTTCAGTGCGCCAAGTGCGTGCTGCACACGGGACCTCGGTTTATCGTCTCATCCGAAAGACTAGACGCTCAGTTTGATTTTCCAGTCAAACTTAGGAGAAAGGGCGAGAGCAGGGTTCGAACCCACACCCTCACGGACTCTCTGTATTGGCAGCTGAGCGTCTTAACCATTCTGCCACCTTCCTCTCAGTGTAGCGGTATGCTGTATGTGGGGAGAGCAGCCAGAATTTCACACAGAGAAATCTGTTGTGACAGAGTGATACAATACAGTCAAACATGACTGACTGATCGTATGTCATCACTCTTCCCTGTGAACAGGTGTGCCATCCCAGGTATGGACACCGACACCTGGCAGATCCAGAATGAGCAGCATGCCCTCCTCCTCAACCTCTCCATTCCCCCCGCCCCTGCTGACTTTGACAACTCCCACTCCTCCTGCTACATCTACTCCGACTTCTACCACTACATGGTGGACAGGAACTTCAGCACAGTCATGGAGGATCTCCAGGCCCAGGCCTCACACGGTGAGCAGGCAGTGAAAAGACCTCATGGTCACTGACGCTTCTGGACTTAAAAACACCTCACACCCATGCAAGAAAAAAAGGACACACACACACACACGCATGCATGCATGCATGCATACGCGCACGCACGCGCGCACACACACACACACACACACACACACACACATGTATACATTGCAGACAGATGGAAAGAAAAAAAGTAGTCTAGATAGATAGATAGAAAAGAAAAAAAGTAGTCTAGATAGATAGATAGATAAAAAGATATACTCACCTCTCCCTCTTGTACCCCCCATCTTTATTTTTCTGATTGTAAAACTTCTGATATTATTGCTGTTAGCTTTTGTACACATTGTCATGATGAAAGGATCAGTTTGTGAACAGCTTTGTACCAATACATTCAGTTTGTCCATGTGTTTACACAGTCTGTGTTGAGATAATGATGATGATTACTCAGCTGGCTGTAGATTAATCAGTACTTGAACTGTTAAAGAAGACAGTTTCCTTTCTTTACAAACAGTCAACATGACTGGCTACAACAACGGCAGTGGCCTGTCACTGTCGGAGTACCAGAAAGTGCTGGGTAACGTGGTGCCCAGTGACGTGGGGTCCGGCCAGACCGTAGGCAATAGGTCCATACAGCGGTGCAGCAGATACATTTATGACACGTCCACCTTTCAAACCACAGTGGTCACACAGGTAAGTTTTGCATGGGAGAGGGAGGGAGAGAGAGAGGGGCAGGGCTGAGGACACAGAGGGTGTGGGGAGGGGTGTGGGACATGGGGGCCAGGGGGGGGGGGAGAATAAAACACAGAAATTGACAGGGGGGAGGAGGGAGAGTGACAGAGAAGGAGACTCAAATGGTTTATTCATTTTTGGCCAAGGCCCCTGTAATTTTTATTATATCAGTTATGATGATGGAGACAAAAGACTATCCAATTATGGAAACCTCAGCTGAATTAACGAATGCAAGATGTGACAATATCCTTATCTTTCAAGGCTGTGTAAAGATAAGAGACTGATTTCTTACAATTTTAGGGTCAGTACAAGATAGCAGTTCTACAATCACCAGTATGTGTGACAAGACATTAAACAAAATTCATCATTCATCAAGATAGTAATAAAATCAGTTTGACGAGGGAAGTTTGTCAGTAATATCTGGATTGAATAAATGTTTCTGTGATGGGACATTAAACGAATAGCAATAAAATCAGCTTGAAGAAGCAAGGTTTTCAGTAATATTTGGATTGAATACATCTTTCTTTTCTTTCCTGTTTTTTTCTTCTTCATATCTAATTCAAAGAATATAATGTTGTTCATCTTCTTAGATCATTTACATATCTGACATATTAAATTGAGAGAGAAAGGGAGTGGGGGGGGGGGGTTGGAGGGGGGAGAGCTTGCCAACACTCATCCTTCTATGTCAGAAGGGAAAACACACAGTTTTAGTTTCAGTTTCAAGGAGGCATCACAGTTTGCCGACTGTTCCATGTAAAGGATAGTACATTTGCTTTTAAAGAAGAGCAGATGTCTGACCTACACATATACCCAATGAGCTGGCCAGGGCCTTTCAAAGAAGAGCAGATGTCTGACCTACACATATACCCAATGAGCTGGCCAGGGCCTTTCAAAGAAGAGCAGATGTCTGACCTACACATATACCCAATGAGCTGGCCAGGGCCTTTCAAAGAAGAGCAGATGCCTGACCTACACATATACCCAATGAGCTGGTCAGGGCCTTGAAAGCCGACCATAGATATATGAAGAAAATAAGCAGAAAAGCAAATTCCTACATTTGAATGTAACAAAAACAAAAGATACATGGAAGGCTAATGACTAGAATACGATTTTTCTGTGGAAAAAGAACGACGCAGCCTCGCTGCGGGAACTGATGTGAATTGCAGGACACATTGAACATGGACACACATTGCGGCCAAGGGCTGCCAGTCTGAGGGTTGACGAAGTTCTACCCATTGCTGGGGGATTTTTCCAGTGCAGTGAGCTCTTGCAGTGGGTTTTGGCTCGCTCCGTGGCTCCCAGTTCAGACGTGTTTGCAGCACTGTTGGCTGCGCCTGCATTGGCCGAGTTCCTGTCACTGCCAGTAGCGCCACCTACCTGCTGCCTACCGAGCTGTCCTTGAGTTCTCGGGGGAGGAGGAGGAGGAGGTGCAGTCCTGAGTGCGGGGGTGAAGGACATGGCTCGGATAGCATAGCACACGTACACACACACACACACACACACACAAGCACGCATGCACAGACACGTACACACACACACACACACATACACACAGAGGTTTTCTGTATTAACACTTTGCATCCTGAGTAATGTTTATCTGTAACACATGGTTTCTACCCATGGACTTAGTGCGGGTATTTCTTTAATACATTGGGCATGTTGAGTTTGGCTTTCTCAGTCAGTTGTATACTGGCTCAGTGGTTTTACTTTGTTGGCTTTAGCCCGTGTTGTTTGCTTGTGCTTTCAGGGGAATCTTTTTGTTGTTGTTGTTGTTGTTGTTGTTGTAATAATGGTGTGTGTGTTTAGTGCATGAGGTATGGCTTCAACAGTGCACTCAGCTGTTGTAGGGTTGTAGTACAACTGCACTGACAGGGTCTTCTTCTCTCTCAACTCTTTGAAGATTCACTGGGACGCTGCACAAAAGAACAATTCTGTCAGTTGTGTGCCAAAGACAGGGTCTCTGCGGATGATTCTCCCATCCATTGTGCAATGTTGTCAGTCCATCTCATTTTCTGTCTTCTTCTTTGTCTCCCTCCCTCAACATATCCTTCCAGGATTGTTTTCGCAAGGCCATTAGATCTTAATATTTGGCCATACCAATGTCATTTACTGCACTGAAGTGATGTCAGCAGATCTGTATAAGGTGCAACGTGCTGTTTGATGGTCTTGCTGCACTGAAGTGATGTCAGCAGATCTTTATAAGGTGCAACGTGCTGCTTGATGGTCTTACTGCACTGAAGTGATGTCAGCAGATCTGTATAAGGTCCAGTGTGCTGCTTGATGGTCTGGCACACTTGTTCATTGGTGATGTGATCTGTGTTGCTGATGTTTAGCATCTTGCAATAACGCGTCACAGTTCCTGTTTTCAGTTCCTGGATACTTTTATCAGCAGTGATGGTGATGATGTGGCTGACCATCAGCTTGGTGTGTTTGGTGCTGATAACCATGCCATATCTTGTGGCTCTTATTTCCATGTCATATCTTATCCATGTCATATGTTGTGGCTGTCATTTCCATGCCATATATTGTGGTTGTCATTACCATGTTATGTCTTGTGGCTGACGGGCGCAATAGCCGAGTGGTTAAAGCGTTGGGCTTTCAATCTGAGGGTCTCGGGTTTGAATCACGGTGACGGCGCCTGGTGGGTAAAGGGTGGAGATTTTTATGATCTCCCAGGTCAACATATGTGCAGACCTGCTAGTGCCTGAACCCCCTTCATGTGTATATGCAAGCAGAAGATCAAATACGCACGTTAAAGATCCTGTAATCCATGTCAGCGTTCGGTGGGTTATGGAAACAAGAACATACCCAGCATGCACACCCCCGAAAACGGAGTATGGCTGCCTACATGGTGGGGCAAAAACAGTCATACACGTAAAAGCCCACACGTGTGCATACGAGTGAACGCAGAAGAAGAAGAAGAAGTCTTTTGGCTGTCATTTACATGTCATATCTTGTCGCTCTCATTTCCATGTCATACCTTGTCCATGCCATATGTTGTGGCTGTCATTTCCATGCCATATGTTGTGGCTGTCATTTCCATGCCATATATTGTGGCTGTCCTTTCCATGTCATATCTTGTGGCTGTTTTATCATGGCATATCTTGTGGCTGTCATTTCCATGCCATATCTTGTGGCTGTTTTATCATGGCATATCTTGTGGCTGTCCTTTCCATGTCATATCTTGTGGCTGTTTTATCATGGCATATCTTGTGGCTGTCATTTCCATGCCATATCTTGTGGCTGTCATTACCATGTCATGTTGTGGCTGTCATTTCCATGCCATATCTTGTTCATGTATTATCCAGTCTTTTAACAAGCAAAGGGAGTTCTTGCTCATTTCTGGTTTGGCCACCATTGTCATCTGTGATGTTAGGTTCATGATGGTCCTTTCTCCAAGTCCACTGCTGACTAAACTGACATGATCTTCAGGCTTGTCAGCCATGATGCATTCCAGGAATATTTTGAACTCTGTGGGAGACAGCAGGCATCCCTGATGGACTCTAACCAAAGTATGAAACTACTGTTCAATAGAAACCTGTGAGCCCCACACTGGTCACTTTGGAGAATAGTTGTTGGACAGTATTGCCCGATGATACAGTTTTTGATTGTGGCCCATAGTGCTTCCTGCTATGCTGTTATTAAACGCTTTTCTGAAGTCTGTGAAGATGTGGTATCAATCCCTCTGGTGTTGGAGGTGTTTTTCACAAAAGGTATGCAGGTTAAACATGTGTTTGATACTTCTGCATTTGTGGAACCCAGCCAGCAATAACAGTTTCTGCTTGCAGCTGTAATCTGTTCAGAATGATTTTGAGCATTACTTAACTAGCATGGCTGATCAGACTGGTGCTGTAGTTCTGGCAGTGTTGGAGATTTCCTTTCATGGGGAGGCGATGATTAAAGATTGGATCCATGGCTTGGGCCATTCACCTGTGTGTCGGATGTTATTGCAGATGGCATTTTGGATGTCGGTTATTGCCTCTCCGCCATGTTTCAAAAGTTTTCCAGAAATGTAATCAATGCCTGCAACCTTCGCACATTTCCGCTACTTCACTGCTGCTGCAGCCTCACCACAGAGAATTTGGAAGTCATCCTCAGTAATGAAGACTGTTGGTTTTGGAGCTCTTTTGTCTCTTTTGATCTGTTTGTTGTAGAGTTCAGAGCAGCACTCAGTCAGCCATTTTATGGCGTCGTTTTCCTCTGTGAGACAGTTGCCATCTTTGCCATCAGAGCAGCACTCAGTCAGCCATTTTATGGCGTCTTTTTCCTCTGTGAGACAGTTGCCATCTTTGCCGTCAGAGCAGTACTCAGTCAGCCATTTTATGGCGTCTTTTTCCTCTGTGAGACAGTTGCCATCTTTGTCCTCCATGAGTTACAAAGTGTGAATACAGTTGTCATATTTTTCATTGTTGCTGTTGAAGTTATTATCTTTGTTTTAACGAGCATGCTTGTAGTCATAGAAGATAGCAACGTTCTGATGTCGTCTTGATTATACTTGATGCTGTTGATGCCATGATGATGGTGAAAGTGGCGTAATCGTCATTATCATCTGAGTTTTATTATTGTAATTATTGTCTACACTGCGGCATTGGCTGCCTGAGATGGAGTTAGTGTTGCGAGGGGGAAAATGAGAGAAAGAAAAATGGACAGAGAGAGGAAAGGAAGGAAATAAAGTGATTGATTCCATACTAAACAGTGACTATCACCACCACCATCATCAGCATCATGTCAGGAAATAAAGTGATTGATTCCATACTAAACAGTGACTATCACCACCATCATCATCAGCATCATGTCAGGAAATAAAGTGATTGATTCCATACCAAACAGTGACTATCACCACCACCATCATCAGCATCATGTCAGGAAATAAAGTGATTGATTCCATACCAAACAGTGACTATCACCACCACCACCATCAGCATCATGTCAGGAAATAAAGTGATTGATTCCATACCAAACAGTGACTATCACCACCACCATCATCAGCATCATGTCAGGAAATAAAGTGATTGATTCCATACCAAACAGTGACTATCACCACCACCACCATCAGCATCATGTCAGGAAATAAAGTGATTGATTCCATACCAAACAGTGACTATCACCACCATCATCAGCAGCATCATGTTAGGAAATAAAGTGATTGATTCCATACCAAACAGTGACTATCACCACCACCATCATCAGCATCATGTCAGGAAATAAAGTGATTGATTCCATACCAAACAGTGACTATCACCACCACCATCATCAGCATCATGTCAGGAAATAAAGTGATTGATTCCATACCAAACAGTGACTATCACCACCATCATCATCAGCATCATGTCAGGAAATAAAGTGATTGATTCCATACCAAACAGTGACTATCATCATCATCAGCATCAGCATCATGTCAGGAAATAAAGTGATTGATTCCATACTAAACAGTGACTATCATCAGCATCAGCATCATGTCATTTTCATTGAATTTGAATCTCCCTTTGGACTTGTGTCTGGTGTCGTAATGTACAGCTGACATGTCTTCAGGAAGGAATGAGAACAGATCATTATCAGTGCCACTCTCATTCCCTTTCGTGTTCATTCTGACAGTCACCCATATTCACAGAGTCTACCTTCATCTCTATCACCAGAATTTAAATCTACACTTCTTTTGAACAGTTCATCACCTATGATGTCATCCTAGTTACACACATTGTCCATAAATGTACATAAATCCACATGATCCCATATGACTGTCCTTGGCAAATCCATCATCACTACTCCATAAACATTGTGATGGCGGTCATTGCTGGCTGTGCTATACATAGTGTTGTTTTCATTACCTTATCATTATCATCATCACCATCATCATCACCATCATCATCACTATTGCATGTTTGTCTTTTGCTGCAGTCTCCCTTTTAGACCAACACAACATTCCTCTGATTCAGTACATCTATATGCTCTAGCAAGAACATTGCGCACTACATGTTTCAGGCCTTTGCATTCCTCAAGTTAAAGAAAATCATTTGGCAAATGTTCATTTCCCTTAACTGCCCCAGCCATATGGAATTCTCTTCCTTTCAGGCTTTGGAACGCCACCTCTTCAGACATTTTTTTTAATCCTCTCTGAAAAGTTGTGTGTTTAGTCTTTCCTCTCTGTGTGATTGTTGTCATGTTTTGGGCTGGCAGGTTGGGAAACGTGCATTTTCCCCAGTAATTTGTGGACAAAAAAAAAACATTTTTAATGGTTAGGCATAATTTGTTTGTTGGATTTTTCCATACGTTGGCGCGTTGGTAATAAAATGTGTTTGTGGTTTTCTTTCTGCGTGGGTGTGGGTGTGTTTGTGTGTGTGGGTATGTGTGTATAATTATATTTGTGTGCGAGCACACTTATATAAAACCTGTGAGCATATGTCATGGAAGACACTTGTTAAATGTTAATTGATATTGTTATTGTTTCATCATCATTATTATTATCATTATTATTATTATGATCTTTGCCTTCAAGCGGAGGATATTTATTATTGTTATATGATGTATCATCAGTGGCGACTGCTGCTGTTATTGTTTTTCAGTTGTTCTTTGTTGGATCATCAGCCTCAGTGGCAGCTGGTGGTGGTGGTGTGGCTGTTATTTCTGTTGCATATTAATCATTGTATTTGTCGTCATCATCATCATCATCATCATCATCATCATAAGTGGTGGTGGTGTGGCTGTTATTTCTGTTGCATATTAATCATTGTATTTGTCGTCGTCATCATCATCATAAGTGGTGGTGGTGTTGCTGTTATTTCTGTTGCATATTAATCATTGTATTTGTCGTCGTCATCATCATCATCATCATCATCATCATAAGTGGTGGTGGTGTTGCTGTTATTTCTGTTGCATATTAATCATTGTATTTGTCGTCATCATCATCATCATCATCATCATCAGAAGTGGTGGTGGTGTTGCTGTTATTTCTGTTGCATATTAATCATTGTATTTGTCGTCATCATCATCATCATCATCATCATCATAAGTGGTGGTGGTGTGGCTGTTATTTCTGTTGCATATTAATCATTGTATTTGTCGTCATCATCATCATCATCATCATCATCATAAGTGGTGGTGGTGTGGCTGTTATTTCTGTTGCATATTAATCATTGTATTTGTCGTCATCATCATCATCATCATCATCATCAGAAGTGGTGGTGGTGTGGCTGTTATTTCTGTTGCATATTAATCATTGTATTTGTCGTCATCATCATCATCATCATCATCATCAGAAGTGGTGGTGGTGTGGCTGTTATTTCTGTTGCATATTAATCATTGTATTTGTCGTCGTCATCATCATCATCATCATCATAAGTGGTGGTGGTGTTGCTGTTATTTCTGTTGCATATTAATCATTGTATTTGTCGTCGTCATCATCATCATCATCATCATAAGTGGTGGTGGTGTGGCTGTTATTTCTGTTGCATATTAATCATTGTATTTGTCGTCGTCATCATCATCATCATCATCATAAGTGGTGGTGGTGTTGCTGTTATTTCTGTTGCATATTAATCATTGTATTTGTCGTCATCATCATCATCATCATCATCATCAGAAGTGATGGTGGTGGTGATGTCACTGATGTTATTGTTGTTGCATATTAATGATTGTATTCATCATCATCATAATCATAATCATTATCATAAGCATCATCATCATCATCGTCATCATAAGTGGTGGTGGTGGTGATGTCATTGATGTTGTTGTTGCATATTAATCATTGTATTTGTCATCATCATCATCATCATCATCATCATAAGTGGTGGCGGTGATGATGTCATTGATGTTGTTGTTGCATATTAATCATTGTATTTGTCATCATCATCATCATCATCATCATCATAAGTGGTGGTGGTGATGATGTCATTGATGTTGTTGTTGCATATTAATCATTGTATTTGTCATCATCATCATCATCATCATCATCATCATCATAAGTGGTGGTGGTGATGATGTCATTGATGTTGTTGTTGCATATTAATCATTGTATTTGTCGTCGTCATCATCATCATCGTCATCATAAGTGGTGGCGGTTGATGATGTCATTGATGTTGTTGTTGCATATTAATCATTGTATTTGTCATCATCATCATCATCATCATCATCGTCATCATCATCATCATCATCATCATCATCATAAGTGGTGGTGGTGGTGATGTCATTGACGTTGTTGCATATTAATCATTGTATTTGTCATCATCATCAGCATCTTAAGTGGTGGTGGTGGTGATGTCATTGATGTTGTTGTTGCATATTAATCATTGTATTTGTCATCATCATCATCATCATCATCATCATAAGTGGTGGTGGTGATGATGTCATTGATGTTGGTGTTGCATATTAATCATTGTATTTGTCGTCGTCATCATCATCATCGTCATCATAAGTGGTGGCGGTGATGATGTCATTGATGTTGTTGTTGCATATTAATCATTGTATTTGTCATCATCATCATCATCATCATCGTCATCATCATCATCATCATCATCATCTTAAGTGGTGGTGGTGGTGATGTCATTGATGTTGTTGTTGCATATTAATCATTGTATTTGTCATCATCATCATCATCATCATCATCATCGGAAGTGGTGGTGGTGATGTCTTGGTTGTAGTGGTGATGATGGTGGTGGTTGTTGCTGACATGAGGGAGACGACGCGGTGTTTCAGATGGACCTGGTGTGTGAGAAGAAGATGTTCCGGTCCTACGCACAGACAGCCACCATGGTGGGCTACCTGAGTGGCAGTGCTATCTCCAGCGTGCCCTCTGACCTGTGAGTCTGACCCCACCCCCGCCACCCCCTCCCTGCCTTCTGCTATGCAACACACTGCACTGCTGTGTTGTGTTGTGTTGTGTTGTGTTGTGTTGTGTTGTGTTGTGTTGTGTTGTGTTGTGTTGTGTTGTGTTGTGTTGTGTTGTGTTGCTGTTGTGTTGTGTTGTGTTGTGTTGTGTTGTGTTGTGTTGTGTTGTGTTGTGTTGTGTTGTGTTGCTGTTGTGTTGTGTTGCTGTTGTGTTGCTGTTGTGTTGTGTTGTGTTGCTGTTGTGTTGTGTTGTGTTGTGTTGTGTTGTGTTGTGTTGTGTTGTGTTGTGTTGTGTTGTGTTGTGTTGTGTTGTGTTGTGTTGTGTTGTGTTGTGTTGTGTTGTGTTGTGTTGTGTTGTGTTGTGTTGTGTTGTGTTGTGTTGTGTTGCTGCTGTGTTGTGTTGTGTTGTGTTGTGTTGTGTTGTGTTGTGTTGTGTTGTGTTGTGTTGTGTTGTGTTGTGTTGTGTTGCTGTTGTGTTGTGTTGTGTTGTGTTGTGTTGTGTATTGAAGATATAGACATGCTGTGTTCTGTTGTGTATTGAAGATATAGATGTGTTGTGTTGTGTATTGAAGATATAGATGTGTTGTGTTGTGTATTGAAGATATAGATGTGATGTGTTGTGTTGTGTATTGAAGATATAGATGTGTTGTGTTGTGTATTGAAGATATAGATGTGCTGTGTACTGAAGATATAGATGTGCTGTGTTGTGTTGTGTATTGAAGATATAGATGTGTTGTGTTGTGTTGTGTATTGAAGATATAGATGTGCTGTGTTGTGTATTGAAGATATAGATGTGCTGTGTTGTGTATTGAAGATATAGATGTGCTGTGTTGTGTTGTGTATTGAAGATATAGATGTGCTGTGTTGTGTATTGAAGATATAGATGTGCTGTGTTGTGTTGTGTATTGAAGATATAGATGTGCTGTGTTGTGTATTGAAGATATAGACATGCTGTGCTGTGCTGTGTATTGAAGATATAGATGTGTTGTGTTGTGTATTGAAGATATAGATGTGCTGTGTTGTGTATTGAAGATATAGATGTGTTGTGTATTGAAGATATAGATGTGCTGTGTTGTGTTGTGTATTGAAGATATAGATGTGCTGTGTTGTGTATTGAAGATATAGATGTGCTGTGTTGTGTATTGAAGATATAGATGTGCTGTGTTGTGTTGTGTATTGAAGATATAGATGTGCTGTGTTGTGTATTGAAGATATAGATGTGTTGTGCTGTGTTGTGTATTGAAGATATAGATGTGTTGTGTTGTGTATTGAAGATATAGATGTGTTGTGTTGTGTTGTGTATTGAAGATATAGATGTGTTGTGTTGTGTATTGAAGATATAGATGTGTTGTGTTGTGTATTGAAGATATAGATGTGCTGTGTTGTGTTGTGTATTGAAGATATAGATGTGTTGTGTTGTGTTGTGTATTGAAGATATAGATGTGCTGTGTTGTGTATTGAAGATATAGATGTGTTGTGTTGTGTATTGAAGATATAGATGTGTTGTGTTGTGTTGTGTATTGAAGATATAGATGTGTTGTGTTGTGTTGTGTATTGAAGATATAGATGTGCTGTGTTGTGTTGTGTATTGAAGATATAGATGTGCTGTGTTGTGTATTGAAGATATAGATGTGTTGTGTTGTGTATTGAAGATATAGATGTGTTGTGTTGTGTATTGAAGATATAGATGTGCTGTGTTGTGTATTGAAGATATAGATGTGCTGTGTTGTGTATTGCTACTGTGTGGTATTGTGTATTGTGATTTTTTGTGTGTTGCTGCTGTGTTGTGCAGTGTATTGCAGATGTGCTGTGTTGTGTATGGTAAATGTGCTGTGCTGTGTTGTGTTGTGTATTCCTGTTGTCCTGTGTATTGCTGCTCTGTTGTGCTGTGTTGTATATGGCTACAGTGCTGTCTTGTTGATTGTGTTGCAGAACTGTGTGGTATGATGTTGTGCTGTGTTGTACAGTGCTGTCTTGTTGATTGTGTTGCAGAACTGTGTAGTATGATGTTGTGCTGTGTTGTACAGTGCTGTCTTGTTGATTGTGTTGCAGAACTGTGTAGTATGATGTGCTGCACTGTGAAGTGTGCAGCATGGCTCACATCACTGAATACAACAAAGAAAATGAGGTTTAAAGCGATCAGACTGAAAACAGATTCACTTACAGCTAGCAAACTATATGTGTGTGTGTGTGTGTGTGTGTGTGTGTGTGTGTGTGTGTGTGTGTGTGTCAGGTTTGGGCGGAAAAAGGTGATGCTGTTTGCGGTGGGGCTGCACGCCTTGACAGCGCTGTCGCTGGCCTGGGTTCCAACCCTGCCCCTGCTGGCCTTCATGTGCTGGCTCAACGGGATGTCTGTCATGGGCCTCTACACCAATGCCTACGTCATCAGTAAGTCACACCCCATAGAAACCAGAGGCAGCATGAACCATGTCCTCTTGAGTAGCCATGAGATGTCTTGAAAGACAGCCATGAGCTCAGAAGAAAAGGGTTGTCTTCTTCTTCTTCTCATTCATCAGACAGACACCCCAGTCTCCGTGATGAAGGCATTTGTATGCTGCAGGTCCTCCACACAGCTGTGGAGCTTCCGGGTCTGTGGAGTTGGGTCGGGCCAGTACCACTTGAGGAAAGGGTTGTGAGGGTTCACATTTCTGTGATCCATCTGTGATGCAGTAGTCCCCTCCTGGTCTGTGGAGTTGGGTCGGGCCAGTACCACTTGAGGAAAGGGTTGTGAGGGTTCACATTTCAGTGATCCATCTGTGATGCAGTAGTCCCCTCCTGTGTAAAGGTCAGCATCTGTAACAACAGCAAGAGACAGCTGTGTGGCTGTGTGAAGAGCTCTCCAGGCTTGTCAGGACTGGTGGCTGCCACTTGAAGAGAACCATTCCCCTGCAGGTGAAAACCGGCTCCACCACGATGGGGCAAGGACACCTTGCACTTCCCACTATCCCCTGTCGGAAAGCGGCTTGTAACAAAGGCCTCAAAGTTTACAGCAATCGGGTTTTTAAGTTTTTGTGCGAATCAAGTGGGATTGTGGATACATTCGTGGGAGAGTCATTCAGCCTGTGGCCGGCTCCTACACACAAGTGAGTGTGCTGGTTCAAATGGGAGATTGGGGCCACACGGCTGACATATCCATGTCACTGCACAGGCTTTTTCCCCACTGTCCCCTTTTTTTTCTTCTTTTTTATGTCTTTGGGAGCGTTGTACAAACTTGTCACCAACGTTACACATGTGATGAAAGGGAGTGCAGAATAGACTTGTATTTGTAGCAACTCTTGAAAGATATAGAGACATTATCACAATGATTTTTTTTTTTTTTTTCGTCATTATGGCTACAAGATTTTTCAGTTAATAGTTAAGACTTTTTAATGAAGAGATTTAGTATCTGTCTTCAAAAATATTAAAAAAAATAATCAGAATGATTAGTTTTGTCACTGATTTCAACCACATACAGGGCATATAAAAGGGCAACTTTGATTCAGATAGTTTTGGACTGCAACTATGTGTTCCTAGGACATGAGCAACTATGTGTTCCTAGGACATGAGTAACTATGTGTTCCTAGGACATGAGTAACTATGTGTTCCTAGGACATGAGTAACTATGTGTTCCTAGGTTCCTAGGACATGAGTAACTATGTGTTCCTAGGACATGAGTAACTATCCTAGGACATGAGCAACTATGTGTTCCTAGGACATGAGTAACTATGTGTTCCTAGGACATGAGTAACTATGTGTTCCTAGGTTCCTAGGACATGAGTAACTATGTGTTCCTAGGACATGAGTAACTATGTGTTCCTAGGACATGAGCAACTGTGTGTTCCTAGGACATGAGCAACTATGTGTTCCTAGGACATGAGTAACTATCCTAGGACATGAGTAACTGTGTGTTCCTAGGACACGAGTAACTATGTGTTCCTAGGACATGAGTAACTATGTGTTCCTAGGACATGAGTAACTATGTGTTCCTAGGTTCCTAGGACATGAGTAACTATGTGTTCCTAGGTTCCTAGGACATGAGTAACTATCCTAGGACATCAGCAACTATGTGTTCCTAGGACATGAGTAAGTATGTGTTCCTAGGACATGAGTAACTATGTGTTCCTAGGACATGAGCAACTATGTGTTCCTAGGACATGAGTAACTATGTGTTCCTAGGTTCCTAGGACATGAGTAAGTATGTGTTCCTAGGACATGAGTAACTATGTGTTCCTAGGACATGACAAATAAAGTGAAGAACAAATGGACAGTAACATCTCATTAAACTTATGTGAAAGAATTCTGCAAATGATGATCTAAGGGGAGAGAGCAGTTTAAGTACGTATGCTGCACCACATCTGCCAAGCAGATGCCTGACCAGCAGCATAACCCAACATGGTTAGTCAAGCCTTTACAGCATGCATATATATTTGTGTATCTATCAGAGTAGATTTCTGTAGTTCTGCAACAGAAGAGAGCCCTTTGTTGCCAGGAGTTCTTTTTCAGTCAGGCATATGCCTTACAGATGGTGCTGCGTGTATGGCTTAGCCCGAACAGAGTGACGCCTTGTTGAAAAGTGAAACTGAAAGAGAAAGTTGTGACAACAGGTGTGGAGATGGTGGGTCCATCGAAGCGAGTGTTGACGGGGATCGGCATTGTGGTGCTCTGGGCCCTGGGAATGGTGGTGCTGACGCCCCTCGCTTACCTCATCCGTGACTGGCAGACCCTGCAGATGGCTGCCTCCGCCTTCCCCGTTGTCTTCTTCTCCTACTACTGGTACGTGGGCCTTGCTTTGTCTCTGTCACTGTGTATCTCTCTCTCTCTCTCTCTGTGGTCTTCTTCTCCCCCTACTACTGGTACGTGGGCCTTGCTTTGTCTCTGTCACTGTGTATCTCTCTCTCTCTCTCTCTGTGGTCTTCTTCTCCCCCTACTACTGGTACGTGGGCCTTGTTTTGTCTCTGTCACTGTGTATCTCTCTCTCTCTCTCTCTCTGTGGTCTTCTTCTCCTCCTACTACTGGTACGTGGGCCTTGTTTTGTCTCTGTCACTGTGTATCTCTCTCTCTCTCTCTCTCTGTGGTCTTCTTCTCCCCCTACTACTGGTACGTGGGCCTTGCTTTGTCTCTGTCACTGTGTATCTCTCTCTCTCTCTCTCTGTGGTCTTCTTCTTCTCCTACTACTGGTACGTGGGCCTTGCTTTGTCTCTGTCACTGTGTATCTCTCTCTCTCTCTCTCTCTCTCTCTCTGTGGTCTTCTTCTCCCCCTACTACTGGTACGTGGGCCTTGTTTTGTCTCTGTCACTGTGTATCTCTCTCTCTCTCTCTCTCTCTCTCTCTCTGGTCTTCTTCTCCCCCTACTACTGGTACGTGGGCCTTGTTTTGTCTCTGTCACTGTGTATCTCTCTCTCTCTCTCTCTCTCTCTCTCTCTCTCGTCTTCTTCTCCTCCTACTACTGGTACGTGGGCCTTGCTTTGTCTCTGTCACTGTGTATCTCTCTCTCTCTCTCTCTGTGGTCTTCTTCTCCCCCTACTACTGGTACGTGGGCCTTGCTTTGTCTCTGTCACTGTGTATCTCTCTCTCTCTGTGGTCTTCTTCTCCCCCTACTACTGGTACGTGGGCCTTGTTTTGTCTCTGTCACTGTGTATCTCTCTCTCTCTCTCTCTCTCTCTCTCTCTGGTCTTCTTCTCCCCCTACTACTGGTACGTGGGCCTTGTTTTGTCTCTGTCACTGTGTATCTCTCTCTCTCTCTCTCTCTCTCTCTCTCTCTCGTCTTCTTCTCCTCCTACTACTGGTACGTGGGCCTTGTTTTTCACTTGCTGAAGAATGGTTCATTTTACAGTATTCGTAAACTCTTGTATTTATATATTTAATGCCCTGAAGATACGACAGGAATTTGTTGACAGCAATGAAGAAATTTAGAATTAATTTACAATGCACAAGAAGCACTTTTGTTCTACAGGTTTGAGTTTGTATGTATTTTACATTGTGTTGTCGCTACATGGTCACCATATTGTGTACTTTTGACCTCTTTCAAGGGTCGGAGGTCTGGAGATTAAAGTTTTTGTTCTTGTTCTTTCTCTGTGTCTCTCTGTCTCTGTCTGTCTGTCTGTCTCTCTTGTATTGCATGTTTGTTATATTTTCCCTTTGTATGAGGACAGGATAAAAACCAGCCTAATACGTTTATTCCTGTTTTCCCTTGATCAAGAATAATTCATTCATTGATCATTTCCTTCCCTCTCATCATGGGTCTAATATTCAAACTGTCAGATCATGGTTTGTTGACTTTGTAACCTCTTGATTTGTGTGTTGTTTTCATAAATCTTTTACCTGTGTTTGATTTGATTTCAGCATTCACTTCAAAGACTTTGTGATGTTTCATTCTGCAGCGAGGAAATTGTTCAGAAGAGACTGAGAATGTCATGTGCATACTTATCCAAGTATTTGTTTGAGACTGGTAAAAACATAGTTTTTTATTTGAATGTACAGTGTCAGTTTACAGTGTTTATCACAGGGACAGTGAATACAGTTGTACTCTGGTAATATTAGAACAGTTTATTGTGTCGTTTTCGAAAATGAAGATGTGCATTTCATTATTGCCAGTGATTTTAATGCACACATTGGAGACTGGACTTTGAATACTAATGACTTGAATGACTTTTTCATTCCTGTGATGAAAGCATTTATGCTAGGGACTGCAAAGATAATGTTGTTGTGTGAAAAAAAAGAAGTGAATAATTTGTTGGGGGAATGTTTGATCAAACTTTGAGGCACTTCTCAGTTAACTGCTTTGAACTGTTTTGTTTATGGAGTGTTTTCTTTTTTTGTCTGAAAATGGAAATAGAACTATTGACTATATTTTGTGTTCTGCTGACTTGGTTACTGAAGTTTTATGGTAACTGACAGAGTGGAAGTGCTGCATATGCCCATTGAAACAAGTATTGATAGCAACTGTGATTAATCTAATTCCAGTCAGTCACAGCAAAAGATGGGGAGTGTACAGAACGTGACAGGATGCTGCCAGAGTTGATGTATTTAGAAGAGAAATGTCTTCTGCTGCTACACAGACAGGTCTGGATAATGTCTGAAATGATACTGATGTTGATGCTGAGGCTGCTATTTCAGAGCTGGTTAACATCTTACTCCGTGCAGCTGACTGCTTTCACAGAACGCTACACTGCGGTGCTAGCCAGCGAACCCCAAGTGGCAACAAATGGTTTGACACTAGGTATTTTTTGGAAAAAAAAAAAATATTGTGTATATTTTTTCCATAGTCATGTAGAACTCTTTTTTTTTTTTTTTTTTTTTTTTTTTTTTTTTTTTTTTTTTTTTTACAGTGATAGTTAACCTGTTGCCTGCCCTTGGGCGTATGACTTACGTCCCTTTGTTGCCGTCCAGTGCATTGAAGACGTAACTCACACGTCCAGTTTTCATCAACAATTCATGGTTGATATTAAAGGGAAACGACTTACGCTGTTTCCCCCTTTCTTCTGGAATGTTTGAAACATTGTTTGTGTTATGTCTGCACTGTATGATTGACAGGCAGTGGAAAATTCCAAAGTTCATTACTGACACAGCTGGGCAAACTGGCATTGTCAACCACAGCTTGATCTCATCTCATTTTGTGAAGGTTGACAGCCTTTGAAGTGTCACAGGAAATAACAATACATGGACAGTGGGGAAGAAAGTGTGTGCAGTGATAGGGTCATGAAACAGGTGCCGCTTTTGATTGTGATGATGAGTCACCGCCCACTTCGTGACACGTAGCCCCCTCTGAAGACAGACATTTGGTCTGAAACTTTGGTCTGAAAGTGAGTCTTATTTTACAAACCACAGTTTTTATAAACTTTCTCCATTCGGTGTTTCCATAGAAACAGCAGTCATTTTTTACTCACTTGTCTAAACAAAGTGAGTATGTTTTAACCCAGTGTTCAGTTGTCTGTGTGTGCCTGTGTCTGTGTGGCCGTGGTAAACTTTAACATTGCCATTTTCTCTGAAAATACTTTGTCTGCCAATACCAGCTTTGGCTTAAACATAGTATGGAAAAAAATCTTCACAGTGATACCAATAACAGGTTGTAAGTCTCCCGAATAATGCCATATTTCTGAATCATTAACATTTTATTTCATCGAGATTCATTCCGAAATCCGAAAATTCTAAAAACCGCTTCCCACTGAGTTTGGCCGACTAGAAGGTAGGTTGTGTTCGAAGACGACATGACCTTGTTTTTCTTGTTCACAATTAAAAGGAAAAAAACACAAATTCTGGACAGAACATATACAGCGATACCGTGTTTGCTGCATATAAATATTCTAAAATGGACACTGACTTAACTGGAATAAACATAAAAGAAAAATTGAGTCGATCATTTCTTTCAGCCTGCTGTAGACTCGTTCGTGCAGATCTAGAGATCTACCATGTGTTGTGGTGTGCTTGAAGCAATGGCAACGTCTCCTTTACCGCCAAAATAAAAGAATGATCGAGATATAATAAAACACACAAAAAACATAATTTAAACAGCGTTATTAAGTCCACTACAATCACATCTGTTCATCGCAGGAAGAAGAAAACATCTACATTGCTTTAAGTATTAAATTTAGTCAGATGAAGTGAGATGCGCCACAGCAGTGGGGATTAGTCTGCTTGCTTTGGAACTGAACATGCCTGGTTCGATCCCGCTTGGAGACTTCAACCATTGAAACACTGCGTTGCTTGTCCCGGGCATGAAGAAAACCCTCGACATCCAAATGTTCCACACTTCAAGTATATCTAATTCATAAAGACTTATTTCTTAGTGGAACAGTATATAGTACTTGAGCTTACTTTTTTTTCAGAATTGAGTTATGCAAAACAGTTCTGTTATCCTGTGTCAAAAACAGCTAAATTGCACATTTTTTACATAGGTAAAAACTTACTGAAATCCCACTTCTTCGACATCTATTCAGCAAGAACTTTGTGACCTTTTCCAGCTACAAGGATATGTATCAAAATTATCAGCAGAAGGCACACAGCTATTTACAAATAGAATATTGTATGTAAAACAATATTTTTTCTTTTAGAATATGTGCTAAAACACAATGGTATCTGCGTTCAACACAATAGTACCATCAAAACTATATTTTAAACTGAAAGATCTCTTGCTGCCTGAATCAGTTTGTGCATGGATCCTAGATTTTCTAAGATGCAGACCGCAAGTTGTTAAAGTTGGTGACCTCACCTCCTCCACATGCATTCTCAACATATAGGCGCCCCACAGGGATGTGTTCTATCCCCACTGTTGTACTCACTATCCACACATGACTATGCAACTCAAAATGAATGTAACACCATGGTCAAGTTTGCCAACGATACTACTCTAAAAGGGCTGATTACGAACAGTGATGAGTCAAAATATAGTGAAGAAGTACTAGAACTTGCCAGCTGGTGTGATCAAAACAACTTAGAACTCAACGTATCAAAAACAAAAGAATTGATTTTAGTTTTCAGGAAGACCAGATCTAACCCCTTACCACTTGTCATTAAAGACAAGCAAGCAGAGATCATCAGCAGCTTTAAATTTCTCGGACTGATCATTTCCAACGATTTGAAATGGGAGAAAAATGTGGAAAAAATTGTTAAGAAAGCACAACAGCGCTTGTACTTTCTTTGGCGCCTCAGAAAGTTCGGAATTAGATAAGAGATCATGGTTGATTTCTACCGAGCAGTCATTGAAAGCGTGTTAACCTTCGCTATTACTGTTTGGTATGGAAACATTTCCAAGACAGAAGTCGCAGCCCTGAACAGAATGGTAAAAACTGCCACCAAGATCACCGGGGCTGATCTACCTTCTCTAGAAGACATATAATTATTATAAGCGGCTACTCAAAAAAGCAACATCAATCAGCCAGGATGAATCACGTCCAGCTTTTGGGATTTTCGAGATGCTCCCCTCTGGTCAACGGTACAGAAGTATTAGGACGAAAACCAATCGCTTCACCAATAGCTTTTTCCCCGAAAGCAGTCAATGCCCTGTCTCTCGAACAAATCCAGTCTGATAACTAGAATTGTGCAACCAACAACCAACTACCTGAAGATCTAGCCATCAGCCCCATCCACATGTAATATGCAGCTTCTGTTCAAACGTGTGTGTGTGAGAGAGAGACAGAGACAGAGAGAGTGTTTGTGTGTGTGCGTGTGTGTGTGTGTGTGTGTGTGCACGCGCATGTGTGTGTGTGTGTGTGTGTGTGTGCAGTGCGTACATGTGTGAGTATGCACAAGTTTTTGTATTGATATGCACTTGTATGTATCCTAATTATCTGTGTTTGTGCGTGATTTTCGATTTGTGTTTGTACATTGTTATGTACTATCCCCCCCAATATTCCTTGTGACCCCGGTACACTTGGTAATAAAGACATATTCTATTCTATTCTATTCTATTCTGTTCTATTCTATTCCATTCTAAAAATGCAGCTTTTCTATATAAAAAAGGCATATTCTTAAAATTAAAAAAAAATGGTACTGAGAATGTTTATTGGTTATTTCAGTTGCAGACTTACAACCAGTCTCTAAAAGCTCAGAAATATAAATTCTGTTTGATGCGATTAAACTTAACAATGGACATTACTTCATTTCCCTACACTATGTCCCAGTTTTTATAACTGCAATGCAGCATGTCCCTCAAATGAGCATCAGAACCTGAAAGGGCGCTGTAAAAAGAAACAGCTGAAAAAGTGTGATCCAGTGGTGAAGACAGCCTGCAGATTGCCTTACACCCTTGTCCCTCTGGATGTTCCTTGCCTGTGTGAGTGGGCGTGGCATTTTGTGCTGCATGTAATGGCTGTGTTCTTCCCTTGGCATGGAGTGTTTTGCTTTGGGTGTGTCATGTGTTGCCACTTCGTCGTTTACAGTGGTGTGGAAGGATGGGTGAATGAACATAACATAACTACAATTCCCTGAGTTGTTAACTTTGACAAATTAACATATCTATAACTCCTTTTCTTTTAGACATTCGGGGGGGAGTCCTGCTCTGGAAAAGAGTCAAAGAAACTACCTGTGCCTGAAATGACCACCACAAAGTGTTATTCTGCTGGAAATGTTATGTTTCTAGATCAAATATGATCAAGTTTACATGTGAATATGCATCCCATAAATATCTAGACAGTTTGTTTCTTTTGATTTTACAGGGTCAACCCTGTGTGTGTGTGTGTGTGTGTGCGCGCGCGCATGTGTGTGTGTCTGCATGCACATGTGTATGTACATGTGCATGAGTATGAGCAAAAGAATGCAGGTGTGTATAATGAGTCAAGATGTATATGTGTACATTCATATCATCAATCCCATCTTCATTTTCTTTTTTTAAGTTAAAGCATCTTACATTCACGCATGTGGGAGAGAGAGGGGCATGTATGTGTGTGTGTGTGTGTCTGTGAGTGTGTGTGTGTGTGTGTGCTTCCTTACTTGATATTTAGAAATACATACATATTTGTTACATACAAACACACACACACATATTATAATAAGAAAGTGTAAAAATATCTTGTCACCCTTACACCCCCCACCCACCCCCAAACCCTCACACACCCCCTCCCCCACACCCCCACACCCCCACCTCACCCCACACCCCCACCTCACCCCACACGCGCACACATACTTCTACAACACTGAAGTGAAGCTGTGTCAACCTCACTCACAGCACTGTAAGACTCTTATGCTTTTGTTTTTCCTGTTGGATTGAGTGAAGCTTGTTGTCTTCTGCTTAAATGTCAGAACTGTGTCCAATATCAAGCCTGTTACATCTTACTCTGCTTAAATGTCAGAACTGTGTCCAATATCAAGCCTGTTACATCTTACTCTGCTTAAATGTCAGAACTGTGTCCAATATCAAGCCTGTTACATCTTAGTCTGCTTAAATGTCAGAACTGTGTCCAGTATCAAGCCTGTTACATCTTACTCTGCTTAAATGTCAGAACTGTGTCCCAATATCAAGCCTGTTACATCTTACTCTGCTTAAATGTCAGAACTGTGTCCAATATCAAGCCTGTTACATCTTACTCTGCTTAAATGTCAGAACTGTGTCCAATATCAAGCCTGTTACATCTTACTCTGCTTAAATGTCAGAACTGTGTCCAGTATCAAGCCTGTTACATCTTACTCTGCTTAAATGTCAGAACTGTGTCCAGTATCAAGCCTGTTACATCTTACTCTGCTTAAATGTCAGAACTGTGTCCAGTATCAAGCCTGTTACATCTTACTCTGCTTAAATGTCAGAACTGTGTCCAATATCAAGCCTGTTACATCTTACTCTGCTTAAATGTCAGAACTGTGTCCAATATCAAGCCTGTTACATCTTACTCTGCTTAAATGTCAGAACTGTGTCCAATATCAAGCCTGTTACATCTTAGTCTGCTTAAATGTCAGAACTGTGTCCAGTATCAAGCCTGTTACATCTTACTCTGCTTAAATGTCAGAACTGTGTCCAATATCAAGCCTGTTACATCTTAGTCTGCTTAAATGTCAGAACTGTGTCCAGTATCAAGCCTGTTACATCTTACTCTGCTTAAATGTCAGAACTGTGTCCAGTATCAAGCCTGTTACATCTTAGTCTGCTTAAATGTCAGAACTGTGTCCAGTATCAAGCCTGTTACATCTTACTCTGCTTAAATGTCAGAACTGTGTCCAATATCAAGCCTGTTACATCTTACTCTGCTTAAATGTCAGAACTGTGTCCAGTATCAAGCCTGTTACATCTTACTCTGCTTAAATGTCAGAACTGTGTCCAGTATCAAGCCTGTTACATCTTACTCTGCTTAAATGTCAGAACTGTGTCCAGTAACAAGCCTGTTACATCTTACTCTGCTTAAATGTCAGAACTGTGTCCAATATCAAGCCTGTTACATCTTAGTCTGCTTAAATGTCAGAACTGTGTCCAATATCAAGCCTGTTACATCTTACTCTGCTTAAATGTCAGAACTGTGTCCAATATCAAGCCTGTTACATGTTAGTCTGCTTAAATGTCAGAACTGTGTCCAGTATCAAGCCTGTTACATGTTAGTCTGCTGCATTTTTTGGTTTTGATTTTTTTAAGTTGTTAGTTTTGTTGTTTTTTCTTCTTCACATTTGCTCCTTTATCTCTTGACAAGTAGTGTGAGCACTGCTGGGTGTGTCGCTGCTGACATTTCATTGACTGCATGCATCTGTGTTCTCTGTACCTGTTTGTTGGTGTTGTTGTGTTGTTGGTTTTGATTATATTTTATTTAGATTTGTGATGAGTCAAAAGCCATCATGGGACATAACTCCTTATGCATGCATTACAGGTAACGAAAAAAATTGCTTCAAACACTATGGTAGAAGAACTTTTAATGTATACATCTGGCTGCATGTGTTGTACACACACACACACACACATATACAAGACCTTGAGCATAGTAAATAGGATTGATTGATAAGGACATAGTATACTGATGATCTGACTAAATGAAAATAATGAGTTAAGGATTGTTTAGAAATGTCTTTTATTCAAGGCTGGGAACTCTCAGCTCTCTATGTCTCTGTCTCTCTGTCTCTGACTCTGTATCTCTCTCTGTGTCTCTGTCTCTCTGTGTCTCTGTCTCTCTGACTTTGTATCTCTCTCTCTGTGTCTCTTTCTGTCTCTCAGTCACTCGTTCATGTGCAAGGTGCTTCACCACTGTGACGTAAAGCATATCTGGACCCCCTCCCCTTGAACGGAAGTGACAAAGAAGACAGCTGAAGCCAGTTGTCAGGAAGACTGTCCAGAAACCCCTGACCCAAAAGCTGAACGTACAGCTGTGATGACCCCGGGGACACACACACACACACACACACACACACACACACAACACACACACACACACAACACAACACAGAGTTTCCCTCCTTCCCCACCCCAACACACATTTTGATATGGATACTTATATAGCGCTTATCCTCGGTTGGAAACCAAGCTCTTAATGCTTTACAAACACAGGGTCATTAGCACAGCAGGCTGCCTACCTGGGTAGAATAGACTAACAGCTGCCATTGGGTGCTCATCAGTCATTTCCTGTGTCATTCAGTCAGATTTCAGGCACGTTCACGTACACACTCAGACATGTAACATTTTACGTGTATGATCGTTTTGTCCGTTTACCCCACCATGTAAGCAGCCATACTCCGCTTTGGGGGGTGTCCATGCTGAGTATGTTCTTGTTTCCATAACCCACCGAACGCAAACATGGATTACAGGATCTTTTAACATGTGTATTTCATCTTGTGCTTGCGTATGCACACAACGAGGGTTCAGGCACTAGCAGGTCTGCACATATGTTGACCTGGGAGATTGGAAAAATCTCCGCCCTTTATCCATCAGGTGCCGTTATCGAGATTTGAACTTGGGACCCTCAGATTGAAAGTCCAACACTTTAACCACTCGGCCTTTCCGCATACAAGCATACATACATACATAACATGCATGGACGTCACTGTTTGTCTTGTAGACCTTGTTAAGGTTTGATACATTACATCTCGATTCTCTTTCTGCATGCTCCTATAACACACACACACACAGGCAGGCTTGCAAAAACATGCACTTGCATGCACACACGCAAAAACACGCATACTCGCACACACACGCAAGCTCACTCACACACACCCCCGACCCCACACACCTGTATGGTGTGTGGACCCCCCACACCCCCACCCCCCTTGCCCCCGTCCCCTCCCCCTCTCCATCCCTCCTACGTACCCCCTGTGTGACTCACTGAAGGTACTGTTTCAGGCTGGTCCCAGAGTCTGCCCGCTGGCTGCTGAGGAAGGGGCACGTGCAGCAGGCCGAGGCCATCATCCGCAATGCCGCCAGGGTCAACAAGGTGGAGTTACCCCCCCTGATGTTCCACAAGGAGACGGAGGAGTGCGAGGAGACCAAGGGGGAGTCTGTGCTGGGCCTGCGTCACCACCCCCGCCTCATGGTCAAGTACCTGTTCGTCGTCTACAACTGGTGAGGGACCCCTCCTCACCTGGCTGCAGGTCTCAGTTTCAGGAAGGTGTCAGAAATGTCCACACTGATTCAAACTAGTGGAGCGTTGGCCTGGAGGTAATGTGTCCGCCTTGGAAACGAGAAGATCTGAGTGCAGTGCTTTCAAATCCCATAGTCACCAGTATTTTCTCCCTCTCTACTAGACCTTGAGTGGTGGTCTGGGCGCTAGTCATTCGGATGAGACGATAAACCGAGGTCCTGTGTGCAGCATGCACTTAACGCACATAAAAGAACCCACGGCAACAAAAGGGTTGTTCCTGGCAAAATTCTGAAGAAAAATCTACTTCAATAGGAAAAACAAATAAAACTGCACGCAGGAAAAAACACAAAAAAACGGGTGGCGCTATAGTATAGCAACGCGCTCTCCCTGGGGAGATCAGCCCGAATTTCACACAGAGTAATCTGCTGTGATAAAAAAGAAATACAAATACAAATACTAGTGGAGTGTTGGCCTAGAGGTAATGCGTCCGCCTTGGAAGCGAGAGGATCTGAGCGCAGTGCTTTCGAATCCCATAGTCACCAGTATTTTCTCCCTCTCTACTAGACCTTGAGTGGTGGTCTGGACGCTAGTCATTCAGATGAAACAATAAACCGAGGTCCAGTGTACAGCATGCACATAGTGCACGTTAAAGAAGCCATGGCAACAAGAGGGTTATCCCTGGCAAAATTCTGTAGAAAAATTCACTTCGATGGGAAAACAGATAAGAAATTGCAAGCAGAAAAAAATCCCCCAAAAATGGGTGGCGTTCTCAGTGTAACGACGTGCTGTCCCTGAGGAGAGCAGCCCAAATATATATACAAAAATATCTGCTGTGACAAAAAAGAGTAATACACTACAATACACTATACTACAATACAATACAATACAATGCAATACAGTACAATGCAATGCAGTGCAATACAATACAATACAATACAATACATGCTACACCAAATTTGCGGTTAAAAGAAACAATTATATATACCAAATTTGACAGGAAAAAAGGCAGATGTCTAATCTTCGCACAAAGCCGATACGCTGATGAAGCCTCAGTGCCTGGTACTCACAGAGCAGAGTGTCTGGACTGCTGTCAGAATGTTGTCAGTGCCTGGTACTCACAGAGCAGTGTGTCTGGACTGCTGTCAGAATGTTGTCAGTGCCTGGTACTCACAGAGCAGTGTGTCTGGACTGCTGTCAGAATGTTGTCAGTGCCTGGTACTCACAGAGCAGTGTGTCTGGACTGCTGTCAGAATGTTGTCAGTGCCTGGTACTCACAGAGCAGAGTGTCTGGACTGCTGTCAGAATGTTGTCAGTGCCTGGTACTCACAGAGCAGTGTGTCTGGACTGCTGTCAGAATGTTGTCAGTGCCTGGTACTCACAGAGCAGTGTGTCTGGACTGCTGTCAGAATGTTGTCAGTGCCTGGTACTCACAGAGCAGTGTGTCTGGACTGCTGTCAGAATGTTGTCAGTGCCTGGTACTCACAGAGCAGTGTGTCTGGACTGCTGTCAGAATGTTGTCAGTGCCTGGTACTCACAGAGCAGTGTGTCTGGACTGCTGTCAGAATGTTGTCAGTGCCTGGTACTCACAGAGCAGAGTGTCTGGACTGCTGTCAGAATGTTGTCAGTGCCTGGTACTCACAGAGCAGTGTGTCTGGACTGCTGTCAGAATGTTGTCAGTGCCTGGTACTCACAGAGCAGAGTGTCTGGACTGCTGTCAGAATGTTGTCAGTGCCTGGTACTCACAGAGCAGAGTGTCTGGACTGCTGTCAGAATGTTGTCAGTGCCTGGTACTCACAGAGCAGTGTGTCTGGACTGCTGTCAGAATGTTGTCAGTGCCTGGTACTCACAGAGCAGAGTGTCTGGACTGCTGTCAGAATGTTGTCAGTGCCTGGTACTCACAGAGCAGTGTGTCTGGACTGCTGTCAGAATGTTGTCAGTGCCTGGTACTCACAGAGCAGAGTGTCTGGACTGCTGTCAGAATGTTGTCAGTGCCTGGTACTCACAGAGCAGTGTGTCTGGACTGCTGTCAGAATGTTGTCAGTGCCTGGTACTCACAGAGCAGAGTGTCTGGACTGCTGTCAGAATGTTGTGCCTGGTACTCACAGAGCAGTGTGTCTGGACTGCTGTCAGAATGTTGTCAGTGCCTGGTACTCGCAGAGCAGAGTGTCTGGACTGCTGTCAGAATGTTGTCAGTGCCTGGTACTCACAGAGCAGTGTGTCTGGACTGCTGTCAGAATGTTGTCAGTGCCTGGTACTCACAGAGCAGTGTGTCTGGACTGCTGTCAGAATGTTGTCAGTGCCTGGTACTCACAGAGCAGTGTGTCTGGACTGCTGTCAGAATGTTGTCAGTGCCTGGTACTCACAGAGCAGTGTGTCTGGACTGCTGTCAGAATGTTGTCAGTGCCTGGTACTCACAGAGCAGAGTGTCTGGACTGCTGTCAGAATGTTGTGCCTGGTACTCACAGAGCAGAGTGTCTGGACTGCTGTCAGAATGTTGTCAGTGCCTGGTACTCACAGAGCAGTGTGTCTGGACTGCTGTCAGAATGTTGTCAGTGCCTGGTACTCACAGAGCAGTGTGTCTGGACTGCTGTCAGAATGTTGTCAGTGCCTGGTACTCACAGAGCAGTGTGTCTGGACTGCTGTCAGAATGTTGTCAGTGCCTGGTACTCACAGAGCAGTGTGTCTGGACTGCTGTCAGAATGTTGTCAGTGCCTGGTACTCACAGAGCAGAGTGTCTGGACTGCTGTCAGAATGTTGTCAGTGCCTGGTACTCACAGAGCAGTGTGTCTGGACTGCTGTCAGAATGTTGTCAATGGGAACCACAGGCACCCAACATTAACATATTGGTGGTGTGTGTCTGTTGTGATGTTTTACATTTATTTGCTTATTTATCATCATTGTTGTCTTTTTTTATTTATTTGTTATTATCATTATTTTTTTTTATTATTATTATATTGTAATCATTATTTATTTATTTATTTGTTTGTTTATTTATGTACGCTTATAGTTGACTTCATCACGTTTTTGCACCTTATACATATTATTAGTAGTGGTAGTAGTTATTTTTTTTTATGCATTTATCTATTATTTATTCACCCTTTTTTCTTTTTTTTCTCAAAACCTAAGCGCATTGGGTTATGCTGCTGGTCAGGCATCTGCTTGGCAGATGTGGTGTAACGTATATAGATTTGTCCGAACGCAGTGACGCCTCCTTGAGCTACTGAAACTGAAACTGAAACTGTTGTGATGTGGAATTGAAAGACAGAAAAGAAATTAATTGTGAACAATAAACCTAATTGAAAGTATTGAAACATATCAAGGGGAAATGTAGTGTACATATTCCTTCATTCTTGCGCTCAGTTAATGTTGTGCAATAATAGGCTGTGGTGTGAGGATTGCCTGCAGCCATACAGAAAACATCTTTTCCATGTAATGAGGTGTTGCAACACGTTGTATTGTTGTTCTGTTTTCTTCCATGTCTGTTCCCTCCATTTTTCCATCAGGTGTTTGGAAAACAGTTTGATGTTTAACCCTTTCACCACCAAGTTCCTGGGTGAAAAACACTCCCCAGCGCCAAATATTTTAGAAACGATGCGCTCAGTCACAGGGTTCGGTTCTTCACATGGAGTGATGGCCTAGAGGTAACGCGTCCGCCTAGGAAGCAAGAGAATCTGAGCGCGCTGGTTCGAATCACGGCTCAGCCGCCGATATTTTCTCCCCCTCCACTAGACCTGGAGTGGTGGTCTGGATGCTAGTCATTCGGATGAGACGATAAACCGAGGTCCCGTGTGCAGCATGCACTTAGCACATGTAAAAGAACCCACGGCAACAAGTGTTGTTCCTGGCAAAATTCTGTAGAAAAATCCACTTCGATAGCAAAAACAAATAAAACTGCAGGCAGGAAGAAATACAAAAAATGGGTGGCGCTGTAGTGTAGCGACGTGCTCTCCCAGGGGAGAGCAGCCCGAATTTCACACAGAGAAATCTGTTGTGATAAAAAGAAATACAAATACAAATACAAATTTATTAAACAACACAATGGACGTGTTCACTTCAAACTCAATCAGGGAGCAAAAGTTAGTGATTGTTGTGTTGGCAGAAAACTGGCTGCAGCTGTGGAGCTTTGTTACAGTGTGAAAAATGGTCTGGTCAACATGACCCCTCCATGTCAGCAAAAGTCACCAATGGTGGTGCAACAGTCTAGTCAACTAAAGCCACTTATGGCAGTGAAAGAGTTAAAGTGGGACCAGTCTGACCGGTTTGTGAGCAGCTGATTTTTAGGACTGATCCATCTTGCAGGTTTGTGAGCAGCCTGACGTTCTACGGACTCAACATGAACATCGGCACCCTGAGCGGCAGTGTTTACCTGAACTTCCTACTGTCGGGGGTGGTGGAGTTGGTCTCCTACGTCCTGTGCATCGCACTGCTGGACCGCGTGGGCCGCCGGCCCCTCAACGCAGGCCTCATGCTGCTGGCCGGGGTCACGTGTTCAGCCACCTGTCATCCCTGTGCTCTACGCCCCGCCTTGTGAGTTGGCAGCCTGGAGGGAAGATGGGGGTTGGGAGGGAGGTGATGGTTGTCAGCTTCTTCTGGGTTAACGTCTCTTCTCTTGTGATGAGTGACATAAGATGAGGGTTGTGGATAATGGTAGTGGTTGGTGGTGATGAGTGTGTGTGTGTGTGTGTGTGTGTGTGTGTGTGTGTGTGTACACCGCACCTTGCGAGTTAGCAGCTGGGAGGGGAGAAGGGGTTTCAGGGGAGGGGAGATGTTGGCTCCTTCTCCTGGTTTAACGTCTCTTCTCTACTAGTGATGAGTAAGATAGGACGAGGTTAGTGGGTAATGGTAGTGGGTGCTGATGGTGATTGTGTGTGTGTGTGTGTGTGTGTGTGTGGCACATACATGTCACAGGGAGTGGGTTGGGAATGATAGGGAGAAGATGGAGCGTCACACAGAGTGGGTGTACAGTGATGGGAACACGGGGGGTGGGTGTGCAGTGACGGGGGGTGGGTGTGGAGTGATGGGAACACGGGGGGTGGGTGTGCAGTGACGGGGGGTGGGTGTGGAGTGATGGGAACACGGGGGGTGGGTGTGCAGTGACGGGGGGTGGGTGTGGAGTGATGGGAACACGGGGGGTGGGTGTGCAGTGACGGGGGGTGGGTGTGGAGTGATGGGAACACGGGGGGTGGGTGTGCAGTGATGGGAACACGGGGGGTGGGTGTGCAGTGATGGGAACACGGGGGGTGGGTGTGCAGTGACGGGGGGTGGGTGTGCAGTGACGGGAACACGGGGGGTGGGTGTGCAGTGATGGGAACACGGGGGGTGGGTGTGCAGTGACGGGGGGTGGGTGTACAGTGATGGGAACACGGGGGGTGGCTGTGCAGTGACGGGAACACGGGGGGTGGGTGTGCAGTGATGGGAACACGGGGGGTGGGTGTGCAGTGACGGGGGGTGGGTGTACAGTGATGGGAACACGGGGGGTGGGTGTGCAGTGATGGGAACACGGGGGGTGGGTGTGCAGTGACGGGGGGTGGGTGTGGAGTGATGGGGAGTGGGTGTGCAGTGACGGGGGATGGGTGTGTAGTGACGGGGAGTGGGTGTGGAGTGACGGGGAGTGACGGGGAGTGGGTGTGCAGTGACGGGGAGTGACGGGGAGTGGGTGTGCAGTGACGGGGAGTGACGGGGAGTGGGTGTGCAGTGACGGGGAGTGGGTGTGGAGTGATGGGAAGTGGGTGTGCAGTGACGGGGGGTGGGTGTGGAGTGATGGGGAGTGGGTGTGCAGTGACGGGGAGTGGGTGTGCAGTGACGGGGAGTGGGTGTGCAGTGACGGGGAGTGGGTGTGGAGTGACAGGGAGTGACGGGGAGTGGGTGTGCAGTGATGGGGGGGAGTGGGTGTGGAGTGATGGGGAGTGGGTGTGCAGTGACGGGGAGTGGGTGTGGAGTGATGGGGAGTGGGTGTGGAGTGACAGGGAGTGGGTGTGCAGTGACGGGGAGTGATGGGGAGTGGGTGTGGAGTGACGGGGGGTGGGTGTGCAGTGACGGGGGGTGGGTGTGCAGTGATGGGGAGTGACGGGGAGTGGGTGTGGAGTGACAGGGGGTGGGTGTGCAGTGACGGGGAGTGGGTGTGCAGTGATGGGGAGTGACGGGGAGTGGGTGTGGAGTGACAGGGAGTGGGTGTGCAGTGACGGGGAGTGGGTGTGCAGTGATGGGGAGTGGGTGTGGAGTGATGGGGAGTGGGTGTGGAGTGACGGGGAGTGGGTGTAGAGTGATGGGGAGTGGGTGTGCAGTGACGGGGAGTGGGTGTGGAGTGATGGGAGTGATGGGGAGTGGGTGTGCAGTGACGGGGAGTGGGTGTGCAGTGACGGGGAGTGATGGGGAGTGGGTGTGCAGTGATGGGGAGTGGGTGTGCAGTGACAGGGAGTGGGTGTGCAGTGACAGGGAGTGACGGGGAGTGGGTGTGGAGTGACGGGGAGTGGGTGTGCAGTGATGGGGAGTGGGTGTGCAGTGATGGGGAGTGGGTGTGCAGTGACGGGGAGTGACGGGGAGTGGTTGTGCAGTGACGGGGAGTGGGTGTGCAGTGACGTTCAGTGACGGGGAGTGGGTGTGCAGTGACGGGGAGTGGGTGTGCAGTGATGGGGAGTGACGGGGAGTGGGTGTGCAGTGACGGGGAGTGGGTGTGCAGTGACGGGGAGTGGGTGTGCAGTGATGGGGAGTGACGGGGAGTGGGTGTGCAGTGACGGGGAGTGGGTGTGCAGTGACGGGGAGTGGGTGTGCAGTGACGGGGAGTGGGTGTGCAGTGACGGGGAGTGACGGGGAGTGGGTGTGCAGTGACGTGCAGTGACGGGGAGTGGGTGTGCAGTGACGGGGAGTGGGTGTGCAGTGACGGGGAGTGGGTGTGCAGTGACGGGGAGTGGGTGTGGAGTGATGGGGAGTGGGTGTGCAGTGACGGGGAGTGGGTGTGCAGTGACGGGGAGTGGGTGTGCAGTGACGGGGAGTGGGTGTGCAGTGACGGGGAGTGGAATATGACATGACGAGCAGTGTACATGCCATGCCGGAGGGTGCGGAGGTGAGCTGTGTACTGTGTGTGTGGTCAGCCCTACAGTAGAATGTTGAATGATGGGGAGTGGATGTGGAACATGACAGGGGGTGAACGTGACATGACAAGCAGTGTAACTGCCGTGACACGGCAGGGGTGCAGTGGAGATGAGCTGCATGCTGTGTGTGCTGTCAGCTCATGCAGTGAGTGACATTGATGGGGAGTGGATGTGGAGCATGACGGGGAGTGGATGTGGAGCATGACGGGGAGTGGAACGCAGCATGACGGGGAGTGGAACGCAGCATGACAAAAAGTGTTAATGCTGTGCCAAGGGGAGTGGTGTTGACCTGCGTGCTGTGTATGTCATCAGCTCTGCAGTGGGTGACGGTGACGATGGCCATGCTGGGCAAACTGGGGGTGGCGGGGGCCTTCGCCATCATCTGGGTGTACTCCTCTGAGCTCTTCCCAACCGTCATCAGGAACTCCGGCATGGGCTTCTGCTCTGTCTGTGCTGGCATCGGCGCCATCCTCGCTCCATACATTGCCGGATTGGTCAGTGTGTGTGTGTGTATTGAGGGGATGGGGAGGTGGGTGGGAGGGTCGGGTTGGGGGGGGGGGGGGGGGGGGTCTGAGTATGTGTGAGTGTCAGTGTTAGTGTGTGTGGTGTCATTCAGTTGGAGATTTTTTATAATATTGTATCTGTACATGAAGCTTTATATTTGCTCTGGAGTACCTGTTCAATGAAAAATGCGAAAATGTGTCTCATGTCCACACTTTACATAATATTGCAAATGTATTCATCGATAAACATATAAAAACTGTTGATATATTTATAATAACATCAGCCAAGGTGTAAGATGTAAATGTAAGATGGGAATACTTCCTCCGAACATATCTGTTTTCCGAAAACTACTGAACAGTCGCTTCAAAATTTAGTCATACAATGTGAAATTAAACAACCATGTGTCCAAATTCAGTATATAGTGGAAGACCATAAATCAGTGCTTTTTGACATAGAATAGACACAACAGTTTTCTTGTTGACTCACTTGTGTAAACAAAGGGAGTCTATGTTTTATAATGTGAAGCAGTGCTATTCACATATATCAAGGTGGGTTTTTTGTATTGATACCAAATTTGCTTTTTGTACAATGCCAAAATTTTGTTACTTCTGTGGGGGTTTTTTGGGTTTTTTTCTGTCCTTGAGGTTGGGTTATTGTTTAGTTTTTTTCTGTCCTTGAGGTTGGGTTATTGTTTAGTTTTTTTTCTGTCCTTGAGGTTGGGTTATTGTTTAGTTTTTTTCTGTCCTTGAGGTTGGGTTATTGTTTAGTTTTTTTCTGTCCTTGAGGTTGGGTTATTGTTTAGTTGTTTTTTTCTGTCCTTCAGGTTGGGTTATTGTTTAGTTTTTTTCTGTCCTTCAGGTTGGGTTATTGTTTAGTTTTTTTCTGTCCTTGAGGTTGGGTTATTGTTTAGTTTTTTTCTGTCCTTCAGGTTGGGTTATTGTTTAGTTTTTTTCTGTCCTTCAGGTTGGGTTATTGTTCAGTTTTTTTCTGTCCTTGAGGTTGGGTTATTGTTTAGTTTTTTTCTGTCCTTGAGGTTGGGTTATTGTTTAGTTTTTTTCTGTCCTTCAGGTTGGGTTATTGTTCAGTTTTTTTCTGTCCTTGAGGTTGGGTTATTGTTTAGTTTTTTTCTGTCCTTGAGGTTGGGTTATTGTTTAGTTTTTTTCTGTCCTTGAGGTTGGGTTCTTGTTTAGTTTTTTTCTGTCCTTGAGGTTGGGTTATTGTTTAGTTTTTTTCTGTCCTTGAGGTTGGGTTATTGTTTAGTTTTTTTCTGTCCTTGAGGTTGGGTTATTGTTTAGGTTTTTTTTCTGTTGTTATTGTTGTTCTTATTTCTGTCTGTCTTTTTTTTTCTTTTTCTATTTTGACTGCATTTTTTGTTTATTTTTGAATGAATTTATGATAATAATAATAATAATAATAATAATAAATACTCCCTTAAAGGGAGCTCAAAGCGCTTTACAAGAAACATTGAACACCCATACACACGTATCAACTTACCCCAGAAACTTTTTTTTTTAAATGATGACAACAAAATGGTGTGCAGACGCAGGCGAGTGGTGGGAAGACAGCCCTGATGGTGCCCATGGTGATGTTTGGCCTGGCTTCCATTGTCGCCGGGCTGCTGCTGCTGTTGCTGCCCGAGACCTTGAACAAGCATCTCCCTGAAACCATTGAGGAAGCCCTGGTGCTCTTTGGGTAAGTCACGTGATCGCTCAGGGAAGGGGCGGGTTTCCTCAGGTAGGTCAAGGTCAGATCATGGGTCAGGGCAGAGATGGGTCTTCTCTGGTTAGAGTGCTCCATTCTCACACAGGAGTCTGGGATGTTGGGTCTCCTGTGGCAGGCCAGGGTCAGTTGGTAGGTCAGGGGGTTGGGTCTCCTGTGGTAGGTCATAGGAGTCAGGTCTCCTGTGGCAGGTCAAGGTCAGTTGGTAGGTCAGGAGGTCGGGTCTCTTATGGTAGGTCATAGGGGTCATGTCTCCTGTGGCAGGTCAAGGTCAGTTGGTAGGTCAGAGGGTCAGGTCTCCTGTGGTAGGTTAAGGTCAGTCGGTAGGTCAGGGAGGTCAGGTCTCTTGTGGTAGGTCAAGGTCACTTGGTAAGACAGGAGGGAGATATCTGATTATAGCGCTGAATTCTCACACAAGGGTCCTGAGTTTGATCCACGGTTGTGGTGAGCCGGGAGGGAAGACTCTGGAGGGGAGTTGGGAGGGTGGACATTTTTTTCTGGTCTCCCTCATCACCAGATGTGGAGACTTGCCTAAACCCTATGTCTCTGTGTTTTGTGTCACTTGTGCAGAATCGAGAAGCCAGAGGACAAGGAAAGCAAGCTGGAGGACGGGGAAGGGGGGCAGAACGGACATGCAGTGCCTTTGGTGCAGGTGGATGGAGAGCAGGACCAGGGGGACCACCCACACTTGTGAGGAGTGTCTGGGTCACGTTGGGGGTGTGGGGAGGGGGGTTCACCTGCTTCCTCACAGCTCTGTGGATGCTCTTGCAACTGTGGCAAAATGACAACAACTTAGGCTTTTCTTTCTGACAACTTTTTTTTTTTTTTTTAACCCTTTCGCTGCCAGGAAAATCAGATTTAAATGAAATCTATTTGCCAGGGGTTTTTTTCACAAAAAACGGGTATAAAATTTCAAAAAATTCTGGTGCTCTTTGTTATTGGAGAAAGACCCATAAAAGTATATATTTTCTGAAAGGTAAATGAATAAAGAATACAAAACACATGATGTCTTCCCATTTTATGTATTTTTAATGACATGCTGTTGTTTTGAAATCAGTGTTTTGTTTTTTGTCACATTTTCAACTTGTTCATTACAAACATTAGTCAGGTAATTTACACTAAAATGTCATATTTTCTGGACAAATGGATATCTACACACACAAAATCATACGAGAACAACAACATTTTTTTTTTTTTTTTTAAAGATAGATACACAATGCATTGTGACTTCTCCAAGTGATAATATGGATGTGAGGCCACGCCCCCTCAGTCTCCACCCCCCCCTCCTCTTCACCCCTCTCACACGGTCACTTTATCCAGTTCTCATCAGACTGCGTTGGCTGAGTGCTCACACTGTCCTGCTAAAAATTCAGTCACTTCTGTTGTCATCTACTACACCAGAACAGCCGGCATCACTCACTGATAGTCGTATCTTGGCCACTCACTTGATTGCTCCCTTTATTTTCTATCAAATCGTCCTATAAATGTTAACCACTGTCTTCTCCTTCGAAATTACGCTTCAATTCTTTCTGAGCATCAGCTAAAGAAATCAATAAAGGATGTAGATGGTGTTTCTAGTTATGAATAATAGAATCTAGAAAGATTCCCCGAGCTAAATTTACCAGTATTTTTGTCAATGAACTGAATGCAAACAAGGGAAAAGTCAGAATATTTTGATGACGAGTTATCTCGTCATTGTGGCAGCAAAGCATACATGCTTTCGATGACGAGTTATCTCGTCATATAGGCAGCCTAGGGGTTAAAGAAGCAGTTTCAGTTTCAGTTCAGACTTGTGTATAACCAAAAGGTTGCAAGTGCATAAACAGAAGAAATACTTGAATGTCTGTCAATACCAAAGTGGGCTTCGGAATGAAATGACATTCAGGGAAAGTATTCATGGCTATGTGTAAGTCATACTGATTGAAAATAATCTATGTATTAAAAAAATTTCAAGAGAATGGATAACACACTCATTACAGATGATGCTGGAAGCACAAATCCTTTCCAAAGTTCACTTGGCAAAAACAAGCCCATACCTTTAGTGTTGGAACATCCAGCAATAGTTTGTTTCTTTTGTCCTGTGGTTTTACAACTTACTTGACATGTGTGCACATGTCATGATGGTAGCAAAACATAGGGGTGTACAGACGTTTCACTTTCAGCTTCTCAAGGAAGTGTCGCTGCCTTCAGACAAATCCTTATGCACTACACTACATCTGCCAGGTAGATGCCTGACCAGCAGCATACATAACCCAACGTGAGAGACGTACAAGAGACGTACAGAGAAATACTCCTGCTGAATGTTCGATAGAATCCATGCGTGGATTCAGTGTGTGCTTCAGCACAGACACAAACTTCTAACAGCGTCAGGTTGCTGTCGCTGAGTAACAGTTTAAAAATAAGATTGTGAGAGGGGTAGTTTTTTTGTTTATTTATTGTTTTTTGTCTTTTTAGATCAGTAAGAATCACATTGTACTGCAATGAAGGCTTTGCATCACTCAATGATCGTATGGTACGGACAGAATGATTGTACTGTTATGGATGGAACCTTAGGATATTAAGTAGTAACCCATATAATCTCAGGTTGGGCATTTCCTGTTCAGGTCGTTTTGAAATATGGTCTTGTCTGGTCCACTCCTTTCTATAAAGCTGTTAGCTTGTATGGCAAAGTGTGTGTGTTGGGTGCCTGAGGGTGTGTGCCAAAGTGTGTGTTTTGGTGTCTTAGTGTGTATGGCAAAGTGTGTGTTTTGGGTGCCTCAGTGTGTGTGGCAAAGTGTGTGTTTTGGGTGCCTGAGTGTGTGTGCCAAAGTGTGTGTTTTGGTGTCCTTAGTGTGTGTGGCAAAGTGTGTGTTTTGGGTGCCTCAGTGTGTGTGCCAAAGTGTGTGTTTTGGGTGCCTCAGTGTGTGTAGCAAAGTGTGTGTTTTGGGTGCCTCAGTGTGTGTGGCAAAGTGTGTGTTTTGGGTGCCTGAGTGTGTGTGCCAAAGTGTGTGTTTTGGGTGCCTCAGTGTGTGTGGCAAAGTGTGTGTTTTGGGTGCCTCAGTGTGTGTAGCAAAGTGTGTGTTTTGGGTGCCTCAGTGTGTGTGGCAAAGTGTGTGTTTTGGGTGCCTCAGTGTGTGTAGCAAAGTGTGTGTTTTGGGTGCCTGAGTGTGTGTAGCAGTGTGTGTTTTGGGTGCCTGAGTGTGTGTAGCAAAGTGTGTGTTTTGGGTGCCTGAGTGTGTGTAGCAGTGTGTGTTTTGGGTGCCTGAGTGTGTGTGGCAAAGTGTGTGTTTTGGGTGCCTGAGTGTGTGTAGCAAAGTGTGTGTTTTGGGTGCCTCAGTGTGTGTGGCAAAGTGTGTGTTTTTGGGTGCCTCCGTGTGTATGGCAAAGTGTGTGTTTTGGGTGCCTCAGTGTGTGTAGCAAAGTGTGTGTTTTGGGTGCCTCAGTGTGTGTGGCAAAGTGTGTGTTTTTGGGTGCCTCCGTGTGTATGGCAAAGTGTGTGTTTTGGGTGCCTCAGTGTGTGTAGCAGTGTGTGTTTTGGGTGCCTGAGTGTGTGTGTGCCAAAGTGTGTGTTTTGGTGTCTTAGTGTGTATGGCAAAGTGTGTGTTTTGGGTGCCTGAGTGTGTGTGTGCCAAAGTGTGTGTTTTGGGGTGACTGAGTGTGTATGGCAAAGTGTGTGTTTTGGGTGCCTCAGTGTGTGTGTGCCAAAGTGTGTGTTTTGGTGTCTTAGTGTGTATGGCAAAGTGTGTGTTTTGGGTGCCTGAGGGTGTGTGGCAAAGTGTGTGTTTTGGGTGCCTGAGTATGTGTGTGCCAAAGTGTGTGTTTTGGGTGCCTGAGTGTGTGTGGCAAAGTGTGTGTTTTGGGTGCCTCAGTGTGTGTGCCAAAGTGTGTGTTTTGGTGTCTTAGTGTGTATGGCAAAGTGTGTTTTGGGTGCCTGAGGGTGTGTGTGGCAAAGTGTGTGTTTTGGGTGCCTGAGTGTGTTCCAAAGTGTGTGTTTTGGGTGCCTCAGTGTGTGTGGCAAAGTGTGTGTTTTGGGTGCCTGAGTGTGTGTGGCAAAGTGTGTGTTTTGGGTGCCTGAGTGTGTGTGCCAAAGTGTGTGTTTTGATGTCTTAGTTTCAGTGGCAAAGTGTGTGTTTTGATGTCTTAGTTTCTGTGGCAAAGTGTGTGTTTTGGTGCTTCAGTGTGTGTGGCAAAGTGTGTGTTTTGATGTCTTAGTTTCAGTGGCAAAGTGTGTGTTTTGATGTCTTAGTTTCAGTGGCAAAGTGTGTGTTTTGGTGCTTCAGTGTGTGTGGCAAAGTGTGTGTTTTGGTGCCTCAGTGTGTGTGGCAAAGTGTGTGTTTTGGTGCTTCAGTGTGTGTGGCAAAGTGTGTGTTTTGATGTCTTAGTTTCAGTGGCAAAGTGTGTGTTTTGATGTCTTAGTTTCAGTGGCAAAGTGTGTTTTGGTGCCTCAGTGTGTGTGGCAAAGTGTGTGTTTTGATGTCTTAGTTTCAGTGGCAAAGTGTGTGTTTTGGTGCCTCAGTGTGTGTGGCAAAGTGTGTGTTTTGGTGCTTCAGTGTGTGTGGCAAAGTGTGTGTTTTGGTGCCTCAGTGTGTGTGGCAAAGTGTGTGTTTTGGTGCCTCAGTGTGTGTGGCAAAGTGTGTGTTTTGGTGCTTCAGTGTGTGTGGCAAAGTGTGTGTTTTGGTGCCTCAGTGTGTGTGGCAAAGTGTGTGTTTTGGTGCCTCAGTGTGTGTGGCAAAGTGTGTTTGTTTCCCTGGGGACTGCCGTTGCTTGGACTGAGACAGACGAACCTGGGTGTGGCAATATGGGGGACCCAGAAGGAGTGGCATGGGAGTAATTCCACTGAAACAGTGCAGTTGATGAGGCAGCAAAAAAAAAGAAAAAGAAAAACGAGAAAAAAGTGTGTGTTTTGGGTGCCTGGAGAAAGGACTGGTGACTGTATATGGTTGTGTGGTAACGTACTCTGGCACAAGGACCCGTTAAACATGTTTGTGGGCAAATGTTAATTGCAGTGACATGCAGGACGGACAAAGTTAAGGATTGTGAAAGAGTGCAGAGCTGCCTCAGTGAGATGTGTGGTTTCTGGCAGTCTGGACATGCTCACAGGACTGTATTCCTGTATGAGCTGGCCTGGTTTCATTGCTCGTAAATAAGTATTTTTGTCAAATTTTACCGTAGAAATCTGTTTAATTTCTTTGTGTAGTTCATTTACCCAAGAAACAATATTCATCTCCTGTTTTTCGATATTGTAGGCATTCTCTTAAGACATCTGCTTTTTTGTTGTTGTTTTTCTCTTTTTTTTTTCTTTTTTTTTTTAAATCTTAACAGGTATGTGAACTTTGCACATTGATTATATGTTATTATGATTAAGACATTCTTCAAGTGAATAAGGTTTAGTTTCAGTAATAATATTGTAAAGTTGTAATTGTGCTTGGTCTTGCAGGTGTTTTTTTCTTCCAAAATAAAACATATTCATATTGTTTATTCGTGGTGATATGATTAAGATTTTTGATATTAAAGGTGGACTGATTATCCCAAACATGTCCTGGGGCAAGCTGTTGTGCTGTCATTCTAACAAAATCAACCCGTTCCATGGAGGTTGTTTATTGCCACTGTATTCATGCCGTTAAACAAATGAGATTTTTTTCATGACTGTATTACTTGAAACCTGAACTGTATTAGTTGGCTTAACACTTCTAAACTGAAGTGAAATAATATTTGCATTTTTCAACCAGTACTGGTTAATTGTGTTTGTTTGTTTGTTTGTTTTATGTGTATGAACTACCGGTATTTGCTCAGATGAACTTTTTCATGTGAAAATTTGTTTGTGAGTGCATGTTTCTCCAAATTTAAAGTAAGCATTGTCTTGTTACAAGCACAGAACTATACTTCTGCCCCACAAATTGGAGTAATAAAATGATAATGATAATTATTATTATTATTATTATTATTACGACAGCAGTAATAAACAGTGCATTTTTGAATGGTAGGAAGGGGATAGGACTTGAAGTAATGGGTAAATAGATGTTTTCAGGCCTGACCTGAAAGACTCTAGGGATTGACTGTGTCGGAGAGAGTATGGTAGAGAGTTCCAGAAGTTAGCTGCTGTGAAAGAAAAAGCTGGTTGGCCACGCTGTTTGCATGTGAAAGTAGGAAGCTGAGGACGGAAGGGTTCTGGACAGAATGTAAGCATGGAAAGTTCAGATAGTTTGGAGGAGCAGAGTCTGTGATAGCTTTAAAGCAGAGACAGAAGCACTTTTAATTGTAGGTGGAGTATCAAATGGTTTGGAATTACATGTGTACATACATTTTTATGCTTAACAGTTATTTTAAGAATGGGGGATGCTGTATTCCCACATTTTTTTTTTTTTTTTCAGGTTTTCTACAGCCTTATGATTTTTCTTCTTTTTTTCTTTTTTTTCTTTTTTTTAAAGAAATAGTATAATGAGACATTTGTACCATTTGATTGTTGCTTATGTTCCACATGATAAAATGTTTGAGTTCCTGGTTCTGTCTTTGAAAGTATGACTTTTTTTTTTTTCTTCTTTTTTTTTTTTATTGTCTTGGCTGATGTTATTCATATTTGGGAGACATGTCACTGATTGACAGGTTTTCTTGTTTGTTTGTTTTTTGGTGTGTGGGGAGAGGTTTTTGTTGTTTTTCGACATCTTTTTGAAAACGTGTGCCTTAAATGTTTTCTAAATGTGGATTGTCTTCTGTTCTGTTGCTTTAATTCTGTTTTGTTAGATTTCAGTTGGAGTGAATCATACCATATATTCATAATTATTGTTGAATGCTTGATTAAAATCAACAAACAGCATCTGAGAGGTGTTATGTTTATGTGAGTGTATGTGTGCACATCCACGTGTGTGTGTGTGTGTGTGTGTGTGTGCAAATACAAATAAAAAATACAAAAAAGCTTTATTCAGTTTCTTCAGACCATTTGACCCATACGAAACAAAAAAGATACCAAGATTAAAAGGACAATAATTATGGAGTTGAGACCTAACAGTAGAAAAAAATGTACTAAATATTGACAGGCATTGTATAGAACGGGTAAAGGGAATGAACTGTTCAAGGTTGCATTCTGAATAATTGTGTTTGCTTTGAAGTACAAAATTGTGTGTGTGTGTGTGTGTGTGTGCGCGCGCGCGCGCACTGAATGGTCAAAAAGATTGATAAAATATGGCCTGAATATCTCACTGCTGTGTTTATTATTCTCCACACACATAACATGTGCACACATGCATGCACCAACATGCGCAATAAATATTCAGTTCATCATCAGTAAGTAAATCACACCCATATGCATGATTACAGATGAAAAATTGATGCCTTCAAAACAAAATATACCAGGAATATTGCATGCCTATGTGGACAAGAGAGCAACAAATGTGCATGTTCTTTCTTGCATCGAGAGTGAATTCATTCCTCGATCTCTATTCCAACAACTCAGTTACAAATATTCAACTCCTCATCATTATCTTAAAATTCTTTCCAAGTTTATCAAAATGTCCAGCAGCTTACTACCTGCAAGTATTCTGACATTTGAGTCTTTATTGGTCTGTTGATTTTATGGTTTATTAATTTGATTCTGTTACATTGTTTCCATCCTCCAAATTTCCTTGTCCATTATGTCTCTCTTCCACCCATAATAATTTTATTATGGTTTGTAATTGTTTGAAGTTCGAGCACGCTCGCACACACACACGGGCGACTGACGGTTCTCCGCAGGCAGTGTGTGTGTGTATGTGTGTGTGTGGGTGTGTGTGTGCGCGCGCGCGCGCGCGCGCGAACGTGCTCAGTCTGTGTGTGTGTGAGGATGTTTGTTTGTGTAACGGTAAGTACTAAGTACGTGGTGGTGTAGGATGGAGGTATGAGAGAGAGCATGCGTGAGCCGTCATTGTTTTTGGATGTGGAGTTCCAAGTTCTGTTTTAAGGCACCAGTCTTTTAGTCTGTATTGGCGAAAGTTTGCGTTTCTATTGACTAAGACTTGCAAAACAACAATGTGTAAATCAAAAACTGAAATTGATACTGATCTCCCTTCTTTCAAAACCACCGTCTGTGTTATGAAAGATTTAGCTAAATCTTTTCTCTTTTTTTAGCCATTTAAATCAACCGACACAAGTAAAAATTCAAGGTCGAATGCTTGTGTGAATTTGATCGCGAAACGTCATTTGTTAATTGTGTCACCTAATGACGACATGTGTTTTAATGACGTTCATCTTTTCGCCACATTTTGACGTCAAAGTCTAACAGTGTCCAGTCTGGGTGAAAACTGCTCAAAACTGGAGAACATCCAAGTTCTCCTGGGAGGCTATCTCAATGGACTGGGATGCCATAGAATCAAGTTCATGGCGTAAAAAAAGGCGTGGAGAAGGTTTCCGGTGGCTAAAATGAGCCGCCCCGAAAAGGAGGGACACCCTTTCCAGCCAGACGGAAGTATTCTGTCTCTGGTGGGGGATCTGCTCTTCGCGGGCGCCATTCTGGTCATGATATACCCCTGCCTGCGGAAAACTGTCAGTCGCCTGAACGGCCAGTTCTTCCGCCAGTTTTTCCACATCTCGGAAATTCTTCTAGCAGTGGTGGCATTGTGCTTCGTGCTGATGCTATTGATCGGACAACAGATGCGGATGGCATACTGCTCCTTCATTCGACCGTTCGTGGGATCCAAGGACGAGGACAAAGCATACATCAGCATGGTCTTGAAAATTATGTTATGTGGTATCGTGCTGTTCAACTACTTCTGTGCCGACGGACTCCAGAAGATTATGAGTCTTATCACTGAAAGTATTCAGCCAGCAACTGCGGCCCAAGAGAGAATGCAAAATGCTGGAACTCAAAATGCACAATTCGACCCATACCGTGACGCTCTGACCAACAACAGCAACACCAACAGCCAGACTCCCGTGACCCAGACACAGTCTGTGATGCAGTCCGACATTCTTACCTCCATGTCTTTTCCGGAACTGTCCTCAGAGGCCTGTCAGGTGAGACCACTCTGCCACGTGTGTCCGTGGGACTGCAGGTTATACCAGTCCACTCTTCATGATGTATCGATATTTGTATGACTGCCTGTCTAGCTACCTGTTTGTCTGTGTGATGATTTTTCAGACCTTTCTTCATCTCCTTCATCTGTCTGTCTACTAGTCAGTCTATATGCCAGACCTTCCGTCGTGATAATGCACATCCTTCCATGTTCCTTTTCCCACGCCATGCACTGTCGTAACACTGATCAGCGACACATGTGTGCCCAGGGCCTGTGTGACAGAGGAATTCAACCTCCATCATTTGACTGCTCTCTACCATCACTGTACGTCTGTGTGCTGTCTACCATCACTCTGTGTGCTGTCTACCATCACTCTGTGTGCTACCATCACTGTCTGTGTGCTGTCTACCATCACTCTATGTGCTGTCTACCATCACTGTCTGTGTGCTGTCTACCTTCACTGTCTGTGTGCTGTCTACCATCACTCTGTGTGCTGTCTACCATCACTGTCTGTGTGCTGTCTACCTTCACTGTCTGTGTGCTGTCTACCATCACTCTGTGTGCTGTCTACCATCACTGTCTGTGTGCTGTCTACCATCACTGTCTGTGTGCTGTCTACCATCACTCTGTGTGCTGTCTACCTTCACTGTCTGTGTGCTGTCTACCATCACTGTCTGTGTGCTGTCTACCTTCACTGTCTGTGTGCTGTCTACCATCACTGTCTGTGTGCTGTCTACCTTCACTGTCTGTGTGCTGTCTACCTTCACTGTCTGTGTGCTGTCTACCTTCACTGTCTGTGTGCTGTCTACCATCACTGTCTGTGTGCTGTCTACCTTCACTGTCTGTGTGCTGTCTACCATCACTGTCTGTGTGCTGTCTACCATCACTCTGTGTGCTGTCTACCATCACTGTCTGTGTGCTGTCTACCATCACTCTGTGTGCTGTCTACCATCACTGTCTGTGTGCTGTCTACCTTCACTGTCTGTCTACCATCACTGTCTGTGTGCTGTCTACCATCACTGTCTGTGTGCTGTCTACCTTCACTGTCTGTGTGCTGTCTACCATCACTCTGTGTGCTGTCTACCTTCACTGTCTGTGTGCTGTCTACCATCACTGTCTGTGTGCTGTCTACCATCACTCTGTGTGCTGTCTACCATCACTGACTGCTGTCTACCATCACTGTCTGCTGTCTACCATCACTGTCTGCTGTCTACCTTCACTGTCTGTGTGCTGTCTACCATCACTCTGTGTGCTGTCTACCATCACTGTCTGCTGTCTACCATCACTGTCTGCTGTCTACCATCACTGACTGCTGTCTACCATCACTGTCTGCTGTCTACCATCACTGTCTGTGTGCTGTCTACCATCACTGTCTGTGTGCTGTCTACCTTCACTGTCTGTGTGCTGTCTACCATCACTGTCTGTGTGCTGTCTACCATCACTGTCTGTGTGCTGTCTACCATCACTGTCTGCTGTCTACCATCACTGTCTGCTGTCTACCATCACTGTCTGCTGTCTACCTTCACTGTCTGTGTGCTGTCTACCATCACTGACTGTCTGCTGTCTACCATCACTGACTGCCTGCTGTCTACCATCACTGTCTGCTGTCTACCATCACTGACTGCTCTCTACCTTCACTGACTGTCTGCTGTCTACCATCACTGACTGCCTGCTGTCTACCATCACTGTCTGCTGTCTACCATCACTGACTGCTCTCTACCTTCACTGACTGTCTGCTGTCTACCTTCACTGTCTGCTGTCTACCATCACTGACTGTGTGCTGTCTACCTTCACTGACTGCCTGCTGTCTACCATCACTGTCTGCTGTCTACCATCACTGACTGTGTGCTGTCTACCATCACTGCCTGCTGTCTACCATCACTGTCTGTGTGCTGTCTACCATCACTGTCTGCTGTCTACCTTCACTGTGTGCTGTCTACCATCACTGACTGTGTGCTGTCTACCATCACTGTCTGCTGTCTACCTTCACTGTGTGCTGTCTACCATCACTGACTGTGTGCTGTCTACCATCACTGTCTGTGTGCTGTCTACCATCACTGTCTGCTGTCTACCTTCACTGTGTGCTGTCTACCATCACTGACTGTGTGCTGTCTACCATCACTGACTGTGTGCTGTCTACCATCACTGTCTGTGTGCTGTCTACCATCACTGTCTGTGTGCTGTCTACCATCACTGACTGTGTGCTGTCTACCATCACTGTCTGTGTGCTGTCTACCATCACTGTCTACCATCACTGTCTGTGTGCTGTCTACCATCACTGTCTACCATCACTGTCTGTGTGCTGTCTACCATCACTGTCTACCATCACTGTCTGTGTGCTGTCTACCATCACTGTCTACCATCACTGTCTGTGTGCTATCTACCATCACTGTCTGTGTGCTGTCTACCATCACTGTCTACCATCACTGTCTGTGTGCTGTCTACCATCACTGTCTACCATCACTGTCTGTCTGCTGTCTACCATCACTGTCTACCATCACTGTCTGTGTGCTGTCTACCATCACTGTCTGTGTGCTTTCTACCATCACTGTCTGTGTGCTGTCTACCATCACTGTCTACCATCACTGACTGTGTGCTATCTACCATCACTGTCTGTGTGCTGTCTACCATCACTGTCTACCATCACTGACTGTGTGCTATCTACCATCACTGTCTGTGTGCTGTCTACCATCACTGTCTACCTTCACTGTCTGTGTGCTTTCTACCATCACTGTCTGTGTGCTGTCTACCATCACTGTCTGTGTGCTTTCTACCATCACTGACTGTGTGCTGTCTACCATCACTGTCTACCATCACTGTCTGTGTTCTGTCTACCATCACTGTCTACCTTCACTGTCTGTGTGCTGTCTACCTTCACTGTCCTTGTGATGTCTACCATCACTGTCTGTGTTCTGTCTACCATCACTGTCTACCTTCACTGTCTGTGTGCTGTCAACCTTCACTGTCTTTGTGATGTCTACCATCACTGTCTGTGTGCTGTCTACCATCACTGTCTGTGTGCTGTCAACCTTCACTGTCTTTGTGATGTCTACCATCACTGTCTGTGTGCTGTCTACCATCACTGTCAACCTTCACTGTCTTTGTGCTGTCTACCATCACTGTCAACCTTCACTGTCTTTGTGATGTCTACCATCACTGTCTGTGTGCTGTCTACCATCACTGTCTACCTTCACTGTCTTTGTGATGTCTACCACCCCAACAGGGCCCAGTCTCCCCTGTGTACGATGTGGGCCGGAAGTACCGTGACGTGGGCACCATGGTCCGCTTCCCCGTCAGCACGGAGGAGCAGCCGCTCACCAGTAGCTGCACCTTCAACTTCTGCTCCGCCCCCTCACCCTACCCTCGCCCCTCCACTGCGCCCCCCAACATCATCTTCACCTCCCTCCCTTCCGCCACCACCTGCAGCCCTCACAGCAACTCGGTAACGTTCCGAGACACGGGGACGGGCAGGGTCCCCTACTGGCACCCCCATTCCGGCCACCAACACCACCACCACTACCAACCTGCACAGTTCGCTGAGGGTGGTGCCAGACGGGTCGTTGGCTCTGGTTCTGGAACGGTGTACGCTGACAACAGCTGTCCCCCTCTCTTGAGCAATGGCTGGGGCCCCGGTCAGCAAGCCTCAGGCAGCGGCCCAGGGCTGTGGAGCACTTTCCACAGCGCAGGCAGGACTGGGGGCAGCTACACCAGCTGTGTGAACTACCAGCAGAGGAGGGGCGATGAGGGCGGGGGTGGGGTGCACAGCGACCCTTCCAGCAGCATCTTCAGCAGTGACTACACGAGCAGCGGCAGCAGCAGCAGTACAGGTGTGAGCGATCAGGAAAGCTTCCTCAGCCGCCTGGGGCTGACCAGTGTCCGAGGGGATGGCTCCAATAGGCCTCAGCTGGCTGTCAACGTGGAGAGTAGTTTCCACAGGGACCTGGGATCTCCTTGTGGCCAGCCCCGCAACACCAGTGTCACCCATGGCACCACCACCACCACCACCACCAGCGGTCATATTGAGGGTCCTCCGGGTGGTCCGGGCTATACGTGGTCTTACAGCAGCAGCAGCAGCAGCGGTTACCGCCCGTTGTCCGCCCAGAGCAGCTTCCACATCAACCGGAAGCGGCTGAGCCCCACCCCCCACAGCCCCACCACGTGCACCGTGCCCAGCCACAGTAGCCTCACAGCGGGCACTGTGCACACCAACCAGCCCACACCGGGCACTCCGAGGCCCAGCACCAGCTCCTGGGCCGTGCCCACCCATGTCCTCAGCAGCTCGCACACCCAGTGCTGCGTCATGTCCGCGGGCCCGCACAGCAGCCACCACTCCAGTCTGACGGTGATGCAGTGCACCAAGCGGCCCCCAACTCCCAGTGTCTCTCGCGGTACCAATACCACCCCCCGTGTTGTCAGGAGGCATCGCTTGCCTCCCATGCCTAGAATGACGAGAAGCGGGAAAATTTATGGCTACGGCTGAGGACGTCAGCAGGCCTTGGAAGAAAAAAACACTGAGAAAGTAGATTTAACAGCTTGGGGACAATTCGACTTTGGGATGCCTCAATCCAGTGCATCTCGTACTGAGACCGACTCTATTTGTTATTCTTTGCGAGATGGCCAGACTACAGACTGCAGGGATTTCTTTTGTAGCACCATGACATGACGGCAGACATGAGGACACACATTTATGGTTTAATAAACATGTGGACCAAATGTGTATTTATACTATTTTATTCCTTTACCAGTTTTATTCAAGACGCGACATTTGGATATCAGTCAAGTTGGATATATTTACAAAAATTGTGACACACAGTTATGTGTGTGTATATGTTTTGATATCACAGTTTTCATATGTTTTAGTTAGGGAGATTACAACGATAGATTTTGATTTTTTTTTTTTTTTTTTAATCGCCTTTTTGACTTTACGATCTTTACAACAGACTGGCAGATACATATGTACCTTTATCATTTGACCTATTTCATTCATTTATTTGCCAATAACATTTCTTTAATGCAGTTAATGAATTTTCATTGTACATGCGATTAAACGGTTCAGTGAAAACATCGATTTTTCCCTCACGTGTTTTTTTTTCTGTTTGTTTTTGTGGATCTTTTTTGTCACTTGCTTCCTTGCCCCCTCCCCCCGCCCTCACACACACACACACACACACACACACACACACAGACCACGTTGCTCATAGTCATCAATTGAAAAAAAATCTTCTGATAGTTCACTGTGTCAAGCACGCCATACAGATGGAGTCATTCTGGAACCGATGATGATAAGACCATTTCCTACACCTCACACCTCTGCATCCCTTCTGTTTCCAAGTTGTCTGCCCTTGGTTTCGTCTGCTTGAACTTCCTGTCCCATTTTTCCATCAAGCCGTCCAAATTCAGGAGAAATGATATAATCCTTGGGAAGAACAGAATAATCAATTTATATGATTGTGGGCCCGCAACAACGAAGAAGAAGGACGTTTTGTATTCACTTTGGAAATGATGTGTACTGCCGATTACTACAGATTAATGAAGAACGTGTTTCCATGAAGGCTGACCACTGCTCGTTCAGTAAGCATGCAGTGAGGATCAACGGTTTACATCTTCTGCAGCTAGGAGGGACCTTTAACATGTCCATATATACTTTCATTCCGTTCCAAAACACACATACACACGCACGCAAGCAAGCGCGCACGCACACACACACACACACACACACACACACATCGCACTACCTATACACGTCTTACATCATTCATTACGTGACTTCGGAAAACATGTCAGAGAAAAAAAACAACAAAAACTCTTCGATCCGTTCCGCTGTGCTTCGTTGTACAGAATCAGAACCAAATTTAATGTCAATTAAACTTTAACAAGGTTTGTTAAACACGCGTACACAGTCACATATGGCACACACAAAAAGTAATTCAACAATAAAATAATATGATAAAATATGGTATAGACTGTACATGTACACTGCGATCAGTGACTCGACTTGAAAAGAGAATTGCTCTGAAATTTCAATCAATCGCAGAACTGCACAGGACCGGCTGAAACTCAACTTGAACCACCGACTAACTCAGAAGGCTTTATGGCCCAGAATGCTGGAGGATAACTGAGAGTGACCTAACGAGGTTATCTACCTTCCACACGAAAAACAAACAACAAAACCGAAGAATCCTATATCTGGCTCAACACCCTCTGCAACTCTTCCAGTGCAATCAAGAGAACATGGAGACCATTATCATGAGAAGGGGGTGGAAATTAATGTATCAGACAGGTCATACGAAGAGAAAAAGATCTCATCACCCGGAGAGGCCTCCGCTGGCCACAACAGCAGCAGGTAGACTACGCAAGAGAAGAGGGCCAAAGAACACCTGGCGCAGAACTGTCGAAGGAGAACTCAAGACCCTTATGTACACCTGGGGTATTACCATTCAGAGACTTTGTACTCGTGGTTCAAAACGTGACATGCAGACAAGAGTGGCAGTTCTTCGTTGCCGCCAAAGGGCATAGTGGACAGCAAGTATATACAGTGATATCATGGGCTAGGACCGGAATTGAGGAAAGCCCGCCCAAAGAGACCCAAACTGACGTGCTGTGAGTGTACGTGCCTCAGTGCGTGCGGTGGGCGGGCGGGTACATAAAATCAATTATGTGTCGTATTATGTACGTGTGTGTGCGTCAGCGTGTGCATATGTGTCGTATTTTGTACGTGTGTGTGCGTGGGTGTATGCATGCGCGTGCGGCCGGGGAGACTGCAGGTTGCCACATTCTGGTAGGGGCATAAGATATAATTATTTTCGCAACTGAAAAGCCGGCGTGTGTTCGTCACTGAGGGACAAGGCTACACGTGGTTGTGCGTATGATGGAGACAAAACAAAAGAGACATTGCGTATAAACTTATTTTTCTTCACCTTCAAGTATATGTAATCTTCCAAGAACTCTTGTGGGAAGAAAAAGATGGAGAAAAAGTAAAAACAAAGTGAAGAAAAAAAAAAAAGACCGACAACATTTCAGAATGGACGGTTCAGTTCAGCACGCCGGTGACTCTTCATAGTCTTAACTGAGAGGAAGAAGATACTTAGTGTTTACGTTGTCAAGTATTTAAAAGATGTAAAACAATTCCCTTAAATGGTAGATTTTCACAGTGTGCCAAACAGCGACGATGAAACCGAAAGCAGACACGAGACCTGTCATATTCACGTGATAATGTAAAGAAAGGTAACTCTCAATGCAACGTGTCGTCAAAAGGAAGTGGAAAACGTAGTGTTTAACAGCTGCTGTTATTTCCACAGAAAGGTGAGTTCTGAAGTTAGGCTGCATTTGATTGTGTTATTTTCCATTTGTTAACAAAATGGCGTATAATAAGAGAGCTGTATAAAGAGAGCTTTAGAAGTGCATGTTTGTTATTTATTCTTTCAACGTAAGTGGTAAAGAGCGTTATGTCTGTTTTTTTGTCAAAGGTGACACAAACAGCGACAAGAATCATGACGACGCCACACACAAACCCGGACACGACAAAAACTGCCAAGAGCAGTGGCATTGTGGATGATTTCATGTATGGCACAAATGTGGCCTCAGCGCATGTTTACATTCGTCTGGGTGAGTATTTAGTAGTTTCGTGTTTAAATCGTAGCCATTCCTGATCACTTTTTCATGTGTGTAACTTATACATTAGTAGTGCAGTTAACCCTCAAAGTGCTGGATATAATAAAACATACTTACAGAAATCATGCTTAAAACAAAGGGATAGTTTGCCTCCGCTACCTGTGCTCTGATTTGGGGCATTTGTATGCTTATCAGTAAGAATAAATAGGTAAACCTATACATTTTTGGAAAGTAGAGTGAATGAAGAATCAGATAAAAGTAAGAAAAAGGCTGTACCTTGTAAGTAGTTGGAGATATTCCACAGGATATAAACAACAAATTTTGCAAACTTGTTTTCCAAAAACGTCAACCACAATGTTTATAGGTATTTTCACATCTTTTACAGAGTCAAAATCTCAAAATTGGCATTAAACTGTGCAGAAAATGTTCTGGCTGCAGAATCATGAAATGAATATAACTGAAACAATGAAATTATAAGCACTGTATTATTTGTTTGAGACACACCCACCGACGCCACGCACGCGCACATCTACAATACTTTATGCAATCACAGGCAAAAACAGAAATAAATGTTTTCTTTTAGCTCATGTTGCTTTCAAAAGCAGCAAGAATGCTTTAAATCAAAATAATTTCCAGTTTTCTAGCTTGATTTGGTCAAGAAATCGCAATAGACCCATGCCTAACCCACTTTACCACCCCTCCCCACCCCCATCACCCACCCCCCAGTTTTTGTGGCTGGAGACACAAAACTGAATGAACAACAAGCAAGCCAGCATGCCCAAGTGTCAAAATAACAAAGCCGTTTTCACCAGAATCCCTGTCAGCAAATGAATCATCACTAGTGACAAGGTCACTCATTTCCTGAGCTTTGTCAACTTCAGTGTCACTCATTGTTTACAAAAAATACGAAGATCTGGACTTATAAACTCGGTCAAAGTTTGTGCAAACACAAGCAGGGAGGCAGTAACACCAGAACGAGGCAGTTTTACGAAGGCTGCCGAGCATAGCCGTACGATGTCGGACCTTATGTAAACAGAGCCACGATCGTGGCCCATCGCACTTTACCGGGAAAGCCACGATCGTGGCTCATCGCGCTCTCCGGGTTAAAGCGAGGGCACTGGCAGAAGCCTAAGATTATATATCACAAAATTGTTTTGTTTACTTGGTTAACAAATTGCATGTGCACACATTCTGTTTATTGCAAATCAATCACCAAAGCAGAGCCCTTATATTGTTTATATACCCAATGGGTTTTCATCAAACACAAAAAAAATATTTTGCTAAAAATTCTGGACACACACACACACACACACACACACACACACACACACACACACACCATCCCCAACAGAGAACTGACTGGATCAAAATCATCAGCTCAATGTCATACCCACTGATCTGAAAATAGGCACACCACCACGCCCACCCCACTGTCCCTCCCTCTTCCCCACTTGACCTTGTGTCTTGCTTGGTTTTTCACACTGTAGAGTGTAATTTGACACCTCCCCATCCCTATTGCCATTTGTGGGCCTGTCTGTCACACATAGTATGTTCTGTTCTCAAATCATTAGGTGCTGGTGCTCCTTTCCAAAGATTGAAAGAATCATCAGATTGCAGTTTACTTTCATCTTCTTCAAGTATTCATTTTAATTTTCATTGAGCAGTGGCTAAATCCTGTGTCATGCTGCTTACTTTTGCTGACACTCGGCTTTGACAAGGCATCGCCATTTTGCTTGTCTGCAGTGGTGCATAGATGATGAGTTGTTGACATGCTCCAGTCAGCCAGTAAAATCACTTGAAAAAACACATTCATGTAGAGTATTTCCATGATATAAGAGTCAAGGGAACCTTGGCAAAGCTACTAATGTGGTAATTCCAAAACATTGTAAAAAGCTTTCATAAGATGCAGATATATATTTAGCTGTTATTTAGGTATGGCTCTCTTGGCAGAGGCACGGGAGAGAATTATCCGCTATTTGAGAACGGCTTACATGAGACTATAAAGGTTAAAGGAATTAGGAAAGCTCATCATTTACACTTGTTTGTATTGGAACACTGAATATGTACTTTCCCCTCTTTGAGTGGATAGCTGTGTAGGTTTCATTGCTGTATCAGTGTAACTGTATGTGTCAGTAGGTAGCTGCATCATGACAACAGAAGAGAATGCCCATGTCTATCATGTACGGCGCATGTCTTTCTAGGAGTGGGATGGAGTAGGTCCCTGACTGGTGTGTGTAAAATAAAGATAAACATTATTGACCAATCAAAGTTTGACACTTTTCAAGTCCTGATGGACTTCCCATGTTTACAGTAAGGGCTTCTGGGAAATGGTTGTCTTGGAGACTGAAAAACAGTATAGTTGCATGAAGATTGGATCTAGCTGATGTAAAAGTGTTGAGCATAACTAGCATGACAGTGTGTGTGTGATTGCAGGCTTCCTGCGCAAGGTGTATGGCATCCTGTCTGTACAGCTGCTGGTCACCACGCTGATGGCGACCGTCTTCCTTCTCAATGAGTCCATCCAGGGCTTTGTCCAGAGCAAGTCAGTACCCACCTGTCCAGGACAACTTCTCCTTCTGGCTCACAAGTGGAAATGCTCTGTCCACTTGTCAGCAGGACAGCCAAGTTTGGACTGTGTCAGATAAAGGGTGGAAAAGTGGTCAGCTGCAGTGCAGAGTGATCACTCGTCTTCTTTTCATTTTAACTCCACTTTTAAATACAGTATGCTGGCTTGTCGTTGCATTACTGGTGGTTACTTTTATTAACTGTCTTTTTAATTTTACTTTGGGAGGGCAACTCGAAAATTGTGGGGGACACGTCAAGTAAATATGAATGGCATGCTGTTGTTGCAAAAATCAACCATTGGTTTGAAATCACAAATATACATAGTGGAAATAAAGATTGATATTCAGAGCAAACTAGCGTGACATTGGTGATCAGCCTTTGGCTTGTATTTATTATATTAACCGTCAGAGTTTAGTTAATTTCTCAGCCTGTGGATGTTTTTCTCCTCTTCAGTTCCAGCTCATACCATCATGAAGTTGCTGACTGTTGTGGATAAAACCTGAATGAATCATGTTGTGTTGTTGTAGTTCCTGGATGATGCTGCTGTCATTTATTGGGGCACTGGCATCCCTCTTTGCTCTGATGTGGAAACGTCAGGAAACCCCCACCAACTACATCCTGTTGGCTGTCTTTGTAAGTTTGTGGATGTGTCGCTGGGTGTTCATGTGTGTTTGTGTGTGTGTGTGTGTGTTTTATATTACATGTGTGGTGTATGTATGTGTGTCTGTGAAGTGTATGTTTGATACTTTGTATGTGTATGTTTTTTGCGTGTATGTGTGCGCTTTGTGTGTGTGTGTGTGTGTGTGTGTGTGTGTTTGGTATGTTTATGTGTGTGTGTGTGTGTGATATTATGTGTGTTTCTGTCTGTGAGTGTGTTTCATTTTTTGTGACGCTGTATCACTGTCAAGTTACGTCAAGTCAACATTTTTATTTCAAGATGGTAATTGAATAAGCAACAACTGCTTTTTTTACATCAAGCCATCTAGATAATAGAAAATAAACAAAATAAATATAAATATAGATAGGAAAGAAAAGAAAAAAGAGGAGAAACATAGAAAAAAGAACAACATACATACTAGAATTGCACAATAATGAAATGCACAGTAGCATTCACATACCCCCTCATATAATACAAGTAAACTGCCAGCCAAAACATACACAAAACATTTCACAAATAATAATTTAGGTGGTAACTAATATATACATTTGTATTATTTTTCATCATTTGAACAGTTAATAAGATGATTTTTCATATTTTTCTTAAACACATTCTTATTCTTTATATTTTTAAAATGAGTGGAAGGTTATTCCATAAGTTTCCACCAGAGTATAGGAAGCTGGATTTATAAAGGTTATTTCTAGGTCTAGTTATACATAACATACTGTTATGTCTGTGGTCATTAGTTTTAAAAGTTTCTGTTATCTTTTTGGGAGCATTTTCATATATTATGCATGCAAACAGCCCTGTTGGGGAAAGATAATACATTAAGTAATACACATGGGTCAGGAGCTTGACTTCAACAATACTAATTTTAATGCTCTTTTATACATATAATAAATAAATTTTAAGTTGGTATTGCAGCAGTTGTCCCATAGAGTTCAGGCATAATCGATAATTGGCAGAACATGTGCACAGAAAAAAAGCTTTCATGAATGAACATCAAGGATATTTTTTATTTTTGCTAACTGACGTATTTTGTTGGGGAGACGTTTTACTAAGTAAGTCATATGGTCAGTCCAAGAGAGATTTTTGTCAATAAAGACATCCAAAATCTTACGTGATTCTACCTCTTCAGTTCTGTTTGCGCCTAGGAAAAGTGGTTTGAATATGTGTTTCATCCTTTGTTGTTGTTTTTTGTCTTGCAGCTACGTACATGCATTTACTTTTCTGTGTATTTAAGGACATATGATTTAATTGTGTCCAGTCACTAAGTCTCAGAATGTTGTCTTGAAGATCATCTGTGAGTTTGCTTGCATCTGCATTGCTTGAATGAAATGATGTGTCATCTGCAAACATTTCACATTTACATGTCATGGAACAAGGCAAGTCATTAACATAAATAGAAAACAATATTGGCCCTAAGATGGGTCCCTGCGGTACTCCATGTTTGATTGATTGGTTTAAATTTTGAGGTTTGATTATTTACTGCTACTGACTGTTTCCTGTCGGAGAGAAAAGATTTTATAAGATGAGTAAAAATCTGGTGTTGAAGTATAAACTTCCAATGTACGTATTAACAATGAATGACTGATTATATCAAGGCTTTTTCAAAATCTATTTTCATTAATGTTGTGCAAAATACTGTCAGTAAGTTGTATTAAAGCAGTGTGGCAAGAGTGGTTTTCACAAAAACCAGACTGATCTTCGTGGATTAGATTGTTATTTACAAGATATGTATTCAATGCTTTTTGCAAGTGTCTTTTGATAGGTTTTGATAGAACAGACAAGACAGAAATTGGTGTGTAGTTTGATGGATCAGAAGAATCACCTGATTTGTGGAGAGGAATGACTCTGGCTTGCTTGAATTTTAAAGGAGAATATTTCTTATCGATACACAAATTGTTTACATATTTCATTGTATCAACAATAACAGGGGAAGAAAACTTTAATCAGTGTATGTGTATGTGTGCATGTGAATGATAATGTGTGTATGTGTGTGTGAGGCAAGGTTGGATACATGATTAAAAGACATATTTTTTCAGTATCACTGTCCAATTATTTTGTTCAAATTTGAAATGATTGCAGGAGTGAGTGGATGAGATATCACATAGCACACACTTGTTGACCGGCTGCTTCTCACTGGTGTGTGTATGGTGTGTGTTTGTGGTGCGTGTGTGTGTGTGTGTGTGTGTGTGCCTGTGTCTGTGTGTGTGTATTGTGTGTGTGTGTGTTTGTGTGTGTTTACAGACGCTTATGGAGTCCTATGCCGTGGGTGTTGTAGGTAAGTTGGTTTGGGTTTGGTGTTGTTGTTTTTTCTTATTCTTTTTCTCATCTCTCTGCACTCAGTCTGTCAGACATGGCACAAAGGACGAATAGTTTTTGAAATCTCAGTGTCATATTTTGAAAGATATTTATTGGGAAAAAAAAAGGACAGAAACTTCCTGAAAATGCTACAGAAAAAAAACACAGGAAAGGAAATGATATTCGAGCCAGCATTGTAAACATCAGTTTCTTCTGCTGAAGGCATTCTCAGTGAAGATGTTGTCAGCCTATTAAGATACCAGCACCAGCTGATAACACTTAACTGTGTACTGTATTGAAGCAGTTGAAAAACTTCTGAATTCCTTCATTATTATTATTAATTCTACTGGTTTTCCTTGGGACCAGTTTGCCCTATATACTGTTTAAGTGTATACAAATAGTGAAATACATAGAGTAGTGGTTTCCATTGTAGTGGAAGGGAAAGGGGGGAATTGTGTGTGTCAGGAGGAATTGTGTACTTGTATGAGTGGATTGTTGGAGCTATGTGCAAGTGTAGATGCACAAATGCATGCATGTGCTCTCGGAATCAGTGCAATATGTATGTCTATATACAGTACATGTGTGTGTGCACATGTGTGTTTTTATGTTGATGTACGCTATCCCACCAAGTGATGGTTTATGTACTTGTGAACAGCACATACAGCATTTATGTTGTGTGTTTGTGTGTCTTGCAAGTCTGCAAAATTGTTGCATGCAAGTTGTGTTTCCGTGTGTATGTGTCTTGTGTTTGTGCGTACATATGCATTTGCACAGTGGTGTCAGTGTCACATGGGTAATTACTTTTTTGGGTGTGTTGATGCGTTCTTTTTCAAGTTTTTGGTGGTTTTCTTTGGGGGGTTTTTCATTGCATTATATATGTTAATGTTTTACATAAACCTGTCTCTCAAAGCCTGACAATCTCATTGGGTTTCTTGTTGGGTTGATTTGAAGATCAGGCATCTGCTCTTTTTTTTATCTTCAGCAAATGGGATGTACTGATATGGATCAGGCTTGACCACAACCTTGAAACTGAAACTGTTGTGTGTACTCTGTGTGTTGCTCAGTGACTCTGTACAACGTGTCGTCGGTCATTGAAGCCTTTGTGCTGACTCTGGCCGTGACAGCCGGTCTGACTGCCTACACCTTCCAGACCAAGAGGGACTTCACTGTGCACTACGGCTGGTGAGTGGCCTCCACACACCACCACTCCGACCCACACATACTCACCCATACACACACAAACTCTGTACAAGCAAACAGACAGACAGACAGACAGACACACACACACACATTCACATGGACATGCACATGCACGCACCACTGCGTCCCCTCCCAGCCCCCAACCCCAACACACCCACCAGATTTGTGTTCAATTACAAATAGATAAGCAGGATCAAGATACAATCTGTCTCTTTTTTTTTTCTTTCTTTTGGGAAACTGTCAACTGGATGCATGCATGCATATTTTTATGCAGAATATATGTACATGCAGGCATAAATGCATGCACATCCTCTTGCAAATCTTTCATGCATGCATCTGTAAAACATACTTACAAACACATACAGGTATGTACACTCACGCAGAGTGATGTCAGTGACAGTGACTAAGACAACAGGCCCTGGTGTGTTGCAGCCTCTTCTCTCTGCTGTGGATCCTGATTCTAGCCGGCTTCATGCAGGTGAGTCTGGTTGTCACCAGCCCCACGCCCCCTCCCCGCAGCCTAGAGCTCAGCCTGTCCCTCCACCCCATCTGCACCCTTCCTTCATCCTCCAGCTGGGTGTTTTCTCCCCTCCACTACACCTTGAGTGGTGGTCCGGATGCTAGTCATTCAGATGAGACAATAAACTGAGGTCGTGTGTGAAGCGTGCACTTTGTGCAGAACCCACAGCAACAAGTTGGTTGTCCCTGGCAAAATTCTGTAGAAAAATCCACTTTAATTGGAAAACAAATAACTCGCAGGCAGACAACAAAAAAAAAAGAAAAAAAAAAAGTGTGGTGCTGCTGTGTAGCTTAGCTATGTGCTCTCCCTAAGTAGAGCAGCCCAAAATTCACACAGAGAAACCTCTTGTAATAAGACAATACAATATACAGGTTTGTATGAGAGTCGTGTCCGACTAGGACCATCAGAACAGCGGAGGAGGCACTGCTGTCCTCGCTATCTTGACTTGAATTTTAGTACAGTGGAGAATGTCTTGCCCAAGTTACATCCCCATTCTCTCAGCCAAGAGGGCTTTAGGACAGTCGGCTTTGGGATGTTTCTCAAAGGCAAGCTGGCCCTTAGGCTGCAGCAGAGCCAGTACAGTATTGTCTCCCAGTTTGAGTCATAGTCCTTCACAAGACTAAGCTGTAAGTGATTTCCCATTGCAAACCATTGAGCATACAGCTCTCAGTACAATGTATGTATGTGTGTATTATACATTTTATAAACATCTTTTTATGTGTGTGTTTTTAGAGGGATTTGTGTGTATGTGTGTGTGTGAGAGAGTGCGTGAGTGTGTGTGTTTGTGTGTGTGTGTGTGAGTGAATGGGTGTGTTTGTATGTATGTGTAATAGAGAGTAATTGAGTGTGTTAATGCATGTGTTTTTGTGTTTTCTGTAGTGCTGTGGACAGTTTGATTATTCACATTATTTGTTTGTGTGGAGGTGTTAAAAGGTATGTGTGAGTTTTCTCCTTTGATTGTTTGAAATATTAGTTTGGATTTGTCTGAATATTTTTGTGTGTGTGGAGTTGTTTAAAGGTGTGCATGTGTTTTCTCGGGTATTCAGGAGACATAGTCTGATTATTTGTGTGTGTGGAGGCGGAGTGTTAAGAGGTGTGAGTTGTGTGCCCCTGGCAGGTATTTTTCCCCGGGGACCTGATGGAGCGGGGGCTGGCCCTGGGGGGTGCGGTGCTCTTCTCCTTCTTCATCATCATTGACACCCAGATGATGCTGCACAAGCTGTCCCCTGAGGAGTACATGCTGGCCTCCATCAACCTGTACCTGGACATCCTCAACCTCTTCCTCCACATCCTCCGCCTCCTGGGAGAGCGCAAGTAACCCACCATCCCCCAAGCTCACCCATCCCCTAAAAATTTTTTTGGAAAAACACCCCCCCCCCCCCCCTCCAACTCCACCATAACTCTGATCCTACATATCTTCATCTGTAGTTCTTTCCTCCCCTCCCCCCACCCCCGCCCCCACACCACCTCTCCCCAGGCAGGTAAAAGAAGGTTTATTAGAAAGTAACCCTCCAAACCCCCACCTCTCCCCCAGATTCCCTCCCACCCCCTTCACAGCTCTCCACCTGCATATTTTCCACCATTCTTTCCTCCCCCACCTCCCAATTTTTTTTTTTTTTTTTTTAATAATGATAATGATAATAAAAAGTGGCAGTTACAGGAAAGTATATGAGGAATAAATCCCCTCACTGCCCCTCCCCCCACTTCTGCAGCAGATTAATCTGTATATTTTTATAAGTTCTCTCCCCCTTCCCTATTACGCTTCAAATAAATTTCCAAAAGTGGCAGTTAAACAAAGTAGAAATAAATCCCCCTCCCCACTCCTGCCATGGCTTAACCTGCATTTTCTCATCTTTAATTCTCATCTCCTGCCCCACTTTCAGTTTCAGTAGCTCAAGGAGGCGTCACTGCATTTGGACAAAACCATATACGCTACACCACATCTGCCAAGCAGATGCCTGACCAGCAGCGTAACCCAACGCGCTTAGCGTAACCCAACTGCCCCAATATACTCTGAATAGATAGTTTAAGATAAAAATAAGAGAACTGGCAGTTAAAGGAAAGTACATTAGAAATAGCAGCCACCTCCAACCCCTCAGCTTGTGCCACAGCTTAACCTGTATATCATCTTCCCCCCTCTCCTCCCCAACCCCACAATGAAAGAAGATAGTAGTTTGAGGAAAGGGATATCAATTCCCCCGCCCCCCCACCACCTCCACCCCTTATGGCTCTACCTGCATATCCTCATCTTAAATAATTGTTAACACCCCAAATCCTCCAAAACCCTAAATTATGGTTGTCAAAGACAATTATTAACTCACTCCGGACAATGGAACGCAATAGCGTTCCTGATGTAAGGTAGCGTTCCGGATGACGGAACGCTATAGCGGTTTCGACATCTAAAAATTTGTTCCATGTTTTCCTCATGGGGTAGCATAACAATCACAGCTACACCGGGCATTGCGAACATGTCAAGGGTCAAATGGAAAGTTTCTTCGTGTGCTTCCATAACGACACACTCCACAGAGAACCAGCGAGTTCAGGACCCCAGACGACAAGCTAATCTGCATATGTATTGAAAACGGCGTCGCAGGCGATACAGGTGGAAATTTTTGGAGCAAACTAGATCACGACAGTGGCTTTTACCGCTGCTGAAGTGATTGAAATGCTTCAGACTGAAGGTTTCGACATCGAGAATGATGAAGACGTTGAATAAAGTATCTACAGTGAAGAAAGCTACCAGCAAGAAGTTACTGATAGTGACTCAGCTTCTGAGAGCAGTGAAGAGGGAGGGGGTTGGGCGCTCACACGACATGAGGAGAGGGGTCAGTGGGTCAAGTGAAGTGAGTTTCATTCAGTTACTTTATGTTTTGTATTTTTTGTGATTTAACAAATGGGTTGTCTGGAGGGAAAAGCAAGGGAGAGAACTATTCGTCCGGAGTGAGTTAAGTTTTAGGCTTGAAAAGGAAAGTGAAAAAAACAACAAGAATGTGTTGGCTGTTTGTCCACTTGTGTGTGTGTGAGATGCCAGTGGACCACTTGTCAGAGGTCATGACGGGATGGACGGATCTCAAGGTTGGACCAGTGCATTAGGTTAGGAATCTGTGCTTCCCACCCCAACCCCACACCCCCTTCTAAAGCAGATGTGTTGAACATAGCATGGATCAGTGTGCATGCTTTAACACCTCCTGGATACTGACACTGTGATGGACGGACCCCCAACACTGCACACGCTGTCTGTCACTGACTGCTGATGTCCAACCTTCAGCTGGATTCCTGGACCCCAACACTGCACACACTGTCTGTCACTGACTGCTGATGTCCAACCTTCAGCTGGATTCCTGGACCCCAACACTGCACACACTGTCTGTCACTGACTGCTGATGTCCAACCTTCAGCTGGATTCCTGGCTGTGTCTGGATTCCTCCTGAGAAGCACCTCCTCGAGAAATTGAAACTGGATTACTGCTGGCAGCCCTTGTGTTGGCACTGACAGTGCTGCATTATTTATAGATATTATAGGAAGAGGGTAATACTTTCCTTCTTGGATGACCTGGGTATTTTTTTCAGAATTTTTTTCTTCTGTCCTTCTGATGTTATTTATTCAGTGCTGCTGTATTTGCTTAGAAATATTGATGGTAATGTTAACAAGAATGAAAAAGTGTGAATACTAGTAGTTTTCACTGTACAATCAGAGAGAAGCAAAATTAGAATGCGAAACTATCATGTGGTGATTTTTATTTTCATTTCTTTGTTTGTGGGAAATAATTTGCAGTCTTTGTTATGATTTTCATCTGCAGTCTTTGTTATGATTTTCCTCTGCAGTTGATACAGATGGCAGTGGAGACTGGCTGTGTGTCCTTGTGAGAGTAATGAAGTTTATGCGTTATAATGATAACTGTGTGCATCAGTTGCTGTTGTGGTGGTGTGCTGCACTGCTACAGAACTGTGTGGGGAGACGGTTTGGGCTGTGGAGAAAAGACAACAGTCAGTCGCTTTTCCTCATTTTGTTTATTTTTTTTAACTGAAGTATTGTCTTCTTTCCTCCATCTCTCTTCATCTCTATCCCTCTCTTTCTTCCTCTCTCACACACACACACATATATACATGCATACCCGTGTATACATACATACATACATACATACATGTGAATGAGGAAGACAGTGGAAACGTGCGTAAATCATGCATAATGAAGCATTTATAGCTGATTTCTTGGTTCTTAAACACAATTGTGCTTCTTCTTTTGATGTAAACTTTGTGATCTTACTCAGAAAGAGAAAATAATAACAGATGTGACAGAAAACTTTGATGACAATATTTTTGGAAAGAAAATGTAACAAGAGATTGGACAAAAAACTATGGCAACAGCACTGGAAATGAGAATGTAATAATTAAAGAGTTTTGATTTCAACGATGACAATAGTTGGAAAGAGTATATAATGATTAATGTATTTTATTTTAAACTTATCGATGAAAGTACTAAGAAAGAGAATGTTATAATCAGTAGAAGCTATGCTTTGACATGCTCTGTGTCAACTGGTGAGATCAGCTCCAAGCTCTGTGAAGTTTTCAAACTTTAGTTGAAGGTGGCGTTACACAGCTCACTCACAGGTATGCATCCTTGTTACATGCACATAGAACCACATTCTTCTTCTCCGGTAATTATTATGCTTGTATAATTAACTTCTACTCATCATCTGATACAGTTCTCATTGTGATATGATCAGCTGTCATTGTTGACCAATGATGTAAATAAGATGTAATGATGTGAAGATTTGTACACTTACATGGAGTTTCTCTGTTTGGTTGTGGGATTCCATGGTCATGGTCACGGTGTATTCCAGACTGGGATAAAGGAGAAAATAAAGTATCTGAGGTCTTTGTGAATCTTTGTTTGATCATTTTCCTTATTGGCTTCCAAAGTGTGTATTGATTACATATTTATAAAATATCCAACTTTTGGTTAAACCTATTGTCTGGGCTTAAAATGACTGAGTGGTGGAGTTTTTTTTGCCATTTTTGGTGACAGTTCATCATATTATCATCCATGGACCGATCCACAATTAATCAGAGGTCAATCAGAAACAAAATCACCATTTTCCTTCACTGCAAGTTGCAAAAAAACCGTACCTGCACCTTTACCCACTCCTGACCCAAAGCTACCTTTGATTTATGTCACAATAAATTTTAAAACTTACCTGGGTTTGTGTTACAGTTAATTCAAAAAGTTGCCTCAAAGCTTCATCAGTGTTAGAGCCAAAACTGAAGTAAGCACCAGCATGCTACATACAGCCAGTCACCAGAAGTTGTGATTAGTTGACAGTCAGTAGTGGATTGAAAGCACCGGCATGCTACATACAGCCAGTCACCAGAAGTTGTGATTAGTTGACAGTCAGTAGTGGATTGAAAGCACCGGCATGCTACATACAGCCAGTCACCAGAAGTTGTGATTAGTTGACAGTCAGTAGTGGATTGAAAGCACCGGCATGCTACATACAGCCAGTCACCAGAAGTTGTGATTAGTTGACAGTCAGTAGTGGATTGAAAGCACCGGCATGCTACATACAGCCAGTCACCAGAAGTTGTGATTAGTTGACAGTCAGTAGTGGATTGAAAGCACCGGCATGCTACATACAGCCAGTCACCAGAAGTTGTGATTAGTTGACAGTCAGTAGTGGATTGATGATCAGAAAAGAACTCAGAAGGAAAACAGGTGAAAATGCAAATGAAACAAATAGATGTTATTGATTTTGTTTCCAGTTGACCTCTGATTGTGTAATGTTTCTTGGATGATAAGGTGATGAAACTTCACATAAAAAACACACTGGGATTTTACGCCCAGACATTGGAATTAATTCCAGTTTTCACCTTTCTGTCACGCCTTCTTTCGCTGACAGCACATCCCTCTGTTTCTCATACCATCTCTGTGTTTTGACACCAATAAAGTAACTCTGTTTATGAGCCTGAAATACTCAAAACAGACCTGCCTGCAACTGCTGTGGGTGGAGACATTCTTCCCATTCAGCTTCGGTCTGGCGCAACAACCCATCCCATGTGTATGATTTCAACTTTGTGATGTTGATTGCTTGTCATGTTGTTTGTGTGTGTGTTGTTCTGTTGTGTGCCAATAGCAGGTATGTTTTGCTCATCGAATTTGATAGTTATCTGATTATGCTTGTGTTTGAAAGCCCATCAGTACATCTGCCAAATAATACATACATGATACAAGAATACTTTATTATCTCTTAAATAAGGAGAAACTGTTTACATGTATACTGATAAAAAGTTGACATGTGCATCAGCTCCACAGAACTACACAAAGTTTGACCATGCTCTTACATTCCAAGAGAACGCTTATTCATAATAAACATAGGCATAACAGTAAACTCACATAAGTCTGCAACGCCCAGTGATCTACATTGTATAGATACCCAATTGAAATAAATAAATGAATAAATTTTTTTAATCATAAGTCTGCAACGCCCAGTGATCTACATTGTATAGATACCCAATTGAAATAAATAAATGAATAAATAGATAAAATGTTAAAAACCTAGCAAAAAAAGGGAAGTAAACATAATATAAAAATAAATCTCAATAATAAAACTCTGTTTTCTCTTTGCTATTAAATGAATGAAAAAATAAATAAAATGTTAAAAACCTAACACTAAAAGGAAGTAAACAGAATATAAAAGAATAAATCTCAGCGTTTTCTCTTTACTAACAGAAAAAAAGGAAAGAATAGAGATTATGAATGAATAAATCTCAGTGATTTGTCTTGGCTGATTCGGGGGCCCAAGTCTGGTTGCCTTTCAGTGTGGCGGCTTGCTGTGTGCCTTGGTGGTCATCCTTCAGGACAACAGTGCAGTGCTGTCTTGACCCCCCCTTGGGCAGGGTCCATGCATGGTCATCCTTCAGGACAACAGTGCAGTGCTGTCTTGACACCCCCTTGGGCAGGATCCATGCATGGTCATCCTTCAGGACAACAGTGCAGTGCTGTCTTGACACCCCCTTGGGCAGGATCCATGCATGGTCATCCTTCAGGACAACAGTGCAGTGCTGTCTTGACCCCCCCTTGGGCAGGGTCCATGCATGGTCATCCTTCAGGACAACAGTGCAGTGCTGTCTTGACCCCCCCTTGGGCAGGGTCCATGCATGGTCATCCTTCAGGACAACAGTGCAGTGCTGTCTTGACACCCCCTTGGGCAGGGTCCATGCATGGTCATCCTTCAGGACAACAGTGCAGTGCTGTCTTGACCCCCCCTTGGGCAGGGTCCATGCATGGTCATCCTTCAGGACAACAGTGCAGTGCTGTCTTGACACCCCCTTGGGCAGGGTCCATGCATGGTCATCCTTCAGGACAACAGTGCAGTGCTGTCTTGACACCCCCTTGGGCAGGGTCCATGCATGGTCATCGGTGCATGGGGGTTGGGGACCGTCCTGTCTGTGGGCTCGTCACAAGCAGCAAACCCAGCAAGCATACAGCAGATCCACCAAGCAAGCAGCAAACCCAGCAAGCATACAGCAGATCCACCAAGCAAGCAGCAAACCCAGCAAGCAAGCGGCAAACCAAGAGAGCAAGCTGCTACCCCAGAAAGCAGCAAACCCAGCAAGCATACAGCAGATCCACCAAGCAAGCAGCAAACCCAGCAAGCATACAGCAGATCCACCAAGCAAGCAGCAAACCAAGCGAGCAAGCTGCTACCCAAGAAAGCAGCAAACACAGCAAGCAAGCAGCAAACCAAGCGAGCAAGCTGCTACCCAAGAAAGCAGCAAACACAGCAAGCAAGCAGCAAACCCAGCAACAACAACAACAACAAAAAATCCAGAAAGCACAATATCCAGCAAGCAAGCCACAAACTCCGCAAACGTCAAACCCAGCAAGCAAGCAGCAAACCCAGCAGAAAATTGGGCAAGCTTAAACGCAGCAAGCAAGCACAAGCATGAAGCAGTAAGGCTGGCCAGCAAGCAAGTGGGAAACCCAGCAAATCCTGCAAGCAAGT